>NC_140383.1:24122500-24535000 GCF_054491055.1 Hypomesus nipponensis
AGATTGTCTGTTCAATGACAGTCTTCTGTTCATTCAGAGTTGTGTGAATATTCATGTTTGTGGTGTACACTCATTGCTGTGGTCTGCGGAAGAGGGTGAGTGGGAGTTTATCTTATTCCACGGACTGTCCCCCCCTTCCCCCCCCCCAAACGGTCCTCCTCCAAGATAATCTACTGTATTTATAGTATCGATATTTTCCAGAGTGTCAGTGGCTGTTGGTGTTTAGCCAAGACAGCATCAGATGTGAAATCACTAGTTGTGCAAGTCTATTAGCATCTCCATGGAAACCACTTTGGATATCAAGGCATAGTGCAGCATCTGCTGAGGTCTAAGGATTCAGATGGATTTTTAACAATGGGGAAACATTTTTGATTAAATTGCAGGGGGCACTCGTTTTTGAGTTACAAAAAAGCCCATTATTGTTTTTATTGCTCAAGATATAAGTGAATTAGTGTATTTGTATATATCTGAAAAATACTGGATTACTGTACTCTCTGTTTTGCATTGTTTGTGCAAACCTCAAGACTGCCTTGTGCCTGTTTCTGTGAAGGTTATCATTTTGTCCTCAAATACTGAAAGTAGCTAGCAATGAAGTGTCCCCAACCAGGCCACAGGAGGTTCTGGTGGGCCATTAGATGTGGTAGCATGTAGAATGAACGTGAACAATGTTTTGTTACATACATAGCACGTTAATAACAATGTTGTGCCAGGGTTGTAGATCTGCTCTTTGAGTATTTACTTCATTGAATTTAACTGGACCCTTGCCTGTATGAGTAGGCTACAAGAGCCTTGCGAAGATAATTATCAGAAACAAAATGAGGCTTTAGCCACGGTGCTGCTGTTATGATTTCGCCCCCTTCTCTCAGTGACGGAGGACAGCGCTAGGTTGAGCGTTTTCCTCTGGAGCATCCCCAGGCCTCGCCAGCACTGGCAGGGCTCTGTCACAGAGAGGCACCAGCGCGGCTGCCTCAGAGCTGACCCTCCGGCAGCTTCGCGGTCCGCTCCGGGTCGCGCCTGGCTAGCTCGCTGTCTCTCACGCTGGGTTAGCATCTGTAATGAGTCGGCAGCACCGACCTGCGACAGGAGACCTGACGAAACGGCATGGGCCAGTCTGAATGGAACTGCAACACACGCTTTTCTGGCAGATACTCAGGCTTTGTATTTTTCTTTCTTTATTTTTCCGTTTCAGAAAGAAAGAGGAGGCCGGCAGAAGCTGTCAGTCATAATAGCTGCAGGCTGGTGCCTTCAGCCATGCAACTGTCATTTGATGACGGCCTTGAGTCTATTTTTGGAACATGCCGTCTGACGTCTGGGAAGGAACACCAACAAATTGAGGAGTAGATTAAGAATTCAACGTCTATTTTCACCCCAAATACACATGTATTGTTCTTTCAGGTAATTGGTATAAACATCTTGTGGAACATCAGGTTTGGATGCAGCAATCTGTACAGCAGATTGTTTGAAGCGGTTATTATTACCGCCTGTAATTTGGTAATTGTGTCTCCAGTTGAAGGATGAGCCTGTAGGCTGCTTGTTTATATTTGTTTAATTGCATCATCAGTCAGGGTTTAATGGCGGAGGCTAATAGCTGCCCTCCAGTGCCAGTCGAGTGGACTGGGGCTCTCAGGAACCTGCCCCAGTGTCCCCACAACAATCATCTCCTTAGGTGGATGACTCAGAGAACTATGGAGCTGATAAAAGAATAAATTGAGAAGAAAATCATAGCCGGGACCATAGAACATTATTTACAACAGCCCCCCACTTTCACAGACTTCAAGTTTTTTTTTTTTTATAAGCCTTACTATGCTTCATGACTGCATTTATACCGTACTTATGAATGCAGTAGCTGGAGGTCAATTGATGGTATATTACCTCATAAACCTGGGTGTCTAGTGCTGTAGACTGTCACATCACTTGTCCATAGGGGGATGAGTGTGTTAATCCTGTCTGGGAGTCCTCTGACCTCCTCATTCATCCTGCTTCCCAACCTTCAGCAGCTCCCACAGGTCCAGGTCCTGTTAGCTCTGTTTAATAGGACTCCTGTCATCATTTCCTATCAACAGTCTCTTCATGTCTGGTGCTCGTAAGAGCAGATTCCCCCCCCCGGAGCACTGACGTCGACATTAGAAACCTTTTGTTCCATGAGTGTGTCTTGGTGTGTCCATCTCATGGTTCATGTGTGCAGTCAATCACATCATTTTCCTCTCTGCAGTCTTTTTGGCCGAGGCACATTCAGGCTTTTTTAATTTCCCATAAGATGTGAATTAATTAATTTTGAAGCAAGGGGATATTTTCAATCAGTTGTCTTGTTGCATTGTGTTATTTGGGAGTTGGGGGGGGAGGGGGGTGAAACAGCAATTAAGTCGCACCATTTCTTATTTTCATCTGCTCAGGATAGATATTTAAAACTTGCTGGGGGCTTCATCAGCCATATTTCATTTTCTCTGTCCTGCTTCCCAGTTTCTCTGAGTTGAAGAAACCCGTCTGTCCTTTTCCCTGGCGTTCACCCAACACTCCATCAGAGACAGCAAATGAACTTCCTGTGAGGTACACAGTGCCATGGCAGGGTGATCAGTGCCCCTAGGGGGGTGGAGAAGCAGGGTGGAGGAGGGGAGGGGGGTGTTCTGGGTTCCATCGCTAACTGATCGGCGCGGCCCAGAGCTGGGTATGATATGACGTGTTTGTGCGCCGGCTTGTGTGTTCCAGGTGTCGAGGGCCATGAGCAGAATACTGAAGAGGAAGTTTGAGGAGGTGGAGGCGTGCCCCTCTCCTTGCTCCTCGCTGCGGGAGTCAGGCCACGAGGAGTCCTGCAGTGAGAGCGGCGACAGCAGAGACAGTGTCAACCCCTCAGCCTCGCGTCTCTTCCCCCGTGAGTCACCACACACACACACACAACACACACACACACACACAACACACACATGAACATGGAAGGCTGCACTGGTCAAGAAGGCCAGCACTGACCCAGACACCAACAAACAGCGTCATATGTTTGGGTTATGCTACTAGCGGAAACTCTATTCATGTATTATTAATCATAAACATATATGATGTATTTCTAAATGCAGGCCATCTAGACAAGAACAGGTCATGTGACGTGTGGGGTACTCTCCGGTCACAGAGGTTCTGTTCACTGGTACTAGTCACACGGTTACCATGCCTCTTGATTACCATAGTTATACTGGAAATAGTATTTGCATGTGCCATGGCTAAATTTCGGCTGCCCCGGTATCAGAATAGGGCTGTACAACATTTGAGGCCGTCTATCAGTAGTGATAGAGTGCATGTTGGAGAATAGCACGGACACACGCTTCACAGCGCAGTTGAGATTGCGTGTGCTGTAGATTTGACTTTAAAACTGTAAAATGATGAACTTTGCGACATGACATGAAGACATGGCTGCTGCCTAATTCTATAAAGGCTATATTTTCCTGGTTTTCTGTCTGCTCGCATCCCGAATATTTACAAACAAAATATTGGTCTTTAATCTACCGACCATTTACATTAAGTTGTTACGTCTATTATTAATTGGCAGCATTTATGCAATTTAGAACATACTTTATGAGTGGAAGGTTGGTGAATTATTGTGGGAACCAACCCTCACTTGATTTACAAATATAGTTTTAAGGAAACAATGTCTATTGTAATGGCCTTGCTTGTTTCAAGCGTGCCCTAAGAAAACTAGTGGCTGTACAGTACGCTCAACATGAGGTCTTCATGCTGGGACTGGAGGATGTGGACTAGAGCAGTGGTTCCCAACCCTGTCCTCAGGGACCCCCTGTCCTGAATGTTTTAGATGTTTCCCTGTTCCAACACACCTGATTCAAATGAATGGTCGTTAACAGGATTCTGCATAACTAGATAACGACCCATTCATTTGAATCAGGTGTGTTGGAGCAGGGAAACATCTAAAACATGCAGGACAGGGGGTCCCGAGGACCAGGGTTGAGGACTACTGCACTAGAGGATGTGGACTAGAGGGTGTGGACAATCAGGAGTCTAGGCTGGGACTAGTGCTAGACCCAGAACTAGTGTTGACAGAGAGAATGAGGGCAGAGAGAGAGCTAGGGCAGAGAGGGAGAGAAAGAAAGAGAGAGCTAGGGCAGAGAGAGAGTTAGGGCAGAGAGAGAGAGAGAGAGAGCGAGCTCGGGCAGAGAGAGAGTTAGGGCAGAGAGAGAGTTAGGGCAGAGAGAGAGTTAGGGCAGAGAGAGAGTTAGGGCAGAGAGAGAGTTAGGGCAGAGAGAGAGAGAGAGAGAGAGAGAGAGCGAGCTCGGGCAGAGAGAGAGTTAGGGCAGAGAGAGAGTTAGGGCAGAGAGAGAGCTAGGGCAGAGAGGGAGAGGGAGTTAGGGCAGAGAGCTGAGGCTGTAATAAAGAGAAGGCAGCCCAGTCTCTCATTAGGAGTCCTGTCAGCAGACAGGCCCCACCAGATGAATGGGATGATGCGACCTGGGCTGTGTGTGTGTGTGTGCAGTGTGTACAGTGTGTACAGTGTGTGTGTGGGAGTGTATTTCTGATTTGCTGCTATTGTGTTCAGCTGTTGGAGAACCTCCATAGCCTAATGGACCTGGGATCCTTCATTTGCCCTTAGGAAAGCCTCAACAGCATGTTCGGCAAAACAGCCACTGTGACATTGCTTCATTGAGTTTGTTTTTGAACAGTGGCAGAAAAGCGACTGTTTGCAGGCGTTCCTTTCTCTATTGGATGTCTCCTGGCATGCTGTGGGGTTGCAGTTTGAACAGTGAATCATTCATTCTTGACTCACTTTAATAGATAAAGCAGGAGACTGCAACTCCAGACTGCGAGGGGGTATTTCTGGGGTGTTTCTGGGCCCAGGATGCCGCCTCTCCCCACGCTCTAAGGCTGCACCACACTGCACAGCCCTCCTCCAGCCTCCATCACTGCACAGCCCTCCTCCAGCCTCCATCACTGCACCACACTGCACAGCCCTCCTCCAGCCTCCATCACTGCACAACCCTCCTCCAGCCTCCATCACTGCACCACACTGCGCAGCAGAACCCTCCACCAGCCTCCATCACTGCACCACACTGCGCAGCAGAACCCTCCTCCAGCCTCCATCACTGAGCCACACTGCACAGCCCTCCTCCAGCCTCCATCACTGCACCACACTGCACAGCCCTCCTCCAGCCTCCATCACTGCACCACACTGCACAGCCCTCCTCCAGCCTCCATCACTGCACCACACTGCACAGCAGAGCACAGTGTACGAGACCATAAAGTATGGCAGGGGATATGATAGCATAGTATTGTTAAGTATAGCAAACAATAGCATCATACACTATAGTATGTTGTATTTCCTTGTGCCTATTTTAACTGGGGAAATTGTGATGGGGTGAGAAAAACTGTAATCTCTTTCCTCTTTAAAATAGAGATTTGAAATGCAAAGCACACAACAGCTCAGTTCAGAATGACTACCAGAACCCTGCTTTGATGCCCAAGGCTTGTACTGTACCATCCAGTCTGTTACAGTCTACTGTGTGGTATTGATTGAGAAAGGGTCGCCTTAAAAGCTTTGCAAACAAAACGTGTCAAGTCGCAGGCAGATCCCATTGTCCCTTTTATCTAAACTACAGATAAGTGTACAATTGTACACAATAACAATGGATTAAAACTGTCGGCTGGGAAATGGAAGCATGCATTTTTGTTGCAATCCTTCTGATGATAGTGTGACGTGCTTCAGCACATCAAGCCAAACCATAAAAGCTCTTTCCAGAAGACAATGATTCCACTGAGTGTTTGGTCCTCATGGTGCTGGGTGAGGGGCTGTAGAAACTAGATGGGTTCTGTTCCTCCTGTTTGTCTAACAATGAGCGAGCACTGGGGTGTGTGTGTGTGTGTGTGTGTGTGTGTGTGTGTGTGTGTGTGTGTGTGTGTGTGTGTGTAAACCACCACTCCACATCTCCAGGGCTGCCAGGTCATTCTTTCTGCTCTGCTCTGCTCCCCGCCCCTCCCTGTCAGAGGTCTGTCCTCACAAGCCACACGGAGGCCTTGCATGCCAAGTGGCAGCACAGCGATGATGAAGTGAACCCTAACCCTGTAAAGCTGGGTTGACTGAGAGAACAAGTCCCTGTGGCGTAGAGGGATATTGCACCACTGGGTTTAAGAACAATGCAATGACTGTGAGTTGTGTTTCCTGCCGAAACATAACCACGCAGTCGATACATTGACTAAACGATTAGCTTTTTCAGGCCGCGTAATGCGACGCCGACATCCGAGCGCACCACTCGTCCACGCGCGAACGTGGCTAACTGCCAGCTCTCGTTTCTCCAGACGAAGCACCTGTAATCGCCATCGCTGTCTAGCCTGTCCCCAACCAGCCTGTCCCCAACCAGCCTGTCCCAAACCAGCCTGTCCCAAACCAGCCTGTCCCCAACCAGCCTGTCCCCAACCACCCTGTTCCTAACTAGCCTGTTCCTAACTAGCCTGTTCCTAACTAGCCTGTTCCTAACCAGCCTGTTCCCAACCAGCCTGTCCCCAACCAGCCTGTCCCCAACCAGCCTGTCCCCAACCAGCCTGTCCCCAACCAGCCTGTCCCCAACCAGCCTGTCCCCAACCACCCTGTTCCTAACTAGCCTGTCCCCGACCAGCCTGTCCCCGACCAGCCTGTCCCCAACCAGCCTGTCCCCAACCAGGCTGTCCCTAACTAGCCTGTCCCTAACCACCCTGTCCCCAACCACCCTGTCCCCAACCAGCCTGTCCCCAACCAGCCTGTCCCCAACCAGCCTGTCCCTAACCAGCCTGTCCCCAACCAGCCTGTCCCCAACCAGCCTGTCCCCAACCAGCCTGTCCCCAACCAGCCTGTCCCTAACCAGCCTGTCCCTAACCGCTCCCTGTGTCTCCTCCCTGGGCAGCTCACTCCATCCTGAAGAGGGAGAAGCGCCCGAGGACCAAACGCGTGCGCTTCCACAACGTGACGGTGTACTACTTCAGCCGGAGGCAAGGCTTCACCAGCGTGCCCAGCCAGGGAGGCAGCACCCTGGGCATGTCTAACAGGCACAGCTGGGTGAGGCAGTACTCCCTGGGGGAGTTTGCCCTGGAGCAGGAGCGCGTCCACAGAGACATGCTGAGGGAGCACCTGAAGGAAGAGAAGCTCAACTCCATCAGGCTGAAGGTGAGGGCCGGAGCAGCGGCGTCGCAGTCACACCGTGCGCTTGTTGGGAAAGAAAACCATGAAATGAAATGATCTTCAATAGTCTTTATTATGTGACCCTATGTGCTAGAGATACCCTTAGAGATGCATGTCATTATATCGCGATTCATCCTGATGAAACGCTATTAACAGACTTTTGAAAAGACTTCATGTTTCCATGTTTGGAGGGTTCCCCAGTTCCCTGTATGCATGTGCAGCAGTGTGTCGCCCCGGCCTGAACCCGACCTCTTCTCCTTTCCAGCTGACCAAGCACGGCACCATGGAGTCTGAGGAGGCCAGCGTCCTCACCGTGGACGACATCTCGGACGACGACATCGACGTGGACAACACGGAGGTGGACGAGTACTTCTTCCTCCAGCCGCTGACCACCAAGAAGCGCCGCTCGCTGCTGCGCTCGTCGGGCGTGAAGAAGCTGGACGTGGAGGAGAAGCATGAGCTGCGGGGCATCCGCGTGTCCAGGGAGGAGTGCGGCTGCGACTGCAGGGTGTTCTGTGACCCGGAGACCTGCGCCTGCAGTATGGCTGGGATCAAGTGTCAGGTACCCTCCACCTCCTCCTCCACTTCCACCTCCACCTCCACCTCCACCTCCTCCTCCTCCTTATTCCTTTTAATCTTCTTCTGTTTAATCTTCTTCATCCGTCTTGCTTGTCTTCTCATCACTCTCATCTTCTTATCGTCCTCCTGGGAATCTGCTATAGACAGACTGTCTTCTACTTTTGACGTTTTATTCATTTAGCAGACGCTATTATCCAAAGTGCCCCAAAGATTTTGCATATTGCAAGTACAGTCAAAAATCAAGGTTCAGAAGTGCATATCTCTCACCGTATTGCGATGCTTAGAGCCAAGGAACGGTCTGTATGTTGCCCGGCAACAGTGCAACACCATATCAACTACAATATGACAGTATGAACACAGTTCCAATGTTACAATCATGGTTGTATTGTATGTGTGTAGCCACACTCTGATTGGCTGATAAATACTGTGAATACTGTCGGTACTTGCAGGTGGACCGCATGTCGTTCCCGTGTGGCTGTACCAAGGAGGGGTGCAGCAACGGGGCGGGCAGGGTGGAGTTCAACCCCATCCGCGTGCGAACCCACTTCCTGCACACCATCATGAAGCTGGAACTGGAGAAGAGCCGGGAACAGCAGCAGGTCGCCCCCGCCAACGGTTACCATGGCGAAGCCAACGGAAACGGCCTCGGCAACGGAAACCCCCTGGTCCAATCCCAGCACGGCCTGGACTACTCGCTGTCGGACCCTGTCCAGCAGACGGGCGTCATGCACCTGCAGAACCCCGACCAGATGGACCAGCCCCTGGAGGATGAAGACGAGGATGAAGACGAGGATGAAGACGAAGATGAGGACAATGAGGAGGACAATGAGGAGGACAGCAGCAGTGTCTGTAGTGGACTCTCCGACTCCAGTACTCAGAGCTTAGCCAACAGTGACTCGGAAGACGAGGAAGAGGATGAAGAGGATGAAGATAAGGCTGAGGACTTTGAGAATGGCGTGACCGGCCCGTCTGTGTCGCTCGCTGACTCCGCCCCCCTGTCGTCTGTCCTTTGCTACACCGAGGGCTCCGTCGCTCACGACGACCACGTCAACGGAACCTCCTACCTGCTGGGTTCCCCAGCAGAGTACTACCAGCTGAAGAGTTCCAGTGCCCTCTCTGCCAACATGGCGTCCAGCCGGCCCAGCCAGCGCTATGGAGACGCCTTATCATTCCAAGACACCGTCAGCTCCACCAATGGGAACATGCCTCAAGTCAGCTCCACCAATGGGAACATGCCTCAAGTCAGCGCCACCAATGGGAACATGCCTCAAGGACCGTTCAGAATGGTTCCAGACCAGTACACAGATTACCCCAGCCAGGCAGACGAACAGTACACAGCAAGCCACCATTTCTCTCTCACCAGCGGCGCGTCGCTAACCCCGGTAACCCCAGAAGTCTGCTGCTCACCGGAGACCGGTGTCCTGTCCAAAGCCCCCCACCTCCAGGAGCCCCCACAGCCCTCGAGCCAGACGGACTTCCTGAACAACAACTACTACTCCCACGGTTCCCACGGCAGCAGTGGGACATGTTTACCCTCCAAGCAGCCACAGGAAGGGTCTGGTGTTAATGGCGTGTTGTCTGAAGAGAGCTCTCCAGCAGACAGCAAGGACCTTGTGCTGCCAGAGCAATGCCCCGAGGTAGCAGCCGTTTAACAGGCCTCGTCTGGTGTCTCGTCTGGTGTCTTTACATTCACGGTTGTTTTCCTTCAGGAAGACACTGACCAACTGGAACTGGGCAGGAAGTTATTCATGGCCTTTTATTTGACCCTAAAATGTTGAAGCAATTCAAGACCGTTAAAAAGGATGTTTTGATTTTGAAATGATTTAGCTGCAAGTTTATGAGGGGAAGCCTGTTATTGGTCTCCCTGGTGTTCTGAACTGGACGAGTCAACGAGACTAAACATTAATGCTCTTAGCCTGTGCAATGTATCTTGTAACTTCAGAAGTTCTAGTTTTAAGCCAATATTGTCAATGGAACTTTTCTATGTCTTATGTGTCAAACGTGCAGAAAAAAAGGTTTCTTGTCACAGTTTATTTATTGGTTCTGGAGTATATGTATAATGTACTTATATTAATGTTTTGATAATGATAAGCATGCTACTTTCAAGATATCAGCAGCGTTTATGAGAAACTGGCTCTGGGTTTATAAAGACATCCATGTATGGTACTGTACTTTACAGATGTTCTTTGTGTTTTGTCACTTGTAATCCATGCTTTTCTTAGTTTAGTTTGTAAAAGCATGACAAATACTCAGTGGCTTGTAACTGGATTCATGGCATTACATTGCCAAGAGCTTATCTTTATTGGAGGCATTTGAAAAAGTCAGATCTTTGCACTTTCAGACAGGGATGCAGTGCCATGCACTCCTGTTAAGGACACGTTGGTCACATGCACTCCTGTTAAGGACACGTTGGTCACATACTTGAACATTGATAGGATGTTGCTCAAAACAAAAAAGATGTCCTCTCTTGGTTCACATACTTGGTAGTTTTGATATTTATCTCTAGAATATCATTCATGGGTGCTGAAAATGACAAGGATGCCACTATAAATAATGTATTTATTAATCATCATTAAATCATTTTTCGACGGTCTATACAGGGATTCACTGATGTAGCACTTTGACATAATATCAAGTAGCCAACCATAACATCGACAGGCTAATGTTCATGTGAAGGTGCGTTAACTCAGTTTGATTAAGAATCATTGTTAGCGAGCCTTAATTGACGTAATGTTACATGACCGATAAACCTAAAGTCATATTTACGAGTCATAGTGGAACACCAGTGGGCACGTCCCTGGCACTGCACATTCCTGTTTCATATGACAATTTAACAACTATTCATTCATGAAGACTCTGATGAACCTTACACGAGTAATTATGTTGAAGTGCAATATAGTCTGAGATGGCCTCCTTCCAAGGTACTCCTTAAGTTTATATTTTGGAGCGCCGCTCAGTGGTAGACCCATCCATATCACACACAAGTACATACTCAGTAATGAGAAGCTGTTCACAGAAGAATAGTCTTCAAGGTTGGACAATCAGGTTGATGTCAAGCCCTAGACGCATATCAGTAATCAATATGACCAGGACACAGCCAAATCCAGACTCTTTCGCTTTCATCACCTCATAAAGACCATGCAGAGAACACTACTAGATGGAAGCAATACATTCTTCAGATTTCGTCTTTAAGGACTAACAGAACGCCAGTCATTCAAACTGATAAACTAGAGAGGGATAGAAAGCTTGTTCTCAAAGTCTTGCTCCAGATGATTTTCCATGGGGAAGACCCTGTCACTAGTCCTTCGCCTGCCAGGCTTGGGGACACCACGGTCCACAGGGTCGTTTCATGGCTTCAGCGCTCGACTAGAGACGGGCAAGGTTATCTGACCGTCCTGACAAACAAAGTGTGATGTACAGCTGTCAGGCAATCAATGCTTGGAACGTGGTGTAGACGGACTGAGACTAACGTGGTGTAGACGGACTGAGACTAACGTGGTGTAGACGGACTGAGTGCCAAAGCATTTGAGAAGGATCGAAACCGTGACGTTGCATCCAGATGAAGTAATTCTGCTGTGTTTATGATTTTCGGTATTTATAATGAATGATATATTGACATGAATTGTGTATTTATTGTGGTTTACTGAAACAGTTCTGTGTTGAGTAAAAACATTTCTGTCTTGATTGTCCTATGTTACTATTATGGTTGTGAACTGTACAGCTACATGTGCCTGATTTTGTTAATTTAGTTAGTTATTATGATCTTGACTATGTGAAACTGCTTTTTGCACAAAATGGTATGTTTCAATATGTGTTTTGAGTTCAGACTGTAAATACACTTCTGGTTGCGTTCTTGCTTTTTAACAATTCATGACTTTGAATTAAAATGAAGGGAGACCATGAGTCAATATCCACCTTGTCCACACGAGTGCTGTTTCCCCTGAGTGCCTTCAGTGGTTCAGATTCAGGTAGTAGGATGACCGCGTCCCAGCTTGTGGTATCACGCCCTCTTCTGGCAGGAAAATGAAGTGACAATAACCCAATTTATGACAAAGAGATGAAGAATTTATTTGACAGTTATGGATGGATAGTAGTAGATGAATGGAAATGAGTCTCCTTGTCAAGGCACAGACAGCTTTCAATGCAAATACCTAAAGACAAATACCACAACCGGAAATGTCACCTTGTTTCAACTGACAAACAGTATTTCATATTTAACGATGTAGCCTTTGTTGAATAGTCCACTCATTCAACAGAGCTCGTTAGCTGTCGCTAAGGTAACCTGGCCAGCCCCATGACATCACAATGATATCAAAGTGAGGTACTGACATCTCTTTTGGACTTGACTGACAGTACAAAAACATATTTAATTTAATAAACACTTTTGACTGACAAACATAACATTGTTAAAAAAGTAAAAGGAGATTTCCTGGCTACAGATACATTTGAAAGTGATTTCTATGAACATACAGACAAATGCAACACCATTTTATTATGAACCAATACATCTGGATTAGAATGTTAGAATCACTATATGACTACCAGAATGGAAGAAACATCCTATTTGGAAAAATATCTCAGAAAAACTGAGAAGAATTAAAAGTTTCACAGAATAACTCAGCTTTTGTCTTTAAATAAGAGATGGGAAAAGTAGAATAACCAAATAAACTGGTTTCTGTGGTGAAACTAACTCAAGTACATGTTGACACGTTTTACAGGGCACTGTTGTTATTAAACACTGAAATCATATTAATGAACGGGCTCGTAAAAAGGGTCAGGGGAAATCAAAAGGCATTGTGGCATTGAGGAGCCCTGGCGCCCCCTAGTGGTGGCTTTCTGTACCTGCGGCGTTCTCTGCACTGCAACAGCCCTTTCATGCCCGCTACACATGTGCAGATAAAAAGGCAGTAGTGAAACATATTGAATAATCTATATCATAAAACATCCGGTCAATAGAAAAGAAATTGGCGCGTCTTTGGTGCCTAGACTATTGCATTTTCTTGAGTGTCCACTTCAGTTGTTGACATAAACATGTATAAATTATTCAGTGTGGGCAATAAAGCAGAATGGTCCAGTATGTAACTAACTAAATAATAGATACGAAGCCCCCAGATCAATAAAAGTAAATGAAAAATGTTAAAGGAGATAAGACACAGTGGTTTTCTTCAAAAGAGGACCTCCTCAGTTCCATTCAAGGTCGGCTCCCAGCTCCAGACGACAATCTTGACTAAACTGAAAGCGTCTGAGACCGGCATAAATTACATCCCAAATCCCGGGAAAACATCAGAAAGAAAATGACAGTTTTGCAGCTTTAAGGAAAAGCTTCAAATGCTTCCTTCCGGAGGTTGCACAAAGTACTGGTTCTTGAAGTCCTAAACATTCCAGCAGTAGTTCAGTTCTTCCGAGTATGAAAATAAATAAAGAAATAGATTTGATCCAAAAATCTAAAAAGTATGCCGACTGCTTTTTGATTAAGTTCCTCTGAGGACAAGTCTATCCTGCAGATGTCAGTGTGTCAGGGGGGACAGGAGACCCCCTCAGGGGGGACAGGAGACCCCCTCAGGGGGGACAGGAGACCCCCTCAGGGGGGACAGGAGACCCCCTCAGGTGAAGACCCAGAGCTGGAAGCGGTCCGAGGGGTTGCAGGGAGCTAAGGCCGGCGCTCCGTGGCGAGCCGTCAGACACAGGTTCAGTCCTGGCATGAAGAACAGCTTGTTCTAGGTAAACAAGATAGAACCATGTTAACATCCAGCCTCTCACATCACTGATAAACCAACTGTTATACAATGGGTTTCTCCCATTAGGGCTACCTGAGCCGTAAATATAAACTCCTGCCATTTGGGCTCCACTTTACCATGCAGGCTGTGGGGTTCTGGGCAGCCTGGACTCACCTCCTTCACCTCCCACCTCTGCTCTGGGCCCACGGAGGTGCTCCTGCCTTTGAACTGGCAGTCCTCCAGCTTCAGGGCCCCGTCGGCCCCCTGCAGACACAGCTCCTTCTGGATGTTGTGTCGGATCTCATGGTGGGTGGAGTACTCGAAATACTGAGGGACGGGAAACACACGTTAAACACACGACCGTGCTGCAACGTTTACCAGCTACGAGGTTCAGGGAGGAGAGGAGAGGGAGGAGAGGAGGAGAGGAGAGGGAGAGAGGGAGAAGAGGGAGGAGCAGAGGGAGAAGAGGGAGAGAGGGAGGGAGGAGGGAGGGGGGAGAGGAGGAGAGGGAGAGAGGGAGGGAGGAGAGGGAGAGAGGGAGAGAGGGAGGAGAGGGATGACAGGGTCGTCCGGCCTGGCTGGGTCTGACCTGGTTTCCTCCGAGGTTGTGGCACGGGTACATGATGAGCTGCTTCCCCCCCTCGTTATTCTCTCCTGCGTCCAGACATGAGTCTTTCCCCAGGTTCTTCACCTGGAGGGAGGGCGGGGGGAAGAAGAAGCTATTTTTAGTAACAGACAAGCTGTTCAAACAAGACCTCCACCAGCCCCTTCACTCAAGGCAGGCTGGAGGTGCTGCTCTCCTCTTCCTCTCTCTCTCTCTCCTCTTCCTCTCTCTCTCCTCTTCCTCTCTCTCTCTCCTCTCTCTCTCTCTCTCCTCTTCCTCTCTCTCTCCTCTTCCTCTCTCTCTCTCCTCTTCCTCTCTCTCTCTCCTCCTTCTCTCTCTCCTCTTCCTCTCTCTCTCTCCTCTTCCTCTCTCTCTCCTCTTCCTCTCTCTCTCTCCTCTGGTCTGGAGCACAATCCTCTGGAGGTTCTGGGTGGAAACCCACATCGACCAGGCCCAGCACTCTGCGGTTCTGGAAACAGGAGGGGGGCCAGAAGGAAGGAAGGGGGGGGTGGGTTAGCTTACCGAGCCAAAGTAGAGCGGGTTGAGATCGGGCATGAACACCTCAGGGTAGACGTTCTTCAGATACCAGGAGAAGCTCTGGCACTGCAGACGCTCGCGGAGGTCCACGCGGCTGGAAAGGTCTCCGAAAGCTCTCTGTGGAAACATCCAGCAGGCTGTCACACAGGGAACATCATTATTCACTCTGGCCAGCCTTTGAACTTGCAGGAGAGGCTTGAATAGCACTTCCTGTCGGCCGCAGACTGGGGCTGAGGGCTTGCTGGGGAAGGACTGAAGGCAGCTGCGCTCAGGGCACTGCTCCATCCAACCCTCATCTCATTTCAAGCAGTTGCCACTCACCCAAAAAAATGATATTTACCACAAGACAGACCGAGTCAAAATATCTGGGGATATTATGGAAGGTACAACCTAGACCATTGTAATTCATTCGTAGACACATCCCAACTGTCAAGCTAGCCGTGTGGTATTTATGGAAGTTAGCTGTCCAGCTCACTGCCCTTTGAACTGCTCCTGACAGATGTGAGCCGTAATGAACAGGATGCGCTTAACCGCCGTCCCAACTGAGAACTGTTGGACCCCAGCGGGTCAGCTTTCCAGGCTGGAGCCCCCTCCCTGCAGGTGTGGGCCTCCGGCCGGCTGGTAATAGCCTGGAGATAAGAGTTCACAGGACAACACGTCCTTTAGCACCTCCTAGCCTTCCTGTCTGCCCTCCTGACCAGGCCCTCAGTGCCTATTAGGGACCAACTGTTTACACACATTCTGAGGAACATGCGCTTTATGTCGTGGTGCCTTGAATTGTCTGTTCCAGCTGTAGAATGCGTCTGCACATGCAACTCAGCCCAGACGACGTGCAACCGACAGACAGGCCGGTGTGGGGGGTTCCCTAAACTTGTCTTCTTCTGAGGGAGGGGAGGGGGGATGCTAAATGGTCTGCAGAACAAATGAAAACATTTGTAGGACCGTGTGGGATGGAAGACAGGAGGAAAAACATTCCAGAGAAAGGGCTCCTGTTATGGCGGGATTAATAATGCCTTGAGGCTCTGTCCTAAAGCAGGAGGGAGGAGGAGGAGGAGGAGAGAGGGAACCACAATCCACGTGCTGGATAAAACATCAAAATGTCACCCACATCTTTAGCTATCTGCGCCGCTTGCTGGTTGCGCCGGTAGAAGATCTCCTTGTACTCATCCATCCACACCTCCGCCAGGCGGACCTGGTTGCGAGCGATGACCTGCGTGCCTTTGGGGAAGCTGTGAGGGCTCTTGGTCCTGAACACGTGGCCCACGATGGAGCAGGGGATGATCTCCAGCTGGCCTCCGCACTGCCACACCTGACACACACACACACACACACACACGGGGGAGGGGGGGGGGGGGGTTGGGGTAACCTGCTCCACATGCACCTGGAAGGTGAGGCGTCTCACACAGATGACACTCAGGCGTTGAGAGGAAGGATTGTTGAAAAACAAGAAGGGCCAGGGTGTGTTTGTTCGCTCACCCTGAACGACATTTCTATATTCTCTCCGCCCCAGATCTCCATCTGCTCATCGTAGCTCCCGATGTGATAGAAGTATTCCTTAGAGATCGAGAAGAGCCCTCCGGCAAAAGTTGGTGTCCTGAAAAAGCAAAACTGACTGAATAATATGCAGACATTCAGCGGACCATTCTCCTCAGACCGATGGACAAAGGCCCATTCCCACAGTATAGCTTGTGTACTGTACTTGATGGGATAGGTTTCATCCTTCCTCCTGTGCTTCTCCTGGTCCGGCAGACCCTCCCAGCCAAACGACAGGCCCCAGTCAAAGTTCCCACGGTTGTGGTTCTGTCCGTATGGCGACGGCTTCATGAACTCGAAGGTGTTGAGGTCGATGGTGGTGATGTCGGGGCTCACCACGGCCGTGTTGTTCTCTGCTATCCTGGCCAGCAGGGGCTCCAGCCAGCCGCTGAAGCATTCACCTGGTTCACATTTCAAAAAAGGTGGACAGTTAGTACAACATCACGTTTGAATCAATTCGCTTTCATCCAAAGGGGCATGCAAATACGCATATAGAAAGTGCAGCGGAAAATCAAGGCTCAGAAGTGTACTAACATTATTTTGGTAATTTACCAGGCACATTATGAAATACACAACGACGAAACAGCCGCTTGAAAATATAGTTTGGCACCTTAACATAAGATTAGTAGATAGAATGATTAGATGATATCGATGATATTGACAGAAACTAAATCCTTGCTTCTAAAACAGCTTCTTAAACAAAGCAGACAGACAAGATAGTCAGGTTTGTTTTCGTTGCCTGAGACAAGGCCCCACTTGTAGTGACCCAGTGAGGACTGGGTGTGTGGGAGGTTGGGCCGCGCGTGGCGAGTGAGTCAGCCAGTCTGACGTCAGGGGGCGTGGACTCACAGTGAGCGTCGAGGAAGGTGAGGGTCTCTCCGGTGGCCACGGAGGCTCCGAGCAGGCGGGCCGTGATCAGACCTTTCCTCTCCCTCTGCCTGACCACGCGCACCATGTGGAAACGCTTCAGGTACTCGTCCAGCTCGTCCTTCAACACCTCTGAGGACAGAACAGGAAGGCACAGCTAGTCAGCCCAACCGATGGAACCATCTGTGCTTGACTAGTGACACAATCATACGCTCTTTAACTGCCCTGTCAATAAACTTCACTAACAGCTTACAGTACAGTGACAGAATTTGCTATTCATCTATGGGCCCATTTCACTCCACACTGCTTTGGTGGTGACACCATCATCCACTCTTAACTGTACAATCGTTAGAGTTCTCATGCTACAAAAAAAGTGACGAGGGCTCTACTGAGGTCATTCCTACAGAAAGCGGTGAAGATCTGTGGCTATCACTTCTGTTACAGTGACTCTGTAGCTGGCAAGAAAGAAAGACAGGCAGAAGGAGAGAGAGAGGCAGAGAGAGGCAGAGAGAGGCAGAGAGGAGTGTCTGGCCACCATCCCCAGCATGGCAGAGTGCCAAGTCTTCCTGACCAGTTTCTGGGCTACAGAGCCAGGGTATAGCTGCTCCACACAGCCTTAATAGCAGGCCATTCTCAACAAATGACAGAGTTTAGAGTGTCAGTCGGGCTGCATTCCCCCAGCCCCCCTCTCAGCCTGGGGGCCTGTTTACGAGAGAGAACCGACTCACAGCTCAGAACCACCCCAGCTAGCTGCGCTTAGGAAAGTATTCACTAGCAGCCCCCTGGCCTCCTCCACTCCCCCCCAGCCCCCTGGCCTCCTCCCCCAGCCCCAGCCCCCTGGCCTCCTCCCCCAGCCCCAGCCCCCTGGCCTCCTCCCCCAGCCCCAGCCCCCTGGCCTCCTCCTCCCCTCCCCTCCCCCCCAGCCCCCTGGCCTCCTCCTCCCCTCCCCTCCCCCCAGCCCCCTGGCCTCCTCCTCCCCTCCCCACCAGCCCCCTGGCCTCCTCCTCCCCCCTGGCCTCCTCCTCCCCTCCCCCCCAGCCCCCTGGCCTCCTCCTCCCCTCCCCCCAGCCCCCTGGCCTCCTCCTCCCCTCCCCCCCAGCCCCCTGGCCTCCTCCTCCCCTCCCCCCCAGCCCCCTAGCCTCCTCCTCCCCCAGCCCCAGCCCCCTGGCCTCCTCCTCCCCTCCCCCCAGCCCCCTGGCCTCCTCCTCCCCTCCCCCCCAGCCCCCTGGCCTCCTCCTCCCCTCCCCCCAGCCCCCTAGCCTCCTCCTCCCCTCCCCCCCAGCCCCAGAGCTGGGGCTCCCCGCTGCACATTTCATGGCACACCAAAGAGGCCGCCTGGCCCCGCCGAGATGTCTGAAATCAGAGCCCGAGAGCAGGGTGGTCCTGGCAGGCCAGGGAGGGGCTGCTGTACCGTCCACGCTG
Organism: Hypomesus nipponensis; assembly: GCF_054491055.1. Classification (NCBI taxonomy): domain Eukaryota; kingdom Metazoa; phylum Chordata; class Actinopteri; order Osmeriformes; family Osmeridae; genus Hypomesus; species Hypomesus nipponensis. The sequence continues at coordinate 24,140,904 of NC_140383.1, forward strand.
GCGTCGTCCACCAGGATGATCTCTTTGAGGAGGATGGCGGGGGAGGTGTGCAGCACGCTGTACACGGTCCTCAGCAGGGTGCTCCAGCCCTCGTTGTGGAACACGATGATCACGCTGGTGGTCGGCAGGGGGGGGCAGCGCTTGAACGTCTGCTCGATGCATCTGGAAGAAGAAGACAGAGATGGTGGGTCCCTCTCAGAAGCCCCGCCCCTTCCCCTGGCAGGCTCAGTGAAGCCCTGCCCCTTCCCCTGGCAGGCTCAGTGAAGCCCCGCCCCTTCCCCTGGCAGGCTCAGTGAAGCCCTGCCCCTTCCCCTGGCAGGCTCAGTGAAGCCCTGCCCCTTCCCCTGGCAGGCTCAGTGAAGCCCTGCCCCTTCCCCTGGCAGGCGCAGTGAAGCCACAGTTCCAACACCTGAAGACTGACACCCTAGAGGGACTGAAGACTGACCCCCTAGAGGGGCTGAAGACTGACCCCCTAGAGGGGCTGAAGACTGACCCCCTAGAGGGGCTGAAGACTGGCCCCCTAGAGGGGCTGAAGACTGACCCCCTAGAGGGGCTGAAGACTGACCCCCTAGAGGGGCTGAGGACTGGCCCCCTAGAGGGGCGTCCATTTCAGTTGTGACACTAGGATGTAAGGGGAGGACTTTGAAATGGAAACCAACACCAGACTGGGGTAGATTCTGTGTAAATTACCCTTTTAAAATAGGAGGAACATGCACAGACTAGTTTAATTAGCCAAACAAAACTTTAGTTTTTTTTTTTCTATGACTGGCCACACAAACTGGGCAGACATGCTCAAACAATGTTTCAGACAGAAAAACGCTCCCTGTGGTTTGAGAGAAATTTTCCTCAATAACTTAGAGCAAATATTACAGAGCTGTTTGGGTCCAGTACTCATGTCTGTTGGAAACATATTATCTAATGTTATCCATTCTTGCCCCTGTGGTCTTTCGATATGTGACTTTGCTTTTATATTAAGCCAGTAAGACAAGTATGAGTTCCCTTGCAAATGACAGTTGGCTGAATAAAACCAGGCTGCACACAAACCAGCAGGGGGCGCTGCATTGTTTTCAGAATGGTCCCATTCTCATTCATGCTTTTAATGAACCCTTGTGTTGTCTTCGGGTTGTTGTGACCCTTCAGTCATTGTGACCCCCCCACGTGTTGCGAAAACTAAACCTCATACAAAAATAAAGTGAAGCATTTTCTTTTAACCGTTGGGCTGTCTCACACCCCCCACAGGGCAAAGGTTAAAAGAAAATGCTTTTTATTTGTTTTTGTATTGGGTAAAGTTGTCGCAGCACAACGATGGGTCGTTGTGAACCTTTCGGGTCATTGTGAGCACAGGGGTTAAAGAGCTTTTAAGAAGGTGCCGTTTACTTAAGCCAAATCCCCTCACAAAATGCAACAGGAATGAAAGATATGACGTGGAAACACCCTGACATGTCAAAGCACACATGACTCATCCCTGCAGAGAGCAGATGAATGCAGTCAGATGGAGAGCAGGACCCACTCTGGAGGCCTGGTGTCCGGCCCCAGGTCCCGGCTCAGGGAGATGCGGTCGCTGGCGAACAGGTTAAAGCAGTGTTTCTCATCTCCCCGCTCTTTCTCCTTCTGCTCCGCGGGGCTCAGCCCCTCCTTGTGGAAGGGCTTCCCAGAAGCCCCTGGGGCGTTGGGGTCCTGCAGGGGGCGCTCCAGTGCCGGCCTCAGCTCCGCGGCCGTGTAGACACCTGGCAGGCAGGAGGCGCCGTCCGCACTGCCCTGCTGCCGGACCGGAGCTTTGATCTGCATCTTTGGTATGGCGTCCCGGAAGTTGTTGACGGCCCCCATGACCATGCCCAGCACGGCGTCCCTCTTCACAGCCATCTCCCTCAGCCACGGCTCCTCCTCGGGGTCCTGGCTGCCCACCTCGCGCTGGATCAGGAACAGAAACGTGACGAATATCAGGGCGACGACGACCAGCTTCAGAGGGTGTAACCTCCTCCTCAGGATCCTGCGGAAGCCTGTCATCTTTCTGGAGATGTGGCGGGGCTGCATCAGCTGACGTCCTGGTTTGGAAAAGTTGAGAAAAAGAAACTAAGTTCAACCACAGTTAGTTCACCACAGCACTAATGCTAGGCTACTTTGCAAACCCCTGTGAGTAGGTGGCCGTCAAACAAACAGAGGTGTGTTCTTCTTTTGACTGTGTGACTCAAATGGGTTGGACAGGGTTTGCCATGTCACCACAATTGAAAGACTTACACACTGAACTTCAACATTCCACAAACCACACATGAACCGTGAAAAGAACGAGCCATTATAATGTAACTCTTTCCAAAATACTCTCATCATAGACGTTACTACGCATCCAACACGGGGCAATATGAATATCCTGGCTTATCAATTGTCAGCCTGCTCCAATTCAATTATACATTCTTTTTCGGAAAGTAATACTCACTCACCGTGTGGGACGTTACATAATAAGAACAGTAGTCCACTCAAAGTTTAAAAGTCCATGGAATTACATCTTGCGTTGTAGCTTTACGAAATTTTTCTTCAAAAATTTGCAGATTCCAATAGTTGGTTATCCGATGTCTAGTTGTCACAGTCAGCACAGTTAATCCTCAATCTCTGCGAACTACTTCCGTCTCGTTGGATCCAGGTGCGCTCCTCGCATGCAGGTAGAGGGTGGAGACCTGGCTGGTGGCACGCGTGCGTACAGAGGATCTCCGCGTGTTAAAGACATCTGCTGCTGGGAGGAATAAACATGAATACCGATCACCAATGCCCCCCCCACCCCCCACCCCCCACCCACCCCCGTATACATACCATTATAAGGATTATTAGGACTCCAAAATGCAGAACACAACATATTTATAATAGCAGCATTCGTAAACACTTTTACGAACAAAGTTTAGCTGGCGCTTTTTAAATGCAGCGCATAAACAGAGTAGCACCACCATCACCAGACTAAACTCTTCATATGAAGTTAGAAGGAAAACACATTAAACTGGTCGCAGGAGTCGCTTTGTCTGAAAGCAATATTGGGATAAATCTACTCAGCGGGATACGTCTGATCCAATAATGGTGTCAATTCTTAAAATAATAGGATTTGTTCAGCCAGCCATTCATTGAGACTGTTGCTGGGTAACAAATAGTTGAGGAACGTACCCTATACCTCTCTCATAGCGTTTTCAAAGGCACCGCATCCAATCAGGCTACCTACAGAAATAACGGGTGGTCGAGCACCGTCACAGAGGACGCGCATCTTGTTGGAAGTAAAAAGAAACAATATTTAATTTCGAACATCAGCAGTAGGCTATAGTCCCGAATGATACTGCTGGTCAATCGGGAGATGAAATATAATGCATCGTAAAGAAGCGTGTGCCTAAATGAAATAACTTCAAATAATCAAATGATTCGCATCAAATTAAATGTTCTTTGAATTGTAAAGCACCATAAAATCGAAGAGTCCCTTGAGTTTCTGTCATTTAGTTATCGAGACGAATAAAATGAAACTAACTTACCTTAGCCAATGTGTTGGACCTTCTGACATACAGTACCAACACCCTCCTGCTAGCCAAATCACCCCCGGCAGATGGTATTCATAAATAGTTCTGTGCTGGAGGGGGTAAAGTAAAGACACGGAGACGGTAGCCATCCGAGGAACACACTACCCGGGTGCAGCTAGAGGTCCTGTCAAGCAGGAGTAACAAGTTCCACGGTATACCGTGCGTGTGCTTTCTCTGACTCCGTGTCCTTGTTAAAGACATCACATGAAGATTTACACTAGCGTAAAAGTAGCTCGTTTTCATATGAAAGGCTCTTTGACAGAATTATTGCTTTTATGATTTTGCGACTACTTTAAGTGCTTGCTCATTATGCAGCGACGTTTTTCTTCAAGTGAGGCCTGGCATGTTAGGAACGTAGATAATAATATGCGAATACTTGAAAGTCAAGTGATGGAGTACTGCTATATTACAAGGCTAAAACAAGACTTACAATTATAATATGGGTGTGTAGTCATGCAGTGAGAGCTGACATTCAATTGCAGCCTAAACATGCCGTTAGGGAGGGTGTTCTGCAGGCGGGAGTCCCGTGAGCAGTGTTTCCTTCCTACAGGTTCTTAATGTGTTCCTTACAAAGTCGCTGCTGGATGACAGTGACCGAGGAAATTAAATGAACTTGTAAAATACGTTAAAAAATATGACTGCATTAAGACATGTAATTGGCTTCCGTTGTGCTGTTATGCTTTGTAACAAAACAATCCAAAAACAATTTGATTCAATTGTTTTTTTTATTTTATTATTGTCAATTAAAACATCATGGCACAAGACAACAATCTATGATGTAAATCTTAAAATGATCAGTTCCACAAAATACTGTAAACCGATTAAACGCAGTGATAATCACACACACACACACACACAGTGTAAAAATGCTTACTCTTTCTAAATAACTAGCTACCATTAAGACCTCAAGGCCGATCGGGCCTTGTCTAAGATGTCCTTCCTCATCCTGGGGTAGTTAGGATGAGCATCCAGTACCTAGGAATGACAAGAACACGAAGATCAACACAACGTGCTGCTTTAATTACCAAGCAGCTGTCCTTTACATGGAGTTGTGCTCTTCTAACTCACCTTGTGACACACATCAATGGCGTCCACATACCGCTTCGCCTTCAGGTAATTGAATGCCAGCTTGTAACCTGAGGTAAATGCATTTGTGTTTACGACTATAAATATGAGTACCTCATTACTGTCCTAAATTTTGTTGTCAAAGTCCCTCTGACGTCTCAGACGTCCACAGTGATACACACCTATGGTGGGGTTGGTCTGATTGCCATATTTCCAGGCCATTTCATAGTTCAAAGCAGCGTCACGGAACGACTGCTCCTTTTCCATGATGTAGCCCATGTATTCATACGCTTTGCAGCAGGACTGTGCGAATCAGAAAGAATCAATAGTGATTAAATGTGATACTTAAAACACACCAAGCATGACATTGGAACACAGAGTAAAACGAGCCGTACGGAATATACACTTTTTGGACGCAGGAATTTCTTTTGTCTCCAGTAACCCAGCCAGATAATGTAATTAATTCAACAAGACAATCCTTTGGGCTATTGACCTTATTATGGCGAAGGGTTCTCTTCAGGAGGTCCGCAGCCATGTCATATTTTCCTGACTGGATGTAGATGTCGGCTAGAAGCAGCCAGCTCTTCTCAAACTCGTCAGCGTCAACAATGCTCCAGTTCATCTTAGCTATGCGTTTAAGCTGGTTCCTGGCTCTTGGGGTTTGTTTGATGATCATGTAGGCCGTCGCCATGGCCAACAGCGCAGGCACATGCTCTTTCTGCATTGGAGACAGACAGACAGCTCTAATTGGCTGTCTTGACTGTTTAGAAATACTTTTATTTGGGGAATTGTACACGTTGTGTGCAAAGGATAAACTGACATAAAGAAGAAACGACTACTAAGGCAACGACTTTGCTTACCGTAGACTATAGATATAACGAAAGCAATCATGAAAAGGCACAGTCACAAAGCAGAACGAATACCCAGAGGAAGTTACTAAAGTCAACATAAGATAACCTGTGCTGCCTTTGGATCATTGTGGTCCACCTTTTGCACCACGACCGTGGGTCACACTGCCCCAAAGGCAGCACAGGGGTTAAGCAAAGAGGAGGATGAGATAGCGAACGTGGAACAGCGAGAGTCAATATACACTGAGGGCGTGACACCCTCGCACGCCCCATCTGGTCTGGGCTTACCTCACTGTTGGCGATCTCTGTGAAAACATTCAGGGCTTTCTCCACGCTGGCCTTGTGCTTGGTGGCCAGGACGCAGTAGTTCTCCAGGATGCGCAGCTGAACGTGCCCGCTGGCGGTCTGAGGCTTCAGCTCTTTCAAGAGCTTCTCCGCCGTGCGCACCGCCAGCTGCTCAGACTCCTGCTTCTCCGTCGAGTTCCTGAGAGGAGAGAGAGAGCGCCAGGAGAGGTGAGACCACCAGGAGTCTGGTCATCCTCAGACCTGCACAGATTAGCGTCGCCTCACCCCAGGTCTCCGTCCAGGTTCTCAAACACTTCCCCACCCATGGTGTCGTTGTCTGGGTTCAAACAGATTTCGATCATGTTGTACACGGCGTTCTGACCCCAGTCGTTGTCTTTCCGGGCTTTGTTGAAGTGCCGTAATCCATCGTTCGGTTCTCCTGTGTACCTATGCGTCAAACAAACCCACTTTAATTAGTTAATGTTCTAGCAGATTACCTTTTAATCTTCATGATTTAATCTCTTTTGGATTAATCTCTTTACCACAGATAGAGGCCTTTGCAGTAGTTAAAGCCAGGGTCAAACTTGGCCCTGGAGGAATGTTTTTCAGCCATGTCCAGAAACCTGGGAACTTCCTCCAGCTTCCCAGCCCTCCTCAACAGGTCGATCAGACGTGACAGAGTTGGGTAGTTGTCTAGGAACAACACATGTTAAAGAGATTACTGCCATTTAAAAACAGGTCAAATCCAGAGTTTATTTACATTCAACTTCTTCAATTTCCTTTGGCCAGCTTGAAAAGCTCAGTTTCTGCGGAGGAGAGCTGTGCCTCCAGGCCTCAGAGAAACAGGGGCCTGTCACACCTGGGTTGCGCTCCAGGAGCTGCTGGAAGTGGTACACGGCCTGGTCGTAGTCCTGCTTCCTGAACATCAGATCAGCCATCATCTGGGGAGGGACAAGAGTGAGTCACTGACGTGTTCCTGGGGCAGCTAGGGGCAGCTAGGGGCAGCTAGGGGCAGCTAGGGGCAGCTAGGGGCAGCTAGGGGCAGCTAGGGGCAGCTAGGGGCAGCTAGGGGCAGCTAGGGGGAGCTAGGGGGAGCTAGGGGCAGCTAGGGGCAGCTAGGGGGAGCTAGGGGGAGCTAGGGGGAGCTAGGGGTAGCTAGGGGCAGCTAGGGGGAGCTAGGGGGAGCTAGGGGGAGCTAGGGGGAGCTAGGGGCAGCTAGGGGCAGCTAGGGGGAGCTAGGGGGAGCTAGGGGGAGCTAGGGGCAGCTAGGGGCAGCTAGGGGCAGCTAGGGGCAGCTAGGGGTAGCTAGGGGTAGCTAGGGGCAGCTAGGGGCAGCTAGGGGCAGCTAGGGGCAGCTAGGGGCAGCTAGGGGCAGCTAGGGGCAGCTAGGGGGAGCTAGGGGTAGCTAGGGGCAGCTAGGGGGAGCTAGGGGCAGCTAGGGGCAGCTAGGGGCAGCTAGGGGCAGCTAGGGGCAGCTAGGGGTAGCTAGGGGCAGCTAGGGGCAGCTAGGGGCAGCTAGGGGCAGCTAGGGGGAGCTAGGGGCAGCTAGGGGCAGCTAGGGGCAGCTAGGGGGAGCTAGGGGGAGCTAGGGGTAGCTAGGGGCAGCTAGGGGCAGCTAGGGGGAGCTAGGGGTAGCTAGGGGTAGCAAGGGGCAGCTAGGGGCAGCTAGGGGGAGCTAGGGGTAGCTAGGGGTAGCTAGGGGGAGCTAGGGGTAGCTAGGGGGAGCTATGGGGAGCTAGGGGCAGCTAGGGGTAGCTAGGGGCAGCTAGGGGGAGCTAGGGGCAGCTAGGGGCAGCTAGGGGCAGCTAGGGGGAGCTAGGGGGAGCTAGGGGTAGCTAGGGGGAGCTAGGGGGAGCTAGGGGCAGCTAGGGGGAGCTAGGGGGAGCTAGGGGGAGCTAGGGGCAGCTAGGGGTAGCTAGGGGGAGCTAGGGGGAGCTAGGGGCAGCTAGGGGGAGCTAGGGGGAGCTAGGGGGAGCTAGGGGGAGCTAGGGGCAGCTAGGGGGAGCTAGGGGGAGCTAGGGGGAGCTAGGGGGAGCTAGGGGTAGCTAGGGGGAGTTAGGGGGAGCTAGGGGGAGCTAGGGGCAGCTAGGGGGAGCTAGGGGGAGCTAGGGGGAGCTAGGGGGAGCTAGGGGTAGCTAGGGGGAGCTAGGGGGAGCTAGGGGGAGCTAGGGGGAGCTAGGGGCAGCCTGGGGTAGCTAGGGGCAGTCTGGGGTAGCTAGGGGCAGTCTGGGGTAGCTAGGGGCAGTCTGGGGTAGCTAGGGGAAAGGCAGGGTTGGCGGGGGAGCACCCACCAGCGTAGCGTCTTCGTTGACCTGGTCGCTCTTCAGAAGCAGACTACACTGCTGCTGGCAGGCGTCGATGTCGTCCAGGAACAGGTAGAGCCGGGCCAGCTCCAGCATCACCTGACACAGGCAGAGCTCATTCTGACTAACCTGACACAGGCAGAGCTCATTCTGACTAACCTGACACAGGCAGAGCTCATTCTGACTAACCTGACACAGGCAGAGCTCATTCTGACTAACCTGACACAGGCAGAGCTCATTCTGACTAACCTGACACAGGCAGAGCTCATTCTGACTAACCTGACACAGGCAGAGCTCATTCTGACTAACCTGACACAGGCAGAGCTCATTCTGACTAACCTGACACAGGCAGAGCTCATTCTGACTAACCTGACACAGGCAGAGCTCATTCTGACTAACCTGACACAGGCAGAGCTCATTCTGACTAACCTGACACAGGCAGAGCTCATTCTGACTAACCTGACACAGGCAGAGCTCATTCTGACTAACCTGACACAGGCAGAGCTCATTCTGACTAACCTGACACAGGCAGAGCTCATTCTGACTAACCTGACACAGGCAGAGCTCATTCTGACTAACCTGACACAGTCAGAGCTCATTCTGACTAACCTGACACAGGCAGAGCTCATTCTGACTAACCTGACACAGTCAGAGCTCATTCTGACTAACAGGATTCCTTAATGTTCCTTCAAGCATTAAACATTTGTACATGTAGTTCAACACTATTTAGTTAGTCAGAGAGTGAGTTTACTAGCCACACTGCCAAGTAACCAGGGGAATTCGATTGTGTGTTATTTCTAAACTATAAAGATGACTGGCCTTCATCTGCTGTACACAATGTGCCCCTCAGACCTCCTCACATTAGCTCAAGTATTCACATTGGAGATCAGATAAGGAATGTTAATAGATGCCAGACACAAGGATGAAACAGCACAAAAGGAAGATACAGAGATGCAGGCCCGCCCGCCCCTCTCAGATCCAGCTGCAGGGAGGACACAGGGAGGTCTGATTCAGCCGCACCAACCTTGCTGTCACTCTCACAATACACAAGAGCCTCTTTGTAGAATTTCACGGCTCTCTCAAAGCCCCTCTGACTCGTGTAATGTTTAGCGATCTCGGCGCAGATCTCAGCGGCGAGCTGTTTGTGCGTGGGGACGGCGTCGGGCTGCTCCATCTGCACGCGCTTCAGCACCTTGGCCTGCACGTCCCGGGCCTGCGGGGAGCACAGCGCACGCATGTGCGTTAGTGAGAGTCCCACACACACACACACACACTGTCATGGCCAGGCTAGGAAGGACTGACATAACTTGAGGAGACAGGCTGTGGCACCAAATTCATTCTGGGAATGCACGAAATCTGACCAATTTGAGCGATTACCCTTTGCAAGGACATTAATGCTTCCTCGTTTTTGTCGACCTTGTTTTGGATCTTGGCTAACAGGACCAGGTAACGGCAGTCGTCTGTGAGGGCCTGCAGTTCGTTAACTAAACAAAACCAAAAAACAAGTTCAGTTTACAATGATCTGCTGAACCAAATCGCATCATCTGTTTAGCCTTCAGAGAAGACAGGGAGATCCTGGGGAGGGGGGGGGTTCGGCTGCGGGGGGTGTCAGGCACCTGGCTGGTGAGCGAGGGCCTCTTGCAGGATCCTCTCACAGTGCTCGTGCTGCTTCATCTTCATTAGCAGCTCTGCCAGGTCATAGCGTAGGAAGCTCTGCTGCTCAGTCTTCAGCGCCGCCTCGTAGTAATTTATGGCCTGTGAACAATAACAAGACGGGCGACCCTCACGGACGTGTTTAAGGAGCGGGATATGCTTTGTGGCTGCACGGGATGTCGCGGGTGGAAACCTTGACGTAGTTGTGAGTCTTGACGAGAGCTTTCCCAATCTTGCTGGCCAGCGCCCCGTCTTGGGGATTCCTTTTCAGAGCCTCCTCGTAGACGTCGATGGCTTTCTCCGGCTGTAGAGGGTCAACACATGACATGTTTGTGTCCAGCTAAGTGTTCCGCTAAGCACTTCATCGAATGGTGTTATGCAACCATCCGCTGTGGGTGACGCCTATGCAGGGTCAATGACACTGGATGCAGTTTATAAATATTTGTGTCACAATGTTTTATATTAACTACTTCCTGTGTGTGCTCACTCTGAAATATAAGGAAATGGCTGTTGCTCTGACGCATTCCTACCTCTTGGATATTGATATAAGCATCCCCGAGCAGTAGATATGTATGAGGGCAAGGCTGCTTTTCCACCAACTCTCTGAGGAAGAGAGTAGGACATTAGGCTGGGTCGCTCCGCTTGGGAAGATCAGGTTGGATGTCAGTTGTGACGTTCCAGCTCCTCATGGAACAGACGGGGGTCTGCTCTGCCCTGCTTAATCACCTCACTGTGCTTCCTTAGCGCGGCAATGCCTGTCATCATGCCTGCAGTCATCAGACATCAGGGAAGAACTACAGCTCCCTGCATACTTCTCCAACAGCTTTGTATATTACATCTTTGCTACAAATGTCTGCAACTGGCTGTGATATACCATTCTTCTTACAAGCTTGGCTGCTGCAGTAGACTGGCCTGATAGACCCCAAGATTGGGTCAGATGGCTGAGCGGTTAGGGAATCAGCCTATTAATCCGAAGGTTGCCGGTTTGATTCCGTGTCAAATTACGTTGTGTCCTTGGGTAAGGCACTTGACCCTACTTGCCTCGGGGGGGGGGGGGAATGTCCCTGTACTTACTGTGAGTCGCTCTGTATAAGAGCGTCTGCTAAATGACTGAATGTTAACGTAATATAAAACTTGTGTACTCCTAAATAGACCTTTCTAAAAGGTACCTGTAACAACTGGCGTAGAGACGTTTCTCCTTCCTGTGATGAAGGTATATGTCGGCCATTTTCTCCTTGGCCTGGATGTAGTAGGGCTGCTCCGGGGTGATGTTTCTGAGCATGCTCAGTGCCAGCTCGGTGTCGCCCCGCAGCAGCGCCAGCTCGGCGTTGGCGATGGTGACCCGCAGCTCCTCAGAGGTGCCCGAGAACTCGTTGATGGCGTCTTGCATCACCCTGGCAGCCTCGTGCTGCAAACGGCACAAGCCTGTCACATACACATAACTCCCCACAGCAGACAGACTAAAAAGAGCCCCTTCAATGAATGTTTATCTAATAATAATTAATTTTATTTGAAGAAATCTGAACACTTTCTGGAATGAATAAAACATTGGAGAACGTCAACGCCATTTCTCAGCAGGGCAGACAATCTTGGCTGCATTTCACAAGTCAAATCAGGGCAAAACAATAGACGTCTTGAATCAATGTCTTGTTACTGTGAGACTTTGTTGCTTAAGCGGATTCTTTCCAAGTGAGTTTACCTGCTCTCCGTTGAGCCACAGGGCCTCAGCCAGCTCCAGGAACACAGACACGCAGTCAGCCAGGCTCAGCTCCACCTTCCTGCCCGGGGGCTTGGGGGAGGCCCTGGACCTGGCCCTGCGCACCCCCGGCAGCAGCATGGCCATCTGCAGGGTCCGGATGGCTTCTGGGAGCTGGCCGCTCTTCTTCTGGGCCTGGGCCTTGATCAGGTGGTACAGAGGGTGCTCTCTCACCTGGCAGGGAGCGAGACAGGCAGACACCAACACAGCAGGAGGCGGATCAACGCCATGTTTGTGAAAGACGGAAAAGTTCCCGGAACACGTCCCCCAAAAACTGCAACGGACATTTTTTTTATCCCGAATACGGTCCGACTTTCCTGGCAGGCAGCATTGGTAGCTCATCATTCCCCGAGGGCTAGGGGGGGGGGGGGGGTTCCTCACCTCAAAGTTGTGGCTGAGGCAGAGCTCCAGGGACTGGGAGGAGAGTTTGAAGTTCCCCTGCGTGAGGTGGATCTGGGCCATGAGCAGGTGTCCCTCTGCATGCGAGGGACACTGGTCCAGACAGTGCTGCAGACTGCTCTGAGCTGCTTCAGTGTCACCTGGGACAGCACAAGACATCAGGAAAACCTAAACGCTGTATCGATGAGTACAAATAAAGACTTTGGTGATTGCTGGGAGGAATTAGCAGCAGACCCACCTGACTGAAAGCGGACTTTAGCCAAGAGGAAGACCCCCTGCAGCAGACCAGGTACTATCTTCACCACGGTGTCTAGGACAGAGTCGCAGTGTTGGAGCTGAGGGGCTGGGGGCTGGCCATGGGCTGGGGGCTACAGCACAAAGGGAAACAATGTTTGTCTGTACAATTCATAGTACAAGAAATGAATTAAAACTACCATCAAAATGTCTAAATGGGGATTTAAAACAATTCCATTTCTAACTGCATCTCAGAGTTGAGTGACCAGAGACAGACCCTCCAGACAGACCTTGGCCGGGCAGAGCGCGAGGTACTCCTTGACGATGTCGAGCAGGAAGTCGGGGTTGAGCTTCTCAAAGTAGTCCACCCCCAGAGGCAGCCCCTGCAGGGTGGAGAAGTGGGTGTCCACCGCATCGCTCAGCAGGGTGCTCACCTCGTCTGGGGGGCGACACCTCTTCACCGCCAGCACTGCACGCAGGTACAGCAGCTCCTGAGAGACAGAGAGAGAGAGAGAGAGAGAGACAGAGGTCATAGATGGAGAGGGAGGGAGAGAGAGAGAGAGAGACAGCGAGAGAGAGAGAGAGAGAGAGAGAGAGAGAGGTCATAGATGGAGAGGGAGGGAGAGAGAGAGAGACAGCGAGAGAGAGAAAGAGAGAGAGAGAGAGAGAGAGAGAGAGAGAGAGAGAGAGAGAGAGAGAGAGACAGCGAGAGACAGCGAGAGACAGAGAGAGAGAGAGAGAGAGAGAGAGAGAGAGAGAGAGAGAGAGAGAGAGAGAGAGAGAGAGAGAGAGGGGGAAATGGATAATAAAGAGCAAAAGGGAGAGACAGACAGACAGACAGTCACAGACAAGCAGACAGACTGTAGGATAAGACAGACAGACAGTCACAGACAGGCAGACAGACTGTAGGATAAGACAGACAGACAGACAGACAGACAGTCACAGACAGGCAGACAGACTGTAGGATAAGACAGAGAGAGAGACAGACTGCATGCCCGGAGCTCTTTCATCAGGATTCAGCTCAGAGACACCAGTAGGCAGCAGAGGGTCTCCATGGTGACAGGTGAACCCATAATAGTAAAGACCTACAGAACCAGCTGTCACCCCAACCGGATCCCAACACTAAGACCGTAACCTGAACAAACCCAGCCAGAGAATCCTGGTGACCATGGTGACAAGCCAGACCGCATACATCAAACTACTGGGCTTCATTTGTTGACAGAATGGAGGATGTGAAGGTCACCAAACAGGATAGAACAGGGAGAGAAAAACTGGGCAAAAAAGGATGTGAGTCTCACCGCTGATTTCCCAATCGACTGCTGGATCTCTGTGAGGAACTCCAGCTGCTGCTCTGCATCTTCCAAGTGTCCCTCCATCAGCTGACACCCAATCATGCCTGGGAATGAAGGTGAGACGTCAGAAACTTTACAACCACACGGTCCACACCTGTCAAAGAGCCTCTGTGGATGCAGCCGGCCTCACCGGTCAGGGCTGACACGCTGGTTTCGTCCAGGGTCATGGCGGTGTGATACCACTTCATGGCCTCTTTGACCCGGCCCTGCTGGACCAGCTGGTAGCCCAGCTCAGTGGCCAGCTCAGCGTCGCCAGGCGCCAGGGAGAAAGCTCTGTCCACCAGGAAGCGGCTCTGCTCGATCACCTTCTCATTTCTGCCACACTAGTCACAAGACCAACAGAGTCATGATGCCATCTTTCAGCATGTTTTTGTTGGGGGAGGGGGGGGGGGTGATTCCACCTGGGATCTCATGATCGCTGTTATATGCTATACCACTGAGCTATACTAATCCTCATTCATTCCAACTGTCAGAATCCTAGTTTTTGCCTTGACCTTACGGCCGATGATGTTCCTACTGATATGAACTGAGCCAAAGGGAGAGTGACAGGACGTACCACTCGTGTGAAGGCCAGAGACATCCTGTAGGACAGCTCAGGGTTGTTGGGTTCCTGAATGTCCAGGTTGCTGACGAGGTTTGCCAGCTGCTTCACCGACTATGACACGCAGGGATAAAAGGGGAAACATCTTTCATCACAAACACCTCCAGGTATTTTGTTAGGTTGTTTATTTTGGGTGTTCTGTGGTAGCTGGAGGGTGTTCTGTGGTAGCTGGAGGGTGTTCTGTGGTAGCTGGAGGGTGTTCTGTGGTATCTGGAGGGTGTTCTGTGGTAGCTGGAGGGTGTTCTGTGGTAGCTGGAGGGTGTTCTGTGGTATCTGGAGGGTGTTCTGTGGTAGCTGGAGGGTGAAACGTACCTCGGTGACAGCTCCATCTCTGCATAAGGAGAGCAGGGCCAGCATCCGGAGGGCTTCTAGGTTGTTTTTATCCATCTGTAAGAGCCTGGAAAGTGATACGCAAGATGGAATTCAATCACCCGCACCTTCCTCTAACCATGCTGTCTTTAGATCCAGCAGTCCACAGCCTTAATAGTATTGTAATAGTGTTGCCCATGATAGCTTCATTGCCTTCCAAGACAAGAGAGGAACTACGATCTAAGGTAGAGAACTCGCCCAAACAATGAGCCAAGCTGGAGAGAGAGACGGAGAGCTCAGTGCGTGAGAGTGTCTTGCAGCGCAGAGCCTGGGTGCTTAGCAGGACAGCTGGAGCAGCGCTCGGCTCTGGCTCTGTGGAAGCCAGCCTGGAGCAGCGCTCTGCTCTGGCTCTGGCTCTGTGGAAGCCAGCCTGGAGCAGCGCTCTGCTCTGGCTCTGTGGAAGCCAGCCTGGAGCAGCGCTCTGCTCTGGCTCTGTGGAAGCCAGCTCCACCTGACTGATCCTCCGCCCTGACCATCAGAGGACCTGGGGGAAATGCACTCTGGGAAATGTGTGTGGCTCTAGCGCTCTGTGGCTCAAAGGGCTTTTCTATGCTGCCTCGGTCTGGCCGCGCTCCAGGGCGGGGGGGAGCCGACAGGGACAATGGCTTAGTCAGTATGCACTGGTTCGAGGCATCACTCTAGACTTTAATTTGCACTTGAATGCTGAGCTACTGAAGCTGACAGTGTCTTTCCATCCATGGCTGCCTGAACAAACCCAGTTTGGACTGTTGAGGTTGCAGGGAGCGAACCCTTGACCTCTGGAGTCTGCAGAACACATCAGCAATAAAGTACTCCTCATAAAAACAAGTATACGACTCCAGACACAAATAGTCCTCTGCATTCTAAGCTAATAAGGCCATTGTAAAATACTAAATTAGATGATACACTCCCCCAAAATATGTTGGATTTCCTTATAAAAACATTTTTTTAATAAGGATTATAATTTTTGCGCTTCAAAATGCTATGAAAAGTATCATGAACAATAACATGATAAAGAAGACAGAGTAGATATTGAGGGGGCAGTGCAGCTGGGTGTACCTGTGGGCTGCGTCCACACTCTGCTCCCAGTCCTGCAGGCTCAGCAGCAGCTTCATCTTCTTGATGAAGGCCGGGAGGAACCCGGGGAAACTAACAATCACCTGGTTGATGATCTCCAGAGCACCCGAATAGTTCTGCCGATACTCGTAATACTGCGCCTGAAACAGACAGGAAAACGGCCGGTCTGGGTGGACGTGGGCCGCAAGAGCAACAGAACCGACTATTTTGTGAACAGAGTCAACCGGTTAGTGGTTGCAACGAGGGGATCGGTGAAAAGCTATTCCTCATGGAGCAGAAAGGAGATCCTGCTTGTGTGCATCGCAGAATGGGTCCTGTCTTCACCACGAGGGGGTGTGTCGCATTAAAGCCTGCGTCTGTGTGGATTAGCGATGTGTCACACAAAAGCTAAACGCTTTCTGAAATATGAGAAGCGACAGACCTTGACACTGTGGGCTCGGTCTGATATCTCACCTTTGTGTCAGAGGAACAATTTTATCCTCCATGATGCAGCAGTGGTTTGTGTGGCCCTCCTACCTTTCCCATCAGAGCAAACACGTCCACTCTCTCTTTCAGGCCCTCGTCAAAGTATTTCCCAGCCTTCTTGGCATATGCGTCCTTGTTAGATGTCACGTCTATCCAGCCTTTCAGGATAATCCCCTGAGCAGAAGACAGCCATCAACACAACATTACAAAAGAACTCGGATCAAATCTTTTTCGCTGACAATGCTGGCAACGTTAAGACGCTCGTAGCACGGACGAAAGCAGCGGGAGAGGACTGACCTCTCGAGAGCCGTTGGAGATCTTAATCATCCTCTCGGTGTACTCCCTAGCTTTGTCGTTGCGGCCCAGCACCCAGAGGAACATCCCCGCGTTGTACAGGCCCTTAGGAGAGGCGCTCTTGCGGTCCTCTTTCACCTTGGCGTCCAGCTCTTGAATCACATCTCGATCTACGTTGACGTTACATTTTGTTCATTTGGCAGACAACTTTCTTTCAAAGCGACATTCAAAAAGTGAATACAGGGAGTACAGCAGGAGATCAAGAATCAAGAATGTGTTATTCTAACAGTGTGTCAGTGCTTTGAGTGACATTGCCTGTAAAGAGAGCTATACAAATACAGTTTGATTTAGGTTACAGTCAAGAAATGGTGTGTAAACATCTACATAACCACACGTTCTTTTTACTTATAATTGACTTAGTGCTGCGAAATGCCAGGTACGCAATGAAGGACGTGAAGATGGACTGAGACAAGGGCTTACCCGGGTGTGGTCTTTTTTTCTCAGCATAGACCAGAGCCATGAGAGTGCAGAGGGACACATCTCGCTTGTCCTTGATTGCTCCCAGCTCCTGTATGGCATCTTGGATTCGATCTGCGTTTAATACATCCAGACAATAAATAACATCTGCCAGTAGAAGAGAACTGATAACGAACTCCATCCAGGCTTCTTTAAACCAAATAATTCAAGTACCTTGCATGAGAGTGCCATAGGCATGGAAAAAGTTGAAGATTGGTTCATTGTTGAATTTTCTTTGGGCTGCAGCAGCAGTCTTCAGTACGTGGTTGAAGAACTTTTCGTGACAATAGTAGTTTATCAAAGCCTGTGAGGCAAACAACGTGCATTATTAAATGTCTTGAATGAACAGCATACGGAAAAAGCTGTGAAATAAAAGAATAATAATAGCAGAATCATAACGACCTGACTAAATGACTTGGCTAATCCTATGTTGTAGCTAGCCTACGTATGACACTGCGTTGATCAGACTTTGATGGATACATGGATACTTTATGTCGAGTGCATCTAAAACTGAACAGACATCTAAAAACTAAAATCAGAACGCTAACAAATCTATTGTTTCCTTCGTGATTCCTGATACGTAACTACAGTAACAGTTTGTTTTTTGAGGAGGTGGTGCGGGGGCATAGCCTAGGCTACTGTAAAACACAGACGAAGTCTTATTTAACATTTCGGCACATCGGCCAATATAGGCTAGCCTAAACACAAACTAAACACTCAAGAGTTAGAGGCTTTAATGTCCACAATAGTTTATGAGCCTCATATTTTACTGGTTTGGTCATGTCTAGAATCGCATCGTAGAGATCAACTGTAGTAGCTACTTACCAGTGATAGCTCTTCGTCCTCCAATCCTGCCATTACGATGTTTGATAAGAAACGACGCAGAAAATATAAATGTTTACCCAGCAATACCTTCGTCAGCTACACTGTCAGGGATATAAAATAGATCAAACATAACCAGAAATGTGTTACATTTTCGCCATCTTGCATCCATTAGCGTCTCTCGGTAACTTAGTAACAAATCGCCGCCATGTTCATTTTTCAGTGTCTGAAAGCTTTATTCAAACATTCACAAGGTGTCGCCAACACTCCGCCAGAGACAGCAGCACGGGCATCCCACTGAAGGATACATAACCTACATACAGTCTCTAATGGACGTCAACTATTAAGAATATGTGCAAATTATTGCAAGTTTAAACATAATTTAAATAAAATATTAACGATTGAAATTTTGAAGATACGTAGAGAGGTAGGCTACCTTTATGACTACTGAACATGCTGAAAATGCACCAAATTATAACTTCGGAGTGTGTCTGAGGTTATATTTGAGGAGTGCAAATATATAATAATTGTAGACATTTGTAATCATAGCTCTATTTACCTCCTTGTATACAGATGTCCGAATTGCCAATTGACTTTTCATAGACCGTTATTTATTTTTAGAGTCAACCCTCCCTACACTTTATCCCCTGGGGAAACGTTTTCGATAACAGGCAACCAAAGGTCTCCCCTGAGTTCAACACAAAGCCTATCTTGGCCACAATGTGTTCTTTTTGGGCATTAATTTAATACCAAATGACCGTAATGATTTGAAATTGTATTGATGAGTGTGTATCAACCATGATTAGGCATTGGATTCAGCTATGAGGATTGAATGGCGACCGGCCCACTCTAACCCGTCTCTCAGCCCGGGAGATGTCATTGGAGCCGTTCGGCCCCCTTATTGACCTGTGGTTAGTTTTATTTGAGTGTACCTCCCCAGTGAAAACCCCCGATGTGGTAGCAATCAGAATAGGATCTAACCAAAAACATGTCAGCCTACGGTATACGGTGACCAAACACATTCATACATATTCACAGTGAATGACTAAGAAACAGTCAAACATGGTCAACTTATATTTGATCTGATTCGGTGTAATCATTGGTACCACAACATGGAGACAGATTTTTGTACATGTTGTGAGGATAATCTTTTGAATTTGTGGATATCGTTCAGTCTAATTGCCCTGGTGTGCCTATGGCTCATATTCACAAATGTCAAATGATAGTGGTCATAGCAACCTGAGAACGTCCAGGTTTTTAGACATGCACATCCAGCCGCAAAGACGGAGGGACACTATTTCCAAACTTCCCTATGCAAAAAAATTATAATCCAATCTGTAATTTCAACCAGAACCACAAGCCCTCACTCACGTCCATAAGTTTTCCTCACCATGTTCAATGGAAACATATTTCCATTCAGTCACTGTTAATTGGTGGCTCAATGTTACACAACACAAACAATTGATTGTGATATACTAACTAACCCATGAGGTCCAGAGTGCAGGGCCAGCTCTGATCCCATGGTGAGGGCAGCCAATGCCCTGTGTGGGCACAGGACAACTGTCCCAAGAGAGGCCTTTCCATGCCTTGTCAGATACTATTTAACACAAACACTGGCACATAATCATTATTCTCTGCAGCACACATCAGGGAGGGAGTAAATCAGGTTCATATCGAGCTCTGAGCGTGTGCAGTGGTGACACAGAGCTGGAGCTGTTCCTTTACACACAGCTTGGTGATTCCACCAGCATGTAGAATTGAATGTTATCATTTTTGTAATGACTTCATCATCACAGGTTTACACACAGTCAGTATTGATCCTGTGAGATTGCTGCAGTAACCGGCGGAGCAATGGCAAGAATCCCCTCATACTAAGTCGTCCAAGCTATTACTGATCAAAATATAAAATCAATTGGTGAATTATGGTGATGCAGAGTTGTTCTCAGAAAGTGTGACATGCTGTCAGTGAGGGGCAATAAACAGCTTGTTACAAGAGCGCATTTGAAACCCATTTCGACTGCACAGTTCCCCGTGGGAAATCTTGCCACAGCAGAGTGGAGATGGCCACACCTACCATGGTTCTATATCTGTCAGGAGTGTACTTCCAGTGAGAAGGTTCACCGCTTCAAACTCCACCTGGGTAATCACTCATCACTTGCTCTAACGGCACCTTAATGTGCACTTAGCTATGTATTACTTTGTGTGGTAACTGCAAAACCAACCTTAATTGCATGTTATCTTGTTCTGATCCTTAACCTGTTTCTACCATGTTGCACTTGTGATATGATGCTGTTTTAGTTGCAGTCTCTTATTATCAGAATGATGTCATATTCTACATCTTGACGGGGGAAAAGATCCCAGAGTTCATGCATGGGCACATGCACATGTCCAGAGACATGACTGAGATCTGGACTGAGTACAACAGGAAGGGGAGGGACTGCCCCCAGGGAGGCTGCTGAGGGCCAGGGAAGCAGGGCTGACTGCCCACAGTGATGCTGCTGAGGGCCAGGGAAGCAGGGCTGACTGCCCCCAGTGAGGCTGCTGAGGGCCAGGGAAGCAGGGCTGACTGCCCCCAGTGAGGCTGCTGAGGGCCAGGGAAGCAGGGCTGACTGCCCCCAGTGAGGCTGCTGAGGGCCAGGGAAGCAGGGCTGACTGCCCCCAGTGAGGCTGCTGAGGGCCAGGGAAGCAGGGCTGACTGCCCCCAGGGAGGCTGCTGAGGGCCAGGGAAGCAGGGCTGACTGCCCCCAGTGAGGCTGCTGAGGGCCAGGGAAGCAGGGCTGGTTCCCCCACAGTGAGGCTGCTGAGGGCCAGGGTCTGATGACGAGCCAGCTGATGACGCGTACGGACCAATTGTGTTGTCAGGTTGCTGGGCAACAGGAGAGGAAAATGTGCAGCATCACCCCTAATTTAAACGACTCTCCAAAAACAATCTGCCCCCCAAACTGGCCGTGTTGCCAGGACCCTCATCCCAGACACCGTCCATCTGTAGTCACTGAACAGCCAGAGTAACACACTCAGGATTCAGGGCTCCAGAACTAGCTAACGACACATCACTGATTGGTAGTGTGCAGCTGCAACTAGGAACGTGCCTCTTGTTTTAATAGAGGTCCTTAAGAAGCATGAACAGCCTAACTTAGAACCAAGAAAAACTCTGCAAACAGACAGTCTGAATCCTATTAGCGGGAAGTGGTGCAGGATGACGGTCTCATCATTCCCGTGAATGACTTTGGTGGTAAGAACCGCTTCCGGTTTACTGGGCTCCTAATTAGGCAACCCGACGAGAGAAAAAAAGCTGATGTTTGGACTATTATTAATAATTAATCAATGGTTCCACCCACACTGAATGCTAATAGCTTCCACCAGCAGCCGCTGAAGCACTCATAAACCATGTTCGATCGTCCTGACAACACGCTGTGTGTATCCTGTCCACATTTCAAATATCGCCTTGGCCTCAGCCAATATTTACCTAGACGCACAGATAGTTTCCTAAAATTCTCTCTCTGAAAACATAGTCTCAACATACAACCAACGGCATGTGTTCGTGTCTTTGATAGAGATTCAGATGAAACCTTCCTGCTCAATCCCCACACTCACACACAAGAACAGGGTTTTTTTCATTTCATGCAATATCATATCAACTTAGCATTTGCTTCATTTACTGTTGAGTGCTCATTAGAACCATGAAATGGACACTTTGGGATTCTAAACAGGATCTGAGGCTGACTGTGTGATTGCGGACAGGGTGCTAGAAGTGTTTTAAAGTCATAAAGGGGAAGTTGAAAAAGATCATGTCTAATGCTTTTGCAATTATCTGTATGATGTAATCACTTGAGACATGTGTTCTCCAATAAGTGACCCCCAACAAGTGCTGAGAAAATGCTGTTGTTTATAGTAAATAGTACACATGCCCATGACATGCTAGCAGTGTTTCTTATTTAAACCAGTGTGAACTAAGAAACAAAGCTCAAATATTTATGGGATGAAACCTCCATTGAATGATTATGCATTAGTAAATTAGTACAAAGGGTCTGTCCCTGAATACATTTTTGCTCATCCACACGTGACTCATCTCCCCAACTGAATCAAGTACCACAAGGCTGATGCTAAATTGTGAATGTTACTAGCATGCTACAAAGCGCCAGTTTCATCCTGCCTCAAATCTTTATCTTCTTCCGACTGTCCCTTTCCAGCACAGCCACGTAGAGCAGAGAGACTGAGGAGGGAAGTGAATCTGCCAGCTGCCAGCAATACTACCAACACCTGCTGCTCGCCGTTCAGCCTGCTTCATCAAGTTCAGCCTGCTTCATCAAGTTCAGCCTGCTTCATCGGGTTCAGCCAGGACCAGGCAAGTCTGAACACCATCAGAGGCAGACATCAGAGGCAGACATCAGAGGCAGACATCAGAGGCAGACATCAGAGGCAGACATCAGAAGCAGACATCAGAGGCAGACATCAGAGGCAGACATCAGAGGCAGACATCAGAAGCAGACATCAGAGGCAGACATCAGAGGCAGACATCAGAGGCAGACATCAGAGGCAGACATCAGAGGCAGACATCAGAGGAAGACATCAGAAGCAGACATCAGAGGCAGACATCAGAGGCAGACATCAGCTGCTCTACAATCTCTCCACATGAGGCAGTGCTCCAACATGACAACTTAATAAACAAAAGGGCATCGTATTGCAAACTGAACATCAAAAACAAGAAGCGCAATAGGGTTTCCTATTCAATTATTTTAGAATCCTAATGGAATAGTGTATTAAAATACTGATAAAAACATGAACAGAAAACACAAAAGAACATAGCAAACACAGTACTGACATGAAGCAGTCAGAAGAGAGGAGAAGACAGGAGAGAGTAGACAAAATGAAACAGAACCTCATGTTTGGGTGTCCTCAGTTGAAATCATCAAAGGCCAGTAAATGTGCAAGGAATAAATAAGTATTTAGCAAGCATACCTGAGGTACATGTAGTCTTTATTATTTTGGCTGTGCAGTGAGATGGGTCATAGCAGTATCTGCATGCAGTTTACTTTTACACTACAAGCAGTATGCATCAAAAAGATGGAGCCTGAAAGATGTAATCAGAACATCTTTTATGTATGTATAATGTATACATATTGTAATGTTTATTACATGCAAAACATGCTTTATAAATGTATACTTTAGAACACGTAATTACAGATGGTCTTGTCACACAAACCATGGAATTCCTTTTTTTAAGGAAGCAAAATGTCAAAAGAATGAAGAACACAATTTCTATAAAATGTAAACAAATGTCGGAAACAGCCAAGGACTTGTAGCTACAACAACATCCTTGAGACAATCATGTTCAGAATGGTCTGATCCATATTTTCCATCTTAGATATTTATTATGATAAAGCCAATAAGGCAAACTGTGGGACCACAGATTACAAATGACACACAACATATGCAAGAATCAAAAGAGACCCCGTTCAACTAGATCACCTGGGAAGTTTCTGAATACAAAAGTGCTGTGAAGCTTAAATAACAAAAAGGTCTTTGATGCAGAGAGCTTGTTCATCTCATATTCCTGTATTTCTTTAGACATTGAGTGAAATGATGGACTAGTCTGATCTCAGCTCCTGTTGAATGCATTGTTCTGATTCATCTGTAGATTTGGAATCGACATACCATATATACTTCTTAACACTAACAAATTCCATTACACCTTACCAGATAATATATATCTATAATATATTTGTATATTCATATATTCATATACTATAGAACATGTACATGCGGATACATAATGTCAATTGGAAGAGGGAAGGCATTTTGGTTCCGGTAAATGACTAAGCAGTTTTAAACCACTGACCAATGGTGTCGTATGTCGTACCTTGAACCCAGAAGACAGTCATGCTTCCGTAGACACCTTTTCTAGTAGCACATAATAATACAAAACAGAACACAGTGTTTCACTTGTGGTGAATGCCACTTCATCATACTGTGCAAATTACATTAGCTTGCTTCACTGTTGTGAAAATAAGTCTTACCACACGCACACTGCCTTGGTCTGTCAGCATAAGAACCAGGTAGTTTCTGTAGAGAACATTCTAGTGTCAGGGTGTGAGTGCAGGCGGACCCAAATGCAGGCAAGGCAGAATCAAAGAACAAAAACTTTAATTTCGCCCAAAACAACTACACGGCGGGAATACTCACAGCAAGCATGACAAGGAACTGACAAGGACGGACACAGGGAGCAGACATATACAAGAGCTGGGCGATCACACACAGACAACAGCTGGGTGATTGGAAACGAGACACAGGAGGTGCAGGGAGCCAGAAGAGAAACCAGAACAGGACCAGAACACCCAGGGAGGGCAGTGCGCCTCCCTCAAGGGCCAGCATGGGGTGGACCTCCAGGCAGGGTGACCGGGCGGGTCCGGTGGGCGACCAGGAAGCAGAGCAGATCAGGGGCTCGATGGCGGGCTGCTTGGGGGCCGCGGGGGTCTTGGGAGGAGGCCCAGGGGGTACTCTCAGGACTTCTCAGGGGGCGGAGCCACGGGGGAGTTGTAAGGGGGCGGAGCCACGGGGGAGTTGTAAGGGGGCGGAGCCACGGGGGAGTCGTAAGGGGGCAGAACATTGTGAGCCAGGGGCACAGGGCAGGACTGAGACAGGGGGGGGGCTGGAGCTGGGGTCTGGGCTAGGGCTGGGGTCTGGGCTGGGGTTAGGACTCGGGTCTGGGCTGGGGTCTGGGGCTGGGGATAGCGTCCAAACGCAGAACCATGTGACCCACTCACGACCTTTCCTTGAACTGCAATCCACTTCAGCTGTCTGTCAATCAGGTTTAGAGTCTGAGGCGCAGCACTGACCGACTGAATCCCGACAGCCTGGCCAAATACAGCAACCTCAGCGCTGGATCCACAACTAAAAACACAACAGGACTCGGCCGTGGCATCTGGGTTGAAAAGTGTCAACTTCATGAGTCATAAGTTAGCGAGACAACCAAGAGTGGCTACAAGAGTTTCTGATGAATGAATGACAAGTGTGTGTGAGCACATTAGCACCCTCTGTGTGTGTTACTGTAGGCAGTGCAAAGTTACTGTTATAAAATAGAGGAGTTCTGACTATGTGCTCTGACTTCGGAATGTCTAAGATTTGCGATGGTGTGAATAATGTGTGGTGGTGACTCCAAGTCCTACTGAAGGTCAATACTTCAGAAATCATGAAAGAAAGCAATGGACAGATCAGCCATGGTTAATTATAACATGCATAATTATGGGTAGGTATTCATGCAAGTAGACGTCTATTTAACTGCAGCAATTTCCTACTGCCATAGTGACTGGTTGGGTGAAGACAAGACCAAAGACAAACGACTGTTTACAAAAATATCGAAAGCACAAGAACAACCTATGATCTGAGCAAAACAGGAGGAACGTAAACGAGCTTCTGTAAGAAAAATCAGTTTGTCAAATGGCAGGAGAAAGGTACTGAAGACACTGGGCGCAGCACCAAGCTGCAAATTAAGTGAAATACTTAATAATTGACTGACTGTCACAAAGCCTGAGAGTCCCATGGCCCTGTTCAGAATGAGTGTCTTCTTTTCAAATACCAGAAAATACCAACTAAAAGTCAAAGATCAGCCATGACAGCCTGAGAACATCCTGAGTCTTCACTCCAGGCACCAACATGTAACTCTGAACTCAAGCATTGTCTATTTGGCATAGATACCCACACCAATGAAGGGTGTCCACTCCGCACATTTGGCCACCTTCAAAGGCTGTAAACATTTGGTCATTTAAAGGCTATGTTGCATCTGTCCCCACAACCCGCTCTACTTTTCGTCTTCCTTCCCATCTTTGCCTGCGACCTCCGGCTCGGTTTTGTCCTTCTCGTATTTGTCAGTGTCTTGTTTGGTCACGCTGCCGTAGGAAGGGGGAGAAGCCGTGGAGGGCGGTGTGGCCGTCTCGTCCCAAGTCGACGTCTCGTTCTGCCTCTGGATGACGAGGTCCTCCGTGTCTGCCAGGGTCTCCTGACTCCTGGACGCGTTGGAG
Organism: Hypomesus nipponensis; assembly: GCF_054491055.1. NCBI lineage: Eukaryota > Metazoa > Chordata > Actinopteri > Osmeriformes > Osmeridae > Hypomesus > Hypomesus nipponensis. The sequence continues at coordinate 24,166,488 of NC_140383.1, forward strand.
GCTCGTTGAACGCTGCGACGCTGGATGTAGTGTCTGGTAGCCCTCTGGATGACGATGGCCGACATGTCCTCTTGCTTGCGTCGCAGCGTGGTGGTGATGGGCTCGTAGGACACCTTGGAGGGGTTGGACGCCATGAAGCGCTCCTCCATCTGCCCGCGGAGCATGTCCATCTCTCCGCCCTCGCCAAGGACGCGCTTGGTGAAGGCGAACAGGATGTCCAGGCAGTGGATCCTCTCGCCGCTCACCATGGGCAGGTCCATGGAGATCAGCTGGATCTTGTTGGGCTTCGCTATGCGCAGCGGAGGGTCCAGGGCGTCGGCGAAGTCCGACAGCTTGTCGTACTCCACGAACTGGGTGGCGCGCGGGTCGAACTTCTCCCACACCTCGTAGAACATCTCAAAGTCGTCCTCGCTGAGGGGCTCTGCGCTTTCCTCCGTCGCCACGCTGAAGTTCTCCAGGATGACGGCGATGTACATGTTGACCACGATGAGGAAGCAGATGATGACGTAGCTGACGAAGAATATGATCCCCACCGCGGGGTTTCCACAGTCGCCCTTGTAGGGGGTCCCAGGGTGCTCGCTTTTCTTGTCACAGTCGTCAGTGTTGAGCATGGGCGCCAGAAGACTGTCCCAGCCCGCTGATGTGGTGATTTGGAACAAACAGATCAAGCTGTTGCCAAGTGTCTCAAAGTTGAACATGTCGTCGATCCCGGCCTGCTTCTTGACGTACGCAAAGTTTGACATGCCAAAGATGGCGTAGATGAACATGACCAAAAACAGCAGGAGACCAATGTTGAACAAGGCAGGAAGTGACATCATCAAGGCAAACAAGAGCGTGCGTATTCCCTTGGCACCCTTGATGAGGCGGAGGATGCGGCCGATCCGGGCCAATCGGATGACTCGGAATAAAGTTGGCGAAACAATAAACTTTTCAATCATTTTCGAGAGAAACATGCCTGGGTAGGAAAAGAGAGAATTAATAACAGCAAAACAGGTGCAGCAAAACATTCCACTCCAATCAAATACGGAGGTGGACCTTACCAATTACAGACAGGATTACTACGATGAAGTCAAATACATTCCAACCAATGGTGAAGTAGTAATGGCGGAGTGAGATGATCTTTAACAAACACTCTCCCGAGAACAGGACGATGAAGACCAGGTTAATCCAGTACAGAATATTGCCCATGTCTTTAGTCTGGTCGTCAGTCTCCACCATCATGGTGACCATGTTAAGGCAGATGAGAATCATGATAAAAATGTCGAAGCCTTGCTTTGTTGTGAAATCGAAGATGCATCCTTGAATCTTGTTCTGAAAGAGACCAAAAAAGGAATTTGCAGGACACCAGAAAATAGAAACCGTGGAGAAACGATTGGTGTCGGTCGTTGGCCGTGTTGTCTTACGTTAGGCCGGGGGATGGGCTTCTGCGGCTTCTTGGAGCCCAGCTTCTTCATGGCGTTGTAGTACTTCTTCTGTTCCTCCGTCATGAAGATGTCCTGACCTCCAAAGTAAAGAGGAACAGGCAGCATGAAATCCCTGTCAACATGATTGCGTCTTTCGAGTTCTAGCATTAACTACAATATAAGATACTTATCTTCTTCTTTTGCTGGTTGAAGTTATCTATTATGACCCCAATGAAGAGGTTGAGCGTGAAGAAGGATCCAAAAATGATGAACACCACAAAGTACAAGTACATGTACAGGTTGATCTCATAAACTGGTTGTTCATCCACCTGTAAGACAAGAATATTGCACTAGCATCCGGTGAACTGTCCACGCATCTATCACCACAGGGTGTCCCTTCACTATGTCAGTGAGGCAATCACTTACATTACGGGAGTCCACTGCTGCATACATGATGTCCATCCAGCCTTTGTATGTAGCCTGTAAGAACATGAGAAGGAATGACGACACACCACACACGGTACATTGTCCAAGACGCGTGGAAATGAATGCTGCCTGTGTGGAGTCCGGAGTGCGGACACCTGCTCACCACTTGCAGCAGCGCTAAATATCCTGCGCCCACGTTATCAAAGTTGATCTTGACATTCTTCCAGCTGGCTCCTTCGGACGTGGCGTTGTTACACTCAGACTTGTTGGAGATCTCTTCCAGCTTGAAGCGGTAGTTGCTGGTGACGTTGACACAGTAGTGGTACTTCCCTGCAAACAGGTTGACCCCGATGATGCTGAAGATGAGCCAGAAGATCAGGCAGACCAGCAGCACGTTGAAGATGGAGGGGATGGCCCCTAGCAGAGCGTTCACCACCACCTGCACACACACACACAGATGCACGCACACGTATACACACACCCAGGCGCACGTGCACAGATGCAGACATACACACGCACCGACACACGCACACAAGCACAAACGATAGCACCATCTCAGATTTAAGGTCGTAGACGATATCACACTGGATGAAAACGCAGTTACAGTTTTGGATAACAGGCGATGCTTGAACTCTTCTTATCATTACATCTTGACTGTGACTGGTGATGGTGAGATTAGGAAAACACAAGAGTAAAGTGCTGAAATGGAAGTGTTCACATCAGTATGTGCTCCACACAACTAGCACCAACGCCATAGCTCATTCACGATGACAACGACAACAGCCAGGAAAGAAGTTGGGAAAGAGCGAGGATAGAAGGGAGGGAGGGGTTCTGTCTATGAAGACACTACGAGGTGTTTCAGTGGGGTACTGTGTCAATTGTGTGTAAAAACAAAAAAACTGAAAAGAACCTTGTGGAGGCAGGATGAAGTTTACTGCAAAACGAAAAACACACATGAATAAAGAAAGAATAGATTGATGTTAAAGGCACCCAGCAGGCTACATCCACACATTGTACATCCATCTCAGGCCGGTGAGGTAGTGAGAAACCAGTCATACAGATGGGAGGGTTCAGAGGCAACCACGTGAGGGGAGACCACCATCACACCACCAGTAGAGATCTAGACCACCACAACATGCAAGCCGCCTGATCAATAGTAGCTCCATTGATTTGAACAGACCAAAGCTTTCCCTCCCATGTTACATAAGCCTTTAAATCCGTAGAAATCAACTTGTATTGCACAGCAACACGAGCTGGTACTGTGAGAGGATTCCAGCTGATGGCTACATTGAAATGAAGGATGTCACTTTTTTTTTCCATTTACTTTCGACTGTATGGAACAAGTGTCATTTCTCTGATAATACTACAACTACACAATAACATATGATCATTTTCCTGAATTCCTTGACTGCTAATGGGGCATTTGCTACTGAATGTCATAATGATCTACTGTTAGAGAGCTCTACAAAAACACAATCAGCTAAAGAACAGGGGATGGGAGAGGAAAGGTACCTGTGCTACACATGCATGTAGTGGTTCTGAATCTGGGCTGTGGCCCTGTGCATTGTGCCGTGGCCCTTGGTTAGGAGACTGCGTGTCTGTCAGTGCTGGCTTCAGCAAGCCTCTTCCTGTCTCTCTGTGGTGGTGTGTACTGGGAGAGCGTGAGGCGGGGGCGGGGCGTGGGCGGGTTGTGGGCGGGGGATCGTAGCCCTCTCTCTTACCCTCATGCCCTCGAAGCGGGACAGCGCTCTCAGCGGCCGAAGAGCCCGTAACGTCCTCAGAGACTTGATGGCCCCCAGCTCAGCATAGCCAAGGGCGTTGGCCGCTAGGCTGATCAGGGAGACCTGGAACATGCCGGCACACACACACACAACGACATCAGGGGGAGACAGACTGACTGTGTACACAGACACAGATACTCAGATTGTCAATGTTAGCCTTAGTCTTTACAGTTAACTATCAACCAAATGTACTATTCTGAATAGGTCAATAAAGTTCATTACAATGTGTCATCTGGCAAATCTGTATGTTAAAATGCCAATTCAGAATCTTACATCAACAATGAGGAAGTCCAACCAGCACCAGTAATTAGTGAAGTACTTTGCAAATCCATAAGCCACCCATTTCAGTAACATTTCTAGAATAAAAGTGTATGTGAAGATCTTGTCTGCAAACTCCAACAAAATCTTAATGGTCTTCATTTTCTCTATGTAGATGTCTTCAAACGCCTTGTCAAAAACACAAACAAAAAGGGTAATTTAGGACAGTCTGGTTGGTGGCAGGCAAAATAGACAGATGTTAAGTTTGTCTTTCATTCAGGCATCTTGTAAATCAACAATATATGTTTTTTATGAATCAAACACAACTATATTAGATAGGCACTTGAAACCCAGCTATTATTACAGGTGCTTATTCAGCGCACTATGTGATGTTTCCACTAAGAACAAAAACCAACAAAGCATGTCTAAATCAGACCATCCCTGTCAGATATTGTGACCAGTTCAACACCTCCTGGCCTACCAGCTTACCAGGGCTGAGCTGCTGAGCACGATCATGAAGATGATGAACGTCTCAAACCAGTTGTGCTCCACGATCCTGAAGCAGGTCTTCCTCAGCGTCCACCACAGCTTCCAGCGGCCCTCCTCCACGTTCACCTGGCAACAGCGGAACCTGCGGACACAGCCTGAAAAGACGCAATGTCACGTCGAGTCAAGCCATCTCGACTCAAGCGAAACCTGCGAGAGGCTGCAAGTTTAACCCCTCCATCGCACCACCTCCAAATGAGACAAGCGTCTGCTAAGATGACACCTTGCGCTGTTATCTTACACCTGCTGTATGCAGGGAAGTAAAGAGTGAGCACTCTGGGCTGTAGTCTCACCATCAGGGAAGCAGCCCTCAGGATCCAGGGACCCCTCTGGCTCCATGTCCACCGACTCCTCGCCCAGGGGCCGGATGTCCACGGTGCTGCCCTCAGACGAGCTGGGCTGAGAGTCAACCGGCATCTGCACAGGGAACCCAGCCAAACTGGTGTTAGCGTTAGCACATAGCCTAGCTGGCATAGCTAGCCGTTAGCACATAGCCCAGGCAGAGCAAAGCTAGCCGTTAGCACATAGACCAGGCATGGCATAGCTAGCCAGGTGGGACGCTACATGCTGTAGTATCTCCATAGGACCTGACCTAGCGGACTGAGCCATTGAGCTCACTGTTATCGGTGTATCAGTTGTACAATTCTGTAATCACAGGGGGGCTATCCTTATCCCAGCACTTCTGGGATAGGGACTCTAGCACTCCTATTAGGTGAAGTACTGTTTCATGCAGAGGCTATCAAAGGTACCTACAGGCTTAATATTTGCAACACATTTCAGGTGCTATGGAAGGCCAGACTTTTTGATTGGCCACCACTGGGAAAGCCAGAGAGCCTGTAGGTAGAATTGATTGAGCTCAGGTCACACAGCATGCATTTTCAGCAACCACATGTTTCATCCAAGTCAATCATCCACCAAAACATGTGTTCCCTTCCTTTCATGTGCTTTTTATTAGGGGTGCTCCGATCAGGATTTTTGGGGCCGATCACCAATCGCTAGAAGCAGTATCGGCTGATACTGAGTACCGATTACCAATTAAGGAGTCTATTTGAAGCCTTCTATTCATCATGTAGGATTATCTATTTTACTATTCTTAACAACAATGTATATTAAGTATAACAAAGACTGTAAACAACTGTTTATTTAGTGGCAGGAAACATGTTTAACATATTCAATTCTCTTTCTTAGAGACGCAACATAAACCATAGCAGCCTATACTGGGTTATTGATAACCGCTTATAAATAAACAAATGTAACTATCCTGCCGAATAATAAATGACAAAAACAGGATAAACACAGTCTTCATAAATGTTAACTTTTGACAATAAAATGTACAACATAAAAGGTCATAGTCAAAATAAATGTTTCACATGTTTTTGTGCATTTAGGTAGGATATAAAGGACCATGGGCAATAGGTCACAGCAACAACAAAAAATTGTCTCTTTTGATCGGCCTTTATAACGAGTACCGATCTGAAGCCTCATTTACTAACAGGATTGCGCCCATTTCAGGCGTGAAATAGCGGGTAAAGACATAACACCGTATTTACAAAGACAGCGCAATAGAGTATAAACGCAGATTACCGCTGCTGGGAGGGTATAAGGGAAAGAGTGTGTATATTTCTAGCTCCTGTTCGCTGAACTTTTTTTTCTTCTTTTCCTCGAATCACCCATGGTGACAGTAGCATACAGGCGATTTTTCGCGTATTTTAATGTCGCGCTAATTAACACTAATGGGCGCTGATTGCCCGACGAGGATCTGGTTTCATAAATACCACGCAAAATGCGGAAATACACCGTGCGCTATTTGCGGTTTGGCAAAGGCGCAGATTAAGCTGTGGTTGCAATGTTAGTCAAGGAGGCCCTGAGTATTTAAAATGATTATCGGACGATAATAAATGGCGACCAATCGATCGGAGCACCCTTACTTTTTATACCAACATCTTGGTCTGAAGGAACTGCAGACCCAGTAACACAAGACATTCTCATTCACATTAAAACACCTACATGTGCAGTCTCTGCACACGAGACAAGCCTGCGTCATTTCCAAACAGAGGATGTGGTCCACATTAGCTTAACAGCATAGAAGAAGAGCTAAGCAGCTAACCAAGCCAGGCAGGGAAGAGACTGTCTGTGATCCAGAGCTGTAAGTGTTCTGACAGCCCTGGGGAGCTCACATAAAACACCTCCAGGCAAGCAGATGTAATATCTTGGAGGAAACAATCAAATTATTTCTTTTATGGTGTGTATGTACCAATTTGTGTATGTGCTAACTTTGATCACAAAGGTTGTGAGTATATCTGTCTTTCAGCTAATCTCAAAAGGTATACCATGTGGCACTTTTTCAGACAGTTGAGGTTTTGATGGAGAACAAGATGTGGGTCTTGCTCCCGCAGTTGTGTGTGTGGGTTGGGCGTGTCTTCTAAAAGCCCTGGAAGTACCGAGGTTATGAATGCCTTGTTGGAGCGCCGCAGCCCTGGGCTGTCCTGGGACCAGCTAATGCAGAGTGAGGAATGATGGAAGCCCACTGTGATGAGACACAGTAAAGTGCTCTGAATCTAATAGAGAAGGTTCTAGAAGGCCATCACTACTCTGGAAGGCCCCTCATCCAGCAACACTGGAACTCTACCACCTCCAAATAACTTTCAATAATGGAAAGTAAAGATTTGTCCTTTTATTCCGCATTTTATAATGAATGGTTTTAGGAATAACCTCTTTATGCCATATAATATATAGCTTATACAAAAAGACTAAAATGTCTACCAAGGTCAAATAGAATACAAATGATCTGATACAGTATGCTCATTTTGGCTATACTTTTACGGATATTAAAATAGTACTGCATTACAAAAATGTCTTTGCTCCACAAAAATATTTATTTTGAGACATCATTTGTATTTTTCTTTTAATAAATGTCTGCTTTCATCATTCCATTATGAACAATATTTGTCAACGAATATGCCATAATATATATTTGAACGGTGATCCAGTTTGCTTAAATGAAAGATGTCAATCGGTTTAGCAAAGCTCAAGGTTGATGCTGACTTTCCAGCCTTCGAGTCTTCACAAACCACACCCAAGTAAACCAATTAGGAAGGATGGTCTGATCTGAATATGGAGGTGATACTCATTCATAAATGGATTGCAACAACAACAAAAAATAACCTTTACAAAAAGTAAGGTTTCGCAACATCAAAACTGCTGCTTACTAGCAGAGTTGACAATTGAGGTGAGGGATTATGACCAAGCAGAGACAACAAAAGGTGGGCAAACAAAAAAAAAATGTGCAAGTTGTGATGGTGTCTTATAGATGACATAGACAATCTCCATGGTGTTATGTACAAGAAAGTGGTCTTACAAGAGTCCTCCCTGATAACCCTGAGAGCCTCCGCAAAGAAGCTGGAATAACACACAGGGTTAAGCGTGGTGAGTCACACCCTACCACAACTTACCACAAAGTTCATTTGTCTGTCAATGAAACAAGTGTTAGTCAAACATCCACACATCTAGCGACACACATTAGGTACCTAAGATGAACCTTCATTCACATGAATTCTAAACAACAAACGATGATTCATATCACAAGGGCCAGAAACACATCCTCGCCATGACACCACCTTACACACATTTCATAACTGGCAGCATGTGGTGAAATCCAGCCCTCCGAGTGGGCTGGAACTGGCCTCTCTGGGAGACGAGGTACACCAGCTCCCTAGAGAGGAGGATGCAGATCTGGAGCACTCAGCCTTAAATGGTTCATAATGTGATCTGAAGACTGGTGTTTTCCTGTCTCCATGACCTCCCCTCATTAGAGGGAGCGCCGGGTCTCCGGGGAAACGCCATGTCACATGCTCATACTTGGGTTGCCATGACTAACGTGGTAGGAGGAGGCGGGGGGGGGGCTGGGATGGGGGCAAGGGTGGGGGCTAAGTGCACCCGCGCTAACACTGCAATGGAACCTTCATCCATAGTAACAGATACGTCTACATAGAAGCACTACAGCCAATGCTGTGCAGGCTGTGTTGCTCACCAGATTTTTCAGGTTTTCCACTGCTGACTGTGAGAGTTTATGTTTTTGCAACATTTTACAAAAAATAAAATAATACTTGAAAGTGACTTTATTGTGTATCGTATAAATAAATCTATACTTTTAAATAACTATGAAGACGTCATGTGAAGGTGAATACAATCTTTCACCGCTTTGAGAGAAAAAAAACTCTACATTTGAGGAGCTCAGTGCTTTAACCTTGAAAAATTCAATCTATCATTTCACAGAGTTTTCTGAATTTGTTCAACAACCACCAAGCAATTATCACTTCAGGGGACAACAATGTTGGAGGTAAACACTCTCAAATCAGGTTTCATTAGCCAACTTCACATCTATGCGCACTCGCCCACTCGCTCGCTTACGTGCTGATTGAGGACAACATCGTCTCCCTAAGTCCCTTCCACAATCATTCCATATTTCCTTAAAATACCAAACTAAGACCTCACCTCTTTGCTCCCCTCTGTGTCAGAGAAGTCGCTGCTGAAGTCTTCCGCGTTGAGGTTCTCAAAGTCCGACTCCCCCACAGCGATTGGCACAGTGATGGTCAGGCTGGCGTTCTGAAGGAAGGGCATGTAGTCGCTGTTACTGTTGACTATGTACTTCCCCCCATTGTTGTCCACGCCGGTGGCCGTCCCGTTGCCGTCCCTGGGGAAGGCCAGCTCCTTCAGGATCTCCACCGTGGTGTGGTTGGTTATGCAGTTGTGCCCCAGGGCTTTGTGGAAGTCGTCCAGAGGTTTGTCCTCGCCCTGGCTCCTCTTCTTCTTCCTCCTCCTCCTCTTCCTCAAGCAGACGCGGTGCACCGAGCGGCAGATCAGGGCCTTGGTGAAGTCGGCGGCGCGCTGGATCCGTCCGATCGCTATCTGGAGGTTGTTCATCTCGCTGTCGTCGTCCGTGGCCGCCAGGTTGTCAGCGCTGAAGGAGCTCAGGAGCAGCGCCAGGAACAGGTTCAGCACCTGCAGCGAGGGCACACACACACAAGCAGGCACACACGCAAGTGTTTCGTAAACTGCTAGTGAGGTGGCGACAACAGAAGGATATCCAATTGAAGGCCACTGTTGAAGACGTACCACCAGGTTCCCTATCACCATGACCATCATGAACACGATCAGACACATGCCCTGGCCGGCCACCTCCATGCAGTCCCACATGGTCTCTATCCACTCCCCGCACAGCACCCGGAACACGATCAGGAACGAGTGGAAGAAGTCGTTCATGTGCCATCGCGGCAGCTCACAGTCTTTGTTGATCTTACACTTGCAGTCCTTGTAGTTCTTCCCAAACAGCTGCATGCCCACCACGGCGAAGATGAACACGATGATCGCCAGGACGATGGTCAGGTTGCCCAGGGCGCCCACCGAGTTCCCGATGATCTTGATCAGCATGTTGAGGGTGGGCCACGACTTGGCCAGCTTGAACACTCTCAGCTGAGGAAACAACATGAAGGAGACAGGTGAGACTCACCAGGTGAGTCACATGTATCTACGGATGTAAATCCTAATTGACTGGAACAGTAGGATAAGCTGTGGGATGTCCTTCTCGTACCAGCCTAAATGACCTGAGGACTGACATTCCCGGCACATTAGCCAAACCGAACTCCAGCAAGCTTATAGTGACTACAATGCCATCAAATATGTTCCATTTCTCTTGGAAATATTGATACGGGTCCATAGCGATGATTTTGAAGCACATCTCAGCCGTGAAGATGCCTGTGAACACCTGTATGGAACGGGGGGGGGGGGGGGGGATGAGTGAGAATTGAATTGCACTCTGCATTTATAAAGATTGGAACATTAGGAGGCAAAAGAAGCCCAAAAGCCCTGGACTACTTGCCAGGTTTCCCGTAGAGAGCATGTTATTAAATTCCAAGGAGGAAGGGTAATGCTCGATAGCCATGAACACTGTGTTGAGGACAATGCAGATGGTGATGGCGAGGTCCGTAAATGGGTCCATCACGATCCGGTTGACCAGCTCCTTGAACCTCAGCCATGCTGGGCAGCAGTCCCAGATCAAGAAGGTGCTGGAAAACTTGTACCAGCAAGGCGGGCATGTCTGTCTGGACTCTTCGAGCTCTGACACAAAACGAGCAGACACAATTCAAAAGACAACAATGTCTTTAATGTTACAGCTTTTTGATGGGTTTAGATGTTTCAGGGGCCAAGGATGTCCTACCTTCCATGGTGTTGGTTATAATACTGGCCACACTCAGGGCTCTCTGTCTGGCCACAGGGCCTCCCAGGTAGTCCATGGGGGCCTGATAGGCTCCGTCCTCGTCCCTCATGTACTCTGTGTCGGAGGTGGCGCCCTGCAGACATGTTCATGGGTTACAGGAAGTTACATCACTGGAGAAATCTGTTATCTACAGGAAACCAACAAAGAAGAATATAACTAGTATCGTCTATAAAAAACTACCACAGATGGTGATCAAAAGACAAATAACACGTTTACATTAACATTACCAAGGGCTTCAAAAACAAAATGACAATGTATACAAAACAAGTGAAAGACAGTAAGTCAGAGAGAGTAAAGAAAACAAATAAACCATGTAGAAGTGAAGGGAAAGGATCAGGGTGACGACAGTACAGACAGACAGCAGCACCACAGCACAGTCACAGCTGACGTCCACAGCACAGAGATGGTGTAGCCAACCACAGCACACAGCTCAGGCCCCAGGCCACGCCCACGCGTCCTTACGTTGTCATCAGAAGTGACCATGTCTACTGTCACCTCAGGCAGCAGCAGGCTTGCTGGTGACGGGGGAAGAGAGGACCCGTCCACAAGGGACACCACCCCGTTGCGGTCCACGGAGCTGTGCTTCTTCCTCCCATTGCTCGACAGCAGGACATGTGACAGCAAGCTGTTCTGGCTCACGCTGCTGTAGCGGCGGTCTGCCCGTCGGGGGACGAACAGAGAGCTCCGCCTACTGCCGCTGTCCTCGAACGCGCTGTTTTCGTCGTCGGCAAAGTGGTTGTCCGAGCCGCAGCGTGCAGGGCGGCCCCTGAAGCTGAATATGCTGGCCTGGCTGTTCCGTCTGGAGGAGAACAGGGCGCCACGGACACTCAGGAAGGACTGGAGAGAAACACATTCCTCAGAGCCTGCTACCTCTGACAGATTCACACTAGTGCACCTCTGACAGATTCACACTAGTGCACCTCTGACAGATTCACACTTGTGCACCTCTAACAGATTCACACTAGTGCACCTCTGACAGATTCACACTTGTGCACCTCTGACAGAAACACACCAGTGCACCTGTGACAGAAACACACCAGTGTAGCTGTGACAGAAACACACCAGTGTACCTGTGACAGAAACACACCAGTGTAGCTGTGACAGAAACACACCAGTGTACCTGTGACAGAAACACACTGGTCGAGTTTGGGTAGAATGATCCCTATGCTCTTAAAAATGGAGATGAAGAAGATCATGAAAATATCGATGACGATGATGATTACGACGAAGAAGATAACAATGATGATATTAACGTTGCTGATAATGAAGGTGATGAAGATGAAGCAGATGAAGATGATGAAGAAGATGATGAAGACGATGAAGCAGATGAAGCAGATGAAGCAGATGATGATGATCAAGCTGAAGATGATGAAGATGGCAGTGAGGAAGATGATGAAGATGATGAAGATGAAGATGATGAAGATGCCGGTGATGAAGATGATGATGAAGATGATGAAGACAATGAAGCAGATGATGATGATGATGATGATGAAGATGGCAGTGAGGAAGATGAAGATGATGAAGATGATGAAGACGATGAAGCAGATGTTGAAGTGATGAAGATGGCGGCGATGAAGATCACAATAAGGATGAAGGTGGTGACCCAGCATGAGAAAATGCAGCGATGATCTCAGAAACCAAACCAATGGGGGAAACGCAGGATAGACAGATGGGACTCCAGAGGACGAACATGAAGACGGTGACGTTAATGACCCAACAACCAAACATTCCAATACAAACACCTGCCAGGCAGACGTGGGGGGGACGAGGAGGGACTGAGGGAACAGAGAGGACCTCAGCCTCACCTGCTGAGTGGTGGAGCACCTCATGTCGTAGGACAGCAGGTTGGCGTCCACAGAGAAGCGGAAGCGGGTCTTCTTGATGCTCTCCTCAGACTCCGACCTCTGGAACTTGCTGTCGGCTCTCTCCGTCTCCGTCTTCTTCTTCTTGTGCCGGTTGCGGCGCTCCTTGGCACTCTTGGAGCTGAGCCGAGACGCGGAGGACGAGGTCTCGTTGAGCTCTCCTCTCTCACTGGACTCATCCCTCTCCACTGCTGCCAGCACCGCCTCCAGCCGGGCCACACACACACACACACGGTGAACACACAGGTTATACACACGGTGAACACACAGGTTATACACACGGTGAACACACAGGTTATACACACGGTGAACACACAGGTTATACACACGGTGAACACACAGGTTATACACACGGTGAACACACAGGTTATACACACGGTGAACACACACATGGTCATCAGGGGCAACAAACAGCAGAAACTGCAGTTTCCTCTCTCTCCTCTCTTCTCTCTGTATCTACTCTCTCTTCCATCTCTCTTTAATTCAACTCAATTCAATGATGCTCTATTGGCATGAATGAATGAACTTCAATGAGAAAACCCTATGAGATTAAACTAAATATATGAATTACTTACATTTGTAAAAATCAAAAATGTTTTTACAATAATTATAACAAGTCATTTTCATAACTCTCCCACCTCTCTCCTCCCTCCCTCTCTCTCTCCCCCTCTCTCCTCTCTCTCTCCCTCCCTCTCTCCTCCCTCCCTCTCTCTCTCCCCCTCTCTCTCTCTCCTCTCTCTCTCCCCCTCTCTCATGCCTGCCTCCCTCTCTCTCTCCCCCTCTCTCTCCTCTCTCTCTCCCCCTCTCTCCTCCCTCCCTCTCTCCCCCCTCTCCTCTCTCTCTCCCCCCTCTCTCCTACCCTCTCTCTCTTCCCTCCCTCCCTCCCTCCTACCCTCCCTCCCTCCCTCCCTCCCTCCCTCCCTCCCTCCCTCCCTCCCTCCCTCCCTCCCTCCCTCCCTCCCTCCCTCCCTCCCTCCCTCCCTCCCTCCTCTCTCCAGGGGAGAGGGCAGGGGGCAGGGCTGGTGTGTACCTGGGCGTCCTCCTGCTGTCTCCTCAGCTGCTCCAGGATGGCCTGGAACTCCTCCTCCTTCTGCAGGGCCTCCTCGATGGTGGCCTGGTTCTGCTCGTCGTACGCCATGGCAACCACGGCCAGGATCAGGTTGACCAGGTAGAAGGAGCCCAGGAAGATCACCAGCACAAAGAACATCATGTAGGTCTTCCCTGAGGCCCGGAGAGTCTGTGGCGTGTGTGTGTGTGTGTGTGTGTGTTGGAGGGGGGGAGGGGGGGGGGGAGGGTAGGGGTCAGAATTATGTCAGTGAGTGAGCATGGGTGAAAACACCCTAAAGTCCTGATGTGTTAATTGGGGTTATTGGTTTGATTCATGTTATTGTTTGATAACAGATTAATCACTGACTGACTGAACAGAAGACGTTTCCAGAGCACCTTGGTCCCACCAGTTCCCCAAAACAGTGTACCCAAAGAGGGCTGAGACAGGAAATAATAATATAATCAAATGATTAAAAACATGTGATCCTGTCCACTTGGACCATGCCAAACCTGACCTGGGAGTTTTCTCCACTATTGTTTGTTCAATGCATTAAGACCATAACGCCTTGCTGCCCTCCATTTAGGAGAAAGTCATCAATCTGCTGTAAAGGTCATTCATCCTGTGTTTACCTGGATCAGCACCTGAACCTTCCCTCTTGCCCTGGACCAACATGCACCTGCACTCCATACAACGGCTTGTTTGAAAAGCAAACAGACAATGCCCTCTTTGATATTTCTACATATAGACAACGGTAAATAACTGAAACCAGTATTGATTGTCAAGGCTGTCCACTTTTGGACGCAGCCCAAAAAAACGTCTTTGTGTTTTGTTTAGTTTTCAGGAGGGAAAGGGGTGGGGTTTAAGGTCGAGGAGAAAACGCTAAGAGCCTCTCATGGTGTGACTCATCAGGATTTCCTGCGGCGGTGTACAACAAGTGCGGAGTTCCCACAGCTGCAACCAGTAACAGAGGACCAGAGGGAGAACCCAGCGGACTAAGACCGTCCCGTCAAAGATACCCAGGAGCTTCACTACACACAGTGTCTGGCACTGAAGTCTCTCACTACTGTGCTGATAACACAGGAGTTCTGGAGAGAAACCGAGGCAGATCTTAATCAAAGCCATGTTCCACGTACTGATGCTTGGCTGGGAGACTTCATCAAATGAAACCACCAAAGATTCATTTCACTACCGACCTCTGCTAAATGCATAAATGTAACCTTCCTACAATGTGGAGAATGTTCACATTTCAAGCTTAGTATTTTGTGACAGTGTGTTTGTGTGTGTGTGTGTGTCTGTGTACATATGTCTGCGAGTGTATTTGTGTGCATGTGTATGTATGTATGTATGTATGTATGTATGTATGTATGTATGTATGTATGTATGTATGTATGTATGTATGTATGTATGTATGTATGTGTGTGTGTGTGTGTGTATGTATGTATGTATGTATGTATGTATGTGTGTGTGTGTGTGTGTGTGTGTGTGTGTGTGTGTGTGTGTGTGTGTGTGAATGTGTGAGTATGCATGCCAGTGTTTGCGTTAGACTGCGTGTTGGCGCCTGTGTTTAAGCGTGTTTTCGCGGACGTGTTTGCGAGTGCACGTGTGTGTCGGAGAACAACTAGGGGAGCCCCTGAGTACCGCAGGCCGACCTGCTGGTAGAGGTTCTCCCAGTAGTCCTGAGTCATCAGTCTGAACAGAGACAGAAAGGCCCACAGGAACGTGTCAAAGCTGGTGTAGCCGTAGTCTGGGTTCCGTCCCGCTTTGACGCAGAAGTACCCCTCTGGACACTGCCTACAACAGAGGAGAAGCCTGTGAAACTCTAACACCACTGAGTGACATGAAACCCCTTCACTGACAGCACTGTGACCGTGCGACTGTCAGGATGAATCACTGAGAAACATACTGACACTGTCGACAGCAGGTTGGTTTTAAAAGGTTTGTGGGACTGTCTTTGAAATAACTGAGGGTGTGGCTGTTAAACAGTATTTTATTGATAAAAAGAATTGAGGTTTGAAGTTTTCAAAATTGTCCCCGCATAAAGAAACGTACATCCCGGTACACACACGTTCATTCAAGTGTCTGAAGCCATAACACACATATAACACACATACACAAGCACACACATATAACACACATACACAAGCACACACATATAACACACATACACAAGCACACACATATAACACACATACACAAGCACACACATATAACACACATACACAAGCACACACATATAACACACATACACAAGCACACACATATAACACACAAACACAAGCACACACATATAACACACAAACACAAGCACACACAGGGACCACAATGGAAATAAGCCTTCGGGCTTTTTTGTGTCTATCCCTGGCTATTTTATGTATTTTAATGTGTGACAGAATGCTGTTCATGTTTTTATATCAAAATGGTCAAATAAAATCATCATCATCATCATCATTACACAAGAACCAACGGGCCACTGACACACAAAATATGATATTCTGATAATCAGATAGATATAGGTTGGATCTTACCCAGCTGCTGAGCCATTTCCACAGAGCAAGGGGTCCTTTTTACCTGGGATGGTGTAATAATTTACTAAAGGGAGAAGAACAGTACACAGAAAGTCAAGTAAATGATTTAGCAACTTGGCATCACTTTATACTGAGGTCACATTAACCACCATGTAACTACACATCAATATACATGGTAAAAACGATATAGGAACCTAGGAACTGTTATGTAATTTTATTGTATCAAGTGTTTGGTGTAGAAAAGTTATGAATACAGAATAAAAAGGCAGAGTGTGGGTAAAGGGGTATGAAGGGTAAGGGGCTGTCAGATGCTGAGGGGTTAGAGAACCTGGCTATTAATCAGAAGGTTGCAGGTTCGATTCCCATCCGTGCCAAATGATGTTGTGTCGTTGGGCAAGGCACTTCACCCTACTTGCCTCAGGGAGAATGTCCCTGTACTTACTGTAAGTCGCTCTGGATACAAGCGTCTGCTAAATGACTACATGTAAATGGATTGTTGTAAAGGGACAGTTCATTTATTTGACCAAAACTAAATCAATGTTAACGTGCACTTTTCCCTGAGAAGCACAACCACCCCGATACCAAGTTTCACTTGTGTAATAACTTAAATGCAACAACATTGTAGTTCCTCCAGGCACTGCTGTGTCGTCCCTTGGTAGTGCACCTCACCGCAGGTGTTCCCCTCAACTTAGTTTGGACTCAGCAGCCACAGAAACCCTAGCACTTCCATGACTGACGCCAGAGACGCCACTCACATGGGTCGTTGATGTGCTCGCTCCAGTTGAGGTACGTGAAGTTGCCGTTTCGTACACACTTGTGTCTCAGGTGGCCCATGAACAGCTGGAGGCCAATGAGAGCAAACACACTGAGGCAGAAGACTGTGAGGATCATCACATCTGCGAGCTTCTTCACAGACTGGATCAGAGCTCCCACAATGGTCTTCAGACCTGTAGGAAGCCACACACATCTGTCAGTCTCTGAACACAGTCCACGCAAACCAGGAGTGTCAGCAGGATGAGGAAGAGGGCGCAGAAACACCACAGCATGAAGGTATACCAGCCAATGAGCTCAATCCATTATTGAGAAAAAGATTTAATATGAATGTGTCTATGGAAGCAGCTCATATAATTGTGAAATTACTTTCAGCTGGCTGCCTTAGGAGAATGCTATTCTCCCCAACACCGTTACATGAGCCCTGATAACCGTTGCTTTCCAAGGTTCCTTCAACAACCCTGAATAGGTCAGTTGGTTGACAATGAATATGCTAATACAATTTCAATAGTTGAGTAGTCAATTGTACTGATGGACCGATTTGGTATGTGTTATGAAAACCTTACTTTGTTTACTTTAGTTTGGATCAATAAACTGACGAATGCAACAGGTTCAGTTGGATTATGGCACATCCTCTCTCATTGTTCTGAATGAATGAAGATGTCCTTCAAGGAAAACATCAGACAAACACAGACGACAAGACAGGCACTCTCACGAACGGCGGGGAGAAAAGCAGAACTGAACAGCGCACCACATGCACAGCAACGCAAGGCTCATCTCCATGCTAACTCAAATCTACCAGATCCCCATTGAAGGTCACCAGGAGAAAAAAAAAAAAAAGAACTTTTATGTCAAAAAGAAATCAGTTCCATGGTGATTCCTGCTTGCTATGCCGGCAGCATGAGAGCAAACCAAAACCATGGGACCAAAACAGAAGCAGCGGGTGGAGCACTCCTGTCTGAGGCTGGTGGGGTGAACACCAGCCTGAGCACTCCTGTCTGAGGCTGGTGGGGTGAACACCAGCCTGAGCACTCCTGTCTGAGGCTGGTGGAGTTAACACCAGCCTGAGCACTCCTGTCTGAGGCTGGTGGAGTTAACACCAGCCTGAGCACTCCTGTCTGAGGCTGGTGGGGTGAACACCAGCCTGAGCACTCCTGTCTGAGGCTGGTGGGGTGAACACCAGCCTGAGCACTCCTGTCTGAGGCTGGTGGGGTGAACACCAGCCTGAGCACTCCTGTCTGAGGCTGGTGGGGTGAACACCAGCCTGAGCACTCCTGTCTGAGGCTGGTGGGGTGAACACCAGCCTGAGCACTCCTGTCTGAGGCTGGTGGGGTGAACACCAGCCTGAGCACTCCTGTCTGAGGCTGGTGGGGTGAACACCAGCCTGAGCACTCCTGTCTGAGGCTGGTGGGGTGAACACCAGCCTGAGCAGCTGCTTCTCACCTGGGATGACTGATATCGTTTTCAGAGCGCGCAAAACCCTGAAGGTTCTCAACGCTGAGACATTGCCCAGGTCCACAAACTCTGTCACATATCTGTAATAAGGGGGGGAGGGTCACATACAGGTGCCATGACAGGACGACAGCCAGCAGTCACGGGAAAGAGGAGGAGGAGGAGGAGGAGAAAACACAAGGGCTAGCTAGCACCTCAAGCAACCACTGCTTACCTGGGATAACTGAAATAGTTTTCAAAGCTCTCAGTACTCTGAAAGTGCGAAGAGCTGAAACATTGCCTAGCTTTACAAACTCAGTTACATACCTGCAGGGAATTACAGTTCACAATTACAACAGAGTTTGTATCATTTCAAAAGACGAGGTACAGTACATGTATTTACATTTAATATGGCCAGGGCCATAACCCTTCACACAATCTACATGACTAGATAGAGGTCAGGTATATCTCACATGAGGACATTCAACACTAGAAACAGGACTCTGTGAAACATGTCTCCCTCCATCATTGTCCTGCTAATGCAACTCATTCAACTCATAAGGATTTACTTAAGAGGTGCTTGCAGCCTCTTAACTATCATCCGCTCCATCCATTATGCTCTCGTTCTAGTTCCTTAGCGTCCTTTCATCAACACACAAACAAATGGTGGTCAAATATGTATAAAGGGCAGTAATGCACTCTTCACTAAAAGGTGTTAGTAAAAGAATGAGGACGTTGTGGGTAGTAATGGATTTTGTTGTGGGAGGTTAACAGCCTTTGACAAAAGTCCTTGCTCTAAAGAGCACTATGAACACAACTCATAACGGACATAAGAAACACTTATAACCATTTTGATCATTCACAATTTCATAATGTAAGTGAATTATGAGAGACAGTTTAATACTCACGCCATGACAATCACACAGAAGTCCAACCAGTTCCATGGATCTCTTAGAAATGTGAACTTCCCTACACAAAACCCTCGTGCCAGAATTTTTACTAACGATTCAAATGTATAAATCCCAGTGAATGTGTACCTGTTGAAAAGAAAGGTCACAAGTTAATGCACACACAACACTAAATACTGTATGTGGATGTGTGTGTGTGTGTATTTGGGGTGTATAAAGGACTTACTCCACATTCTTGGCCCAGTCTGGGGGTTGGCTCAGGGCCATAAACCCACAGTTGGTCAGGATAGTGAGCATGATAATCATGCTGAACAATGTGAAGTCAGTTGTCAAGGAAACAGTCCAGACTGGCTATTTCAACATTGTTTACACGTGACACCCGACACCTGACGTAGAACAGTTCACACAACTAGTCTGGCTTTGTCAGTTACCTTCAGTGTGCAAACAGGAGATGGACGCAAGGGGACAGATTGCTTCTGACTCATGAATGTCGAACACAGTGTACTGCTTGAATGAAAGGATATGAGTGGACCAAAATCTTAATTGATATTCTTCTAATAAGGTTGAAGGGGCTCAGGAAATACAAGGCAGGACTGGCGTTGAAACGGAAGATGGTTTTTCCTCTGTTCAGGACTATAAAGGTCTGAAACAGAGAGTGGAAAGACACACAGGTGTAAGGCTATCATTCAGTCACCACAAACACACTCCTGGTTCTCCCTGCTGTGCAGCGCTACAAGCTCAGCCTGTGGGATCGGGCGCTGGGCTTCCATGCCCCTGCAAACTGCCACCGGGGAACAAAGGCTTAGCAGGGATGACAGCCAGCTGTATCACCTAGACAACAGCTTAGGCTGGCCCAAACAACAAAGAGAAACCCCCTGGCTGAGGATCTCAACTCACTTTCTGATTGCTGTAGAAGGAGTCCAGGTCCTCCAGGGGTGTGGACACCAGGCCGGCGGGGATGTCCCCGTAGATGAAGGGCAGAGGTTTCCCCGCCTCCAGGTCGCTGTTGGGCCTGGGTCGGTCCTCGTCATTGCTGCCGGTCTCCCCTCTGGGCTTCTTGACTTTCTCCGCTGCGATCCGCCTCTCGATGGCCTGGAGGGACTCGCAGGAGAACGGATGGAAGCTGTCTGGTCCTGGCGGTACAAGCAGCTGTTCCATCTTTTCATTCTGCACGTTCAGAGGGAAGGGAGAGCCTCCAGGACGACAGAGGGCTGGGGACACCAGAGAGACAGGCGGGCCGGATTCAACACAGAACGCAGATTGGTGCGGTTGATTGGAGACTTGATGAACTGCTTTAGCATTCAGCAAATTGGAAGGAGGCTCAAATAGTGGACCAGTAACCTAGAAGAAATGATCCCCGGTCATGAAGGCAGATGAGACAGTAAACGGATGTTTCTGCTCACAAAGGTCCTGAATCTGAGATCTGGAGAAAAGTGTTGTTCTTGAATAGCAGCACTCAGAACATGGAAACATACCTTGACAAACCCTCCACCAGTCCTAAAGACAAGGAAGTGGGTGGTTGTTGTAGTAAACCGTGCACTGAGGAGAGGCGGGTAAGACCGTTAGATCAAGCATCTGGGGCGGATCTACTGAGACTGGAAACACTTGGACATGCTTATTACCACTGAATTATCTCATTGGAATAATCAATGCCATGTAATCAAGAAGACCAGATGACGACCTTAGAGAGTTTTCCTTGGTTCATCTTTCCCTGCTGACTGACAATAGACATCGCTATCAGGACCTGAGACTAATATATCAATATATATCAATATATATTCAAGACATGTTTGAAAATGACAGATGTAAGTCAATGTGTCTGTATAATATACTGACCTTTGACTCAATAACTTGAATGATAACTACATCTTTATATTGTTGCATGTATCTGTCACATTATCTATATATAATGAATATGTCAGTTCTATCAACACGAGAGTAACAATGCGAAGCCTACACTGATTATATTCACTGGCAGACAGAACCCATCTCACACACACTAGCCAATGAGGGACCAGCACAGCTGGACAGGCGGTGACAACACATCCTTCTAGATGCAGTACTGCAAATGACAAGCCAGCCTGATCTACAAAAGGAGCCCAAGATGACCGTACAGAATTGGTAGTCAGTGTCATGCACATTGCCTTGTGTCTGTCTCCATGCACTGAAGGATGACACGGATCATCGCTACCCACACAAGGGAGACAGCAGCCATGGTGATGAAGGGTGACACACCAAGCTGCCACCTGCGTTTGGAATGGAACAACCAATTCCCAATGAAAACTTGATTTGA
The DNA here is from genome assembly GCF_054491055.1 of Hypomesus nipponensis. Taxonomy (NCBI): domain Eukaryota; kingdom Metazoa; phylum Chordata; class Actinopteri; order Osmeriformes; family Osmeridae; genus Hypomesus; species Hypomesus nipponensis. Next base: position 24,188,017 of record NC_140383.1, read on the forward strand.
GAACAATGAGAACAATTCCCAATGAGAGGGATTTGATTGGTGTATTCCAGAGATGCAAGAGCCTGACTGAACAGGTGTAAAAGACATACACTGAAGGTTTCAGCTATATGTCTATATGCTTGACACAGTCATAGGTTTTGATATGTTACATGTCAACGTTAGTATTTGAACTCCACCTTCCTTTAACCTTCAGTAAAGCTTACCTGGGGATTGATCGACACCTGAACACAAGCTCCAGCTTTTAATGAACTCAGTGTCTTAAGACAGAAGATGCAGGCTATCTCTGGCAGGCTGCCTGTGTCACAAACTTGCTCCAAGATGAAACCAAAATCAGTCATAGTTCTCACAGCAGATCTGTTATAAAGTATACCCACGGCATTGAAATATGACAAGGGCCATTATGACAGATCTGCAGGTCTAGGAAGTTGGCCAAACCTGTTTAGTTTTCAAAGCTAGAGCATATTGGCAGTGAGGATATTACTGGTCCAAACAGCCAACTGACAATGTTTAGAACTAGAGGCTGTATTGTTAGCTGACCCTAATTGGCAACGGTCTCATTTGTTTCCCGCTGGCAGCCGGCCTGTCAGCCTGTTGCCTGTGTCCCCCATCACACATACTGCCTCTGACCTCAGAGAGGCTTTCAGCTCCGGTTGCCCCACACACTCCACACAGAAAGAACTGAATGAATATGAACATTTACTCATTTAGCAGACGCTCTTATCCAGAGCGACTTACAGTAAGTAAAGGGACATTCCCCCCGAGGCAACTAGGGTGAAGTGCCTTGCCCAAGGACACTTCACTTCATTTTGCACGGCCGGAAATTGAACCGGCAACCTTCTGATTACTAGCCCGATTCCCCAACCGCTCAGCCACCTGACTCCCTGAACAATGAACAATACTATTCGTAGTTATATAACGTGTTCAAACAATAGAACAATGGAGATGAATACTGACATAACTTTGGTCTTCAAGCAGGTCCTTCACTTTTATAAAAAATGTACGCTATTGACATCTGAGACATATATGACCCATGAGTTCACCATAAGTGATGGGAGAGATGATCACACTCAATATGAACAATAACGTTATTAGTTTGACTAGAACAAGTCTTTAATCTAGCATGTTTGTCTGAAATGAATTGTATGGCCGACTGACCAGCTATGGAAAATCAACGATCCTCAATGGATGAGTTGAAGCAGTGCTGTCCAGGGTTCTGAAATGCCCACAGTTTCAGTCTTGACAAAAATGCATTTACTAATTGCTCTAAAAATATAGCAGAAGAACATAGGCTAACAATAACAATGGGAAAGCAGAAAGGTGCGAACCAGATTCTCACAACAACATACTTATGTTATCTCCGCCAATGGGACCTTCTGTGCCACGTGCCTGTGGCAGGCTATGGAAGGTGTGATTCAGAGACGGCTTTTTATTGAGTAATATCACAAATGTGCACACAACTTCAGTAAGTCGGCTATATACTCTGCAGGATTAAAAAATAATGTTTAAAAAAACTAGAACTTTGAAATGCCAATGTTGTCATGACGATGTGGAAAGGCTATGATCTCTGCAGCAACCATTCCGTATAATGATCGTTAACAGGGGCGATTTTAGACCCTTTTTAGGGGTACTCGAGCACCCCTAAATTTAATCTCAACACCCCTAAAAATAATTAGACATATTGTTTATTATCATTTGATGCTGGTAGACTTATGTTAGCAAGGGGGTTAAGCACTTTTGCAAGGCACTGTATTCATGTCACATTCTCATTGGGGGCTTAGCACCCCTAAAGGTCTGATCCTAGAATCGCCACTGATTGTTAACTAGGCTATATTTCTTTGAACAACCACCAACACAATCAATAAACACCATGTTGACATGCGACAATGACAGGTTGGACAATAAGTGATTCATCCAACAGCGTTTGCCCTGATTAGATCATTAGTAAAAAGATAAAAATAGATCGTCTGAAACATCGAGAGACCCTATAGCCTATTCTTTGCACACCAGATCACAAATACATTGACCCGGTTACTTTATTATGAAATAGATGAAATAACAGTGGACTATTCGGAGGAGAATGCAGTTTTTCTATAAACTTCTCTTTATCAAAGCAATTTTGCCACCATGCCCTACGTTTCTATGATGCCATTTCGCCGGAGGACGGACCAACTCTGAAATTCGCTTCTTGCATTCACGTGTTGTCCTATTCCAAAGCTACAGCACTCACAACCACTTGCTTGCATCACGCCTAGAAAAAAAATGTAGAGTGATCGGAGAAGTGTGATGCGCTTAGGGCGTCGGCAAAAATTGTTTTCGGCCTGATCCTTTGAATATGCTATGATGTTCTAATGATGGGATTCAAATAAGCCAATATATTTCATCGTACTGGCCCACCGCACGCATTTACTGGCTAATAGTGTGTCCAGTAGCATGGCCTACACTTAATGTACATTTGACTTACTTCGGAAGCATTATCACTGGCAACAATAATATGTATAACTCGATTCTTGAGGCCAATTTTTTTGTTATCATAGAAGACATATTATGTAGTCCTTATAATTGGCTGTCATGGTCTCAAGTGCCAAAGTTCAGGCCTCGTGTTTCTTTTACTTGAAGGGAATTTTGCCTACCAACCTATGAGGTTTACTCAAAAGTTTTCAACACCTTCATATGATTTTTAAAATATTATCTACTGTTTATGTAACTGCTTACTATACCACAACCTCCTCAAACAATACCCCAACGTGTTTCCACAATGTCTAACCCCTTTGACAATTTTGACGCATCGCTTTGTGAAGAAGAACATAGCAATTAGATTACAATCAGAAAGATGATTTTGGTTTGGCAAAATTGTTCAACAAATGCAACATTCTTTCATCCTTCCAGAATGGTAAGAAACATCTTTGCCACAGGAAACTCACCATTAGTTTTTCTTTCTGGTCAGGTAAAGAATCGGACAACAATTCTCAGACAGGCTACGCCTTCATTCAGCTTTATCTTGTCCAAAATGAAGATTGAAGAATAGTCGTGGATCTGCGATTGAGTTATTTGTTATTTCCACACGATTATAAAAGTATTCTTTCCAAGCGATCACAATAAATCGTAGACCATTATCAATTCGTTGCCACTTTCGCCCGTAGCACGTCGTCTCTGCTGCGCTTCCGGTTGTTTCTGGGTACCAATGACAGCAGAGATTCTAGAATGAGAATGCGCGTTGTCAAAATATCATTTTATATTGAGTGTATCACTCATCTGGAAGAGATGAGTGATACAATTTAAATATACCTCAGATAATTCCTCAATGTGGTTGAAACGAATGCGTTTTTTGGTGGGGTAGGTTAGGATGCAGATGGGCTACTGTACACATTTCGACCCCTTGAGCTTCATAAAACTAATACAATTACTCCTCCATTAGGCATGTTATTCTTGTACTGGGAGAAAACCCACTAATAACTACTGAACATCACTGCATGAGCGCCCATGGCAGGTGTAGATGGATAATATAGTTATATATAGATAATCAATATCGTTTTTAATTGATAGGAAATACTCCCAAATCCCAATCGCCAAATGACAGACTGACATGCTGTTGCCCTAATACTCTAATCAGACATTCAGGTTCCAAGACTTCTGTTCTCCACCTACAGGCTACCGGCAGAATTCACACTTGTTGACTAGAACTTCCGTTACACTCCTACAATATGCTTGCCCAGTGCAAAGTGACATTTTAAGGGATTCTGTTTCTGCAGTTTATCTACATTTTGCAGTCATCTCTAATTTGACTTCCAAGAGAACGTGATAACACTTCCACCATTCATCATCATTCTTCTGAAACGTGTGTGCTTGGTGCGTCATGTTTGTGAGTGTGGCAGCTTTGACAGAGCTCCCTGGGTTAATTTGATGAACATTCATTGGTACAAGACAGTAGCCCAAATCCATGACTAGACCAATGCTACCACTGGCTGTCCCTTTCAGTCACTAATGACCTGATTTCCAGGTCTGAATACAAAGACAAGAAGACAAGTTTATCTGTGACTATCAAACGTTTTCCCTGTACAATCTTAGTCGGGCCCTGTGCTGGGTTTCTTCTGCTAACACTGAGTTTGACTTCCCACTGTCCCAGCATGTGAATCCTCCGCCCGACTCCGACTCGCCCGGGATGGTATAAATGGCACGCTGCTCTGTGATGCGCTGCACTGGCGTGAGCTGGACTGAGCGACTGCAAGGGTTAGACTATAGACTGTGCTGTATGAGGGGCCGTTTAGGAAATAAACTGAAATAAACTGTCCTTCCACAAACACATGAAATGCATTCACACGTGAAATATTCACATACGCATTCATACTACTCAAAACTCCACATATGTTAAATGCTCGCATCATGTCAGCATATAACATTATGTGTTAACGTTTCATATGCGTTTGTGAAAGGACAGTCCGGCCCCTCATAGTGTTGACATGCAAACATATTGGACAGACCAACATGATCATACTGCACTAATCACCCCATACTCTTGGTAATTATTATTTTCTTACTATTAGCTAATATATTAATAGCAACAATACATGATCAATATTGAGTAGGCAATTTGTAGGCAAGAGTATTTATAGTTGTGACAAACAAACTTTGAGCTAAATTCCTCCAACTTTCTCATATCATCTCCATGTCAGCTGACATAATAAAAAACGAAAACATTCATTTCAGTACATTTGACGTCATGACATTCTGTAGACATCTACGCTAACTGAGTCAATTGTACGGGTATGGAATGACTGCTGAATTAAACTAAATGCAGTTTATGCTGAACTATAGTTCAGAGTAACCAAAATGCATTTCTCAGGCATAGTATGCTACTAGCCTATCCAACCTACAATAGCTTAAGACTTTCTCCCTTTCCCTTTTAGTTTCGTGTTTTTCCACCAATAAATGAACAAAGAAAGTCCTGAACAATAATCTTTTAATGCTATTTTCACTCCACTAGGTATGTGTGTTGAAAGCTGCTGAACAGCTGAATGAAGTCCTAACCTACAGCGGTCCTGTCGGCGGCGCTGTTGTCCTCTATTCTTTTCCTGGGAGAACAAACCGATTCTACGTTTTTGCCTTTCTTTTCTTCAGGATACATTTTTTGACAGATAGGTCTGAAACGAGGGATGTCAAAAATGTTTGTTTAACTATTGAAAAAACTACTGGATCTGTGTAGCAGGATCTCCCAGGCGGTTACCAACAGGTGCACAACATGTTTCACCAGGTAGGTATTTTTTTTATTTCTGTTAGTTTTTAATAAGTTGGGTGAAATGTTTGTTTCATATAAATATTCTAGCGAGTGTTCTGTAAATTATCTTGCGTGTCAATGACACGCAAAAAGCATTGACTTGCCTTGTTAATTTTATACCTTTCAGTTGGAAAATGACGACAGGAAAGCATTACTTTCTCCACAAAAAGTTTTGGGAGAAGCGGGGCGAAGTACGATGACATCAGCCTCATTTAATTTCATCAATTCGATAATAGGATCTGGAATAATAGGTAGGCCTAAATAATGTTCAATATCAGACAAAGTAGGCCTATATAGAGAGGCTATGTATTTTTGTGTAGTGATTGACGGAAGAAAGAGTGATTAATTATTTGAATGCTAAAGCATTCTGTTGATTAACTTAAGCAAATTCTCTTAAATAATTATTTGAATATCATTTTTAAAACGAGTTCACCTCACTTCACTCGTTTTTCACTAACCCCAGGGTAATGGATTCTTCAGCATCATATGACCACCGCCTGTTTCTCTCAATCCCCCTTTTTTTTTTAACCCTTCGTGCCTTAACATTCTTCCCATTGTCACAAGGTCAAAAAGTCGTCCGTTTGCAAAATAACAAGTCACTTAGACTTCATGACTCATTTGATGATGACAAAACGATAATGCTTCCATTATGTTTATACAGGTTTACCATATGCTCTGAACCAGGCTGGTCTTCCACTGGGCCTCTTGCTTCTTGTGATGGTGGCTTTTATCACCGGTAAGAAGCTACATTAAATGGTTGTGTAACCTTGTTGTACAGAGACATTCTTCAGGCTAACACTATTGGTGATTTGCCTCACTGCAGACTTTTCCATCATATTGCTGATAAAAGGAGGAAATCTATCAGGGACAAGGAGTTACCAGTCACTTGTCCAAAGCACTTTCGGTTTCCCAGGATTCTTAGTGGTGTCTGCATTGCAATTCCTCTATCCATTCATAGGTAGGCTGTTATTTTAGAGAGTCGTATTTTTCGGAATGTTAGAGAAGCTGATTTGAACATCATATAACGTCTTCGGTGATTGGCTTCCTCAGCTATGGTCAGCTACAACATCATCACTGGAGACACGCTGACCAAAGTGTTTCTGAGAATACCTGGAGGTACGCCAGTCCCCAGCATGAGCATACCGTACATCATCTACCAACGCATTTTGATGCTACATGAAGTATGATGTCGTGTTAACGATTATTCTGTGGATCTTGTTTTCAGTCGGCCCAGGCCACATTCTGGCAGAGCGGCACTTTGTCATATTAGTGTCGACCCTGTTTTTCACTCTCCCTCTGTCGCTGTATCGGAACATCTCCAAACTGGGGAAGGCAAGACATCAAACACTTTCACATGTGACCCCGCGCCGAACCCCCCCCCCCCCACACACACACACACACACCCACGCAGACATACAGACACACACAGACATTGCTTCAGCTACCAGTATAAGGTATCTTTACTACTACTGTGTTTCCAGGTGTCCTTGTTGTCCATGGTGTTGACGCTAGCCATCCTCATCACTGTCATCATCAGAGCAGCGACCTTAGGACCCCAGATGTACAGTACAGTCACCCTAAACAGCTCACAAATCACTTTCCTACCAGCAAATCTCTCATCTTTCCCTTATAAAACTGCAAAATGTTTCACAACTTCTATACAAATTTACGCTCAGTGTTCTGTAACACGCAAATTATTTATAAATCTTGATGACTTTTTCAGAGCTCCTACAGAGGATTCATGGGGGTTTGCTCGGTGGAATGCAGTTCAAGCAGTTGGTGTCATGTCTTTTGGTGAGTTAAGGAGGTTCAAGCAGTCTGTGTTATGTCTTTTGGTGAGCAAAGAAATTACCCTTGGAAAACCATTCAGAGATGTCAAGTGTATCACAGAATCTGTCACACAATGTATCTTAGAGTACACACACACACACACACACACACACACACACACACACAGAGAGAGAGAGAGAGAGAGAGAGAGAGAGAGAGAGAGAGAGAGAGAGAGAGAGAGAGAGAGAGAGAGAGAGAGAGAGAGAGAGAGAGAGAGAGAGAGAGAGAGAGAGAGAGAGAGAGAGAGAGAGAGAGAGAGAGAGAGAGAGAGAGAGAGAGAGAGAGAGAGAGAGAGAGAGAGAGAGAGAGAGAGAGAGAGAGAGAGAGAGAGAGAGAGAGAGAGAGAGAGAGTATGAATACAGAACAAGACCAAAGCATACACACACACATCTATATTAATAAGGACAAGCCCCTCTTTCTCTGCCTGTGTGTGTGTTGCAGCCTTCATCTGCCACCACAACAGCTTTCTAATCTACGGCTCCCTGGAGGAGCCCAGTCTGGCTAACTGGTCTCGGGTCACTCATGTGTCTGTGGGCTCCGCCCTGGTCGTCAGCGCTCTGTTTGCTACTGCAGGCTATGCTACCTTCACAGGCTACACACAGGGTAAGATAGCCTCTCTCATTTATAATGACCACAGACGACAGGTTTGGACCTGTGTTTACATCTTAATGCTTGCAGTGCATGGAAGTCTTGGAAGTGGGTTTGGATAAAAGCGTCTGCTAAATGCATAAAGGCTTTACTGGGCAACTGTCATTCCCTTTGTGACATTGTAAAACAGGGCACAAATTAAGTTTGATTGAGTTTGATGATTATTCGACCTGGTACATCTGCAGTAAGGTGTTATTTTCTCTCCGTCTGTTTTCTGTCTTGGACTGGCGTATCCTCAGGGGATGTTTTTGAGAACTACTGCCGGAACGACAACCTTGCAACGTTTGGCCGCTTCTGCTACGGGGTTAGCATCATAACCACCTTTCCTCTCGAGTGTTTTGTGACCAGAGAGGTAAATCATCTCTCCCCCAGGAGAACATGACAGCAAGATACTGAGCCGTATGTAGAGGTCAATGCGTGACTGTATGTTGCGGTCAGTGGAGGCATCAGTGGACACACTGTCTACATTGCCATGCAGTGTATTACAGAACTCTCCACTTACTGAAAAGCACTTGAGCTGAGAGCAGTTCCCATTGTTGTTTTTCACAGGTCGTGTCCAATGTCTTCTGTAGTGGACCTTTGTCCACCCCTGCCCATGTCGCTGTTACGTTTCTCATTGTAGCAGTGTGCACAGCGATATCCCTGGCTTACGACTGCCTGGGATTTGTTCTGGAGTTAAACGTAAGTCAGGCGTCCTCTGCATGGTGCCAGAATATTATTTTGATTCCCAAAATGCATCACGTCACAGTTTAAGGGGCTTAAATGTGGAATGATCATTTTTTATGTTGGTTTTCACTCTCTTTTCAAACTCTTCTCTCCTCCCCGCCAGGGTGTTCTGAGCGCTACCCCTCTGATCTTCATCATCCCGTCGGCCTGCTTCCTCAAACTGTCCTCCGGCCGCTGGTTCCAGGGCGAGAACCTGGTCCCCTCCATCATCCTTCTGCTGGGTGTGTTTGTCATGGTGACTGGCCTGATCATGACTGGCCTCTACCCCCAGGAATGCTCCCACGGCGTGGAGATGTTCTACTGCACGGCCTCCAACAGCAGCACCCCCACCAGCTCCACCGCACAGTCCTCCCAGAACTCCACTCAGAGTGTCACATGACAACATGACATGGCTGGTCTAACATAACACGGTGCTGGTTTTGCCTGCTGCTTTTATCACTCTTATAAGATTAGGGTGTACAGTTTTTAAATGTTTTTTGTACATCTACCACGTGCAATTTACTTATTTAATCTTCTTAAGTATCATTATATTTGTAATGATTCTTTTTAATGGATTCGTATGGACTTGGTTTGTAAGGCTGTAAAATAAATATTGGATTATACAGTAGTAGATTCTCATCTCTTCGGCAAACCTACCACATGATGTCACCATAACACGAGTTAAGGTTTAGCACAGAGCTGACTCAAAAATAAAATCAATATCTATTAGAGTACAAGGCAAGCTTAACCTTAACCTTACCGTTTAACCAATCACTGTCATCAACTATATCTTCCTATTCACGTATTTACAAAAAGCGCAAGAAAGTATGGTGTTTATTGTCAATGATACAGTGTAACCCATGAAGTCACCCAGGATAGTCACACTGGGAAAACGATGATCCTTTAGCAGCAATGAGAGGGATTTGGAGAACGCCCCTCCGAGAGGCAAGCCTTGGTTCTGCGTTTAAGTCTTTGGTCTCGCCGTGCAAATCCTTGGCTGTCTTATACAGGCAGTGGCTGTTTGCTCGCTCGTCAAGGAAAAGTTGGCAGAACCTTATAAAGTAGTGTCACTACTAAGAAATGTAGGCTGGTTACTTAGCTTAAACAAGGAGAACACTTGCGAGGACTGCTGGTGAATATTTTAAAGGTGAGCCGCCTAAGAATTGGATAATACATTGGAAGTTGTCACACGCTCAAACGATGGTTCAGTGCAACGAATACAAATCTAACCGCCCACGGTAATGTTGTTGTCGTTACCTTTTCCCTCAAGAAAGACTAATGAAAGTTGACAATATACCCGTGGGTCAGCGGCATTCATGGTAAGATTGATGAGTTCATCTTTATTTGTGTGAAACTATATGCATCTAGGCGTATTTGCTAAATAACTTGACTATGATCTCATAGTTTTATGAATCATCGCAATTCGTTTCTAAATAGGATGAGACTGCCACTCGTTGAGTACTAATGTGTTCCCCGGTTTGTTGTTTTCAAGTCCAGGGAATTTTGTTAATCCTGTCCAACTAGACATGGATCAGCATGGAACACACAGTACACCACATCGACGACTGTCCGGTATCAGGTAGGCCTACTGTAATGATGAAAATGGTCAGCAGTCCTTTGCACACTATAACTTTGATTTATATAGATGGATGAGTCTGTGCGATCGACTAGGTCGTGTGGGCTAGGTTGACAAATGTAAAGAAGAAAAAAAGAAAGTAATGTCACAGTGTAACTTTTCTTTCAAATACAAAATTCAGGTGGAACCATTTGTCACAGATGTCTCTCACCACATACCGTAGTTAAAACCATCCCCACCCCCCAGATTCGTGTGTTCTTGAAGGTCTACGTGCCTTTTTGCCAGTGATGCAATAAATGCTTTTAGAAACGCATATGTTGCAAGGAAATTGAAATTTGGTGACCTAATTGTGTGTCTGAGGAAAGGGGTCTTTGTGTAATCTAATAGAAGTGAAGCCAGAGGGGATGTAGATGGACATCTCTGGGTTGACCAACATTCTTCTGCCTCCGATACCCTGAGTCAAGTCTGTAAGTGTAGTCACATTTGTTGCAGACATTTCAGCAACCTTTGAACTTTACTCATTTCCTGCTTTCAGGGTTGTACTGAGAAATTGCCTTGACCACATGTTAGGGTCATGGGAAGCATTTTTGGAGATGAACCGTTCCGCATCCTCTGTGCATACTGATTACGTTGTGGCTGTTTACTTTGCAATTGGGATATCAATTTAGCCCTGCAGTATCATATCACTTTGAACTAATTGGATGAAATGGTGCGTTGCTGGTGGGGTGGAAAGACAGTAAAACTGATGACCTCAGAAAAGGTGGCTTAAAAAAAAAAATATATATATATATATACATCCCATAAATGTCAACAAAGATCTCAAACTGTTACGTGACATCTTGGAATTCCCCACACATTCAGATCAGTTGCATGGAGATGATGATGTCAGTCGACTATATTCCATCCAGCGGTTGGAATTATTTCACTCTTAAACTGGGGGAGTGAGTTTCCAAAGTTCTTTGGAAGTTTTTTTTAACAGTCACTACTCACCCCTTTGGCATGCAAGGCTGTAGGCTTATTGTGATTTTAATTAGAAGTGAGATGGAGAATTTCTGGTCTTAATGGCAATTAATCTGGAGTTTTGACAGGGTCCTCACAGCCCAGTTTGTCTTGTTGAATATGAAATATATTTATGACTATCGCCTATGTAGCATGAATAAGGGGAAAGAAATATTGTGTCCTCATGGCTCTTTTAAATGTTACATTCACAATAGCACGGTTGGTCTCTAGCAGAACCACATATTTTCGCAGTTTAGTACAGCAGTCTACACAATTATGTTTGTGGTTTGACTTCTGTTTGGAAATGACAACCACTTTGCCCATAAGTTGTGTTGGAGCAAAAGACATGTGTTGCTGTTTTATTAGAGTCTGTTTGTCCTTGGACCCATTAGACCTCTGCTTCTGAATACCCACATGCTTTTCAAGTGCAGTGACACATGGAGATTTTATTTGGTCTCCAATGCTATTGTGCATTTGTTGTCCAACCACTGACTCAGCTGAAATATACAATAAGAAAACTTCTGTCTCTCTAGGCAAGGCAGTGGCTAGTGTTGTGGAAATGTAACCACAGCACGCCATTTCTATTAACTGACACACGAGGTATCACTCAAACACCAAATACAAGTTTATTGAGGACTCTTCTAATGTCTGGGGATAAGGAGGGCATACTTCTAACAAGCTCCAGGTGTGTCTCTCAGAGTAACAGTGGTTCCCATCGTGCTTTCATGCACCCTCTGTGGCACATCTTCATCAGTGGTCTTCTCAAACAGTTAAATGTCCAAAAGTCTCAGTTCTTCAGACGTAATGAGATGGTTTCCTGTTTTCGACCCATGGTCTCTGTCACAAGTTAAACACATCGGTCGTAACAGCGGTCTCCTTCGTGCCAGTAGATAACCATATCAGTAGCGACAATGGTCAGCAACGTGCGGAGACAATGTCAACGTACAAAGTAGTGAAGACATGGATCTGTTCACAGAGCAACTTTGCTGACAGATAGAAATGATACCTATGACTTATAAACACTTATCAAATCCCCATCACAGTCGCACACAAGCATTCAGTCCATGGTTTATATGAGCATAATCTACACACCTCGTCAGATTGAGAGTAACCAGTAAGACTATATACCTCAGAGTCAACATCTGCTTCGGTCATTGGAAAAACGTTCTGATCTCCAGAAGACAGTGTCAAATTTTGTCACAGCTTTCAGACGACATCTGGTCTTATTCAGAATGTCAGCAGTTGAGCATTTCTGACAAGGAAAAACGACTGAAATAAAGGGTGGCCGATGCTTTATCGATTTTCTTTCCTGGCAGTTGTACATTTGATATGTGATTTTGTGAAGGATCTATGCTCACTTGTGCTGTGTGTGAACCCTCTCCAAGATAACGAGGCACACCTTAAACCATGATCTCACAGGCTGGCCTCCCTCAGGGAAAACCCTGGGATTGGTTAAGGTATTGTGAATCCCAACAGCTGTTTCCAGACGCACAGGCAGTCCAAGGGCACAGCTGCTCTCCTGAAGCCAGCGATGAAAGCTACGGCAAGAGGAATGGGCCAAATCTCAAAACAAAGAGATATGAGGAAAGCAGGGACTTGATGTGACAATACCCATGGTTTGAACCCGAACCGTTAAGTCAGTTTTATAGATAAGTAGTAACAAAATCACATAAGGTATTTTTCTTAACTGGGGACAAACGGGTCTCTAAGGTATGTTGAGGCAAGTTCATATTGGGAAATGTGCAAGTAGTGTTCTTTGAGGACATTCAAGAGCAGGCAGTAACTATGAGCTGCTCTGTGGAGCAGGGTGTCTCCTCTGTGGAGCAGGGTGTCTCCTCTGTGGAGCAGGGTGTCTCCTCTGTGGAGCAGGGTGTCTCCTCTGTGGAGCAGGGTGTCTCCTCTGTGGAGCAGGGTGGCTCTGTGGAGCAGGGTGTCTCTGTGGAGCAGGATGGCTCTGTGGAGCAGGGTGACTCCTCTGTGGAGCAGGGTGTCTCCTCTGTGGAGCAGGGTGTATCCTCTGTGGAGCAGGGTGACTCTGTGGAGCAGGGTGGCTCTGTGGAGCAGGGTGTCTCCTCTGTGGAGCAGGATGGCTCTGTGGAGCAGGGTGTCTCCTCTGTGGAGCAGGGTGTCTCCTCTGTGGAGCAGGGTGTATCCTCTGTGGAGCAGGGTGACTCTGTGGAGCAGGGTGGCTCTGTGGAGCAGGGTGGCTCTGTGGAGCAGGGTGGCTCTGTGGAGCAGGGTGGCTCTGTGGAGCAGGGTGGCTCTGTGGAGCAGGGTGGCTCTGTGGAGCAGGGTGGCTCTGTGGAGCAGGGTGTCTCCTCTGTGGAGCAGGATGGCTCTGTGGAACAGCATGGACTGACATGCACAGCATTGTGAATACTAAGGTTGCTTTAGCTTCAGGACACAGCAAAATCTCCTGCATTTGCAACATTTTCCTCTCTAAACTTTTCTGGGGGGAATATAAAGACTCCCTGTTCAGGCAGGAACACACTTCCCTCTTGGGGCAGAAACGAGGTTACAGATCATAAACCATGTCATAGTCCAAACATTGTCACTAAACTTTTAAAAGCTAATAAAAACCAGTATTGAAGGGACTCACCCACCACATGTACCAAAAACATGAACATGTTTCATTTTCTATGACTTGTCAGCACATGGAGGCTCTGAGCCTTTGGGTCAATAGAACATGCAGCCAGCATGAGTTCACTATGTGTACTATTTTCCACCACATTGTCTATGACCCATTTGCTACTCTCCATTTAGCAGTAACATGGAACATTGCCTGAGCATTACTATTTAGGTTTCATGTTTTCGAGTCAAGTGACATTCCAACAGCTACCTTGAAGGCCTGTCGCAGATAGGAAGGGACTGGCACAGCACCAGGAAACATGGCCTATTTGTTGATGGTAAAAATGTGTCGAAACAAAAATGTAATCGAGACCAAAGGCAAGATTGTATTTGTGAAGCCTGGCGCAACGTTGAAATCCAGGGTCTGTATGTGTACTGGATGGTGTGCTTTCAGCTTCAGAGGACTAACACGGACAAGATGGCCATGGTCCAGCAGAAGGAATAATGGGTTGTCTTTGTTTGTCTTCGTTGCCCAGTTGAAGCCAATGCATTGACCGTAAATACCCATGAATGCCTAATACTGGGGTTGCACTTCGTTAGAATAAAAAAATCTGGGAACAATTTTGAATGTAATTGACGATAATTAATTGTTTTGGGGGTTTGACGCAGCGCTGATTTAATGTAATAGTTCATACTGTAATCTTTGTGCATAGGAGGTCATAATGTCAACTAGAATGTATGTAAATGTGTGGGGGGGCACCCAGTCTTGCTGTGTTTGCCTTGCTGGATGTTCTGCCTCCGTCTGTTTCGTCCGGCACATAATGGTTTGACCCGCCCACCTTCCACCCCCATAGCTTTGCGGGTGATTTAAGATGAATTTGCCCATTGTATGTTATCGCTGTGCGGTTCTGCTTATCTCAGAAGTAACATAAGCAAAACTGGCAGATGAATAATGATTTCAAAACATCACAGTTTGGTTTTTATTTATCTAGCTTTCTTTATCAATGATTGAGATCGAAGGCCATGGTAAAGATCATGCAGTACATCATGTTAGCTTTATTCTGTGTTTAGTTCTCCTCAGACAGTGAAACGACTGAAGATCTGGAACACACTTCCACACTAAGAACACCAGGCTCACTGAGTACTTTGCGATGAAGGTAGAATCTCCTTGAACTACACGTTTAGACTGATTAAGGTAACAGTCGATCATTTTTGTATTACAGTCCAACTGAACAGGTTCATTTATATGAATGAGATCCGATATAAGTATGATAGACAAAGAGAATCTACATAAAGCATGGCTCTAGATGGCGCTATCTCTTTGCTCATGCCTATACTGGAAGCACACGTTCATTGCCAGGTTGCTGATTATCAAAGGGATGTGTGGTGTCAGAAATGACTACAGGCCTACTGTTTCCAAAAACATTAAACACACTCAACGTAATGCCACTCAACCGAGCCCATTAGAAAGGTGGGACTATGAACACCAGAAGGCAACACCAAACGCCTCACTGAGGTTCATCATTCCTGCAGAGGGAGAGACACTGATCACTCTGACATGACTCACACTCAGCAAGAGGATCTGGGTGTGAGAGACCAGACAGGGGACAGGAGGGACTGTCTAAGCCCGAGTACATGTGACCCTCACCAGGGGAAAGTTGGGCTGGTGTCCCTGCGATAGATGCCTCCGTGGATACAATGTGGCATTGTTTCAGAAGAAAGGAGGCAGTGTGTGAGAGATACAGTATAATTATGACTCGCGGGGGGAAGGGGGGGGGGGAATTTCGCTCTTCTCCAGACGTTTTTATGTAAATGTTGGCCTCACTGAAAGTACAAGCTTGCTCCTGAACTCCAGAGAAGTCTATAAAGCCACAAACACAATGTCCCTCTCTGTCACTGCACCACACAGCTAGCACCACACAGCTAGCACCACACATGCTAGCACCACACATGCTAGCACCACACATGCTAGCACACATGGTAGCACCACACATGCTAGCACACATGCTAGCACCACACATGCTAGCACCACACATGCTAGCACACATGGTAGCACCACACATGCTAGCACACATGCTAGCACCACACATGCTAGCACCACACATGCTAGCTCCACACAAGCTAGCACACATGGTAGCACCACACATGCTAGCACACATATGCTAGCACCACACATGCTAGAACCACACATGCTAGCACCACACAGCTAGCACACAGGCTGGCACACAGGCTGGCACACAGGCTGGGACACAGGCTGGCACACAGGCAGCTGTGGAGGGTGTTGCCACTGGTTTTCTGATACCCTGTCCAGTATCTACCCTCTCATTTAACTTCTTATCAAATCAAAAGAACAAAAAAGAAAACAGCACAATCCTGGTTGGGACTGAGCTGTTTTCTTATGGTAATGTCTGGCAGATGTTGACTGTGTGCCAGGTCTCTGCTCTGTTTGGAAACGGCATTTACCTCCGGGAAAAGAGGTGCGGGGAAGATGGAGAGAGTTACAGGTCACAGACGAGGGCTGACCTCTGACCTCTGCCAGGTCGACCCATGTACATGGAACAGAGAGATCACCCAGGAGGAAGGAAAACCTAATCTACACACTGACTGACTGATTCACTGACAGATTGACTGATAGATTGACTGACTAACTGATTCACTGACTGACTGATATATTGTCTGTCTGTCTGTCTGTCTGTCTGTCTGTCTGTCTGTCTGTCTGTCTGTCTGTGTCTGACTGACTGACACTCTTTGCTGTGGTTGTGCGGAGCGGTGGGCAGCCCATGTGTGCTTGAGTGAAATGAGGCAAGTCGTAGTGAAGGGTGATTACACACAGTATCTGAAGGACTATAGCACTGAGCTAATAATGTCCCCTAGATAGCAATCACTGGCCTAAAAAAAGGCGCATAGCTTGCCAATGCAGTTCAAGGCCTGTGCATGCACACGTTGTGGGAAAATGGTTTTGTTTTGCCTAAAATAATCAAAGTTATACATAGGAAGTGGGAAGTTCTCATAGGGTTTGTGAACTCACCACCACCACCCTCTCAGCCCCTCCTTCTTTTCCATCCCACACAGCTTCTGGAGCAATGGCCCTTCCAGTCCCTCTCTAAACAGCTTGTGTTTACTGGGAGTGACCTCTCTCCAAACTACCAGCTGGGTCTCGAGCGCTGTGTTTTGTCTATCCACAGGGATCACCTCCACCACCCCCCCTTCCGCCTCCCTCCCCACCCAGTAACTCTTCAGCCCCGCCCCAACCCCACCCTCGTTCAGTTCCCGCCCATAAACACCTCCCAACCACTAAATTCCTACTGATCATGTGTGACTTCTTTTTTTGTGGTAAAAGCAAAGGGCAACCTCTGGAGGGGGAAAGGACACCGAGGCAAATATGAGATACTTGCACATATAAATATATAGAATAGAGGATGTTTGCTGTCAGTCTTGTACCCTTTGTGGGGGTACACCTCTAAAGCACTAAACCAGAGAGAAAGAGAGAAAAAAGAGAGAGAAAAAAAGAGAGAAAGAGAGTTAAAGAGAGACAGAGAGAGAAAGAGAGAGAGAACTTGAAATGGCAGGAGTGTCACCTTGTTTGCTCACTTCAGGGCAGGGAGTTCAGGAACGACCCGTGCTGGATCCGAGACGTAGGAAATGTACATGAGTCATAATATTCTGATGAGTGGAGGTCATGGCTTCCTGGTCTTTGTCACACAGTTTCAATAGGCAGACCTGTGGCATGGACATTTCCACTGGTTCCAGAGGTTTCTGGAAGGAGCAGCTGTAGATGGCTGTCTGGACCGAGTGTGGGTACTTTCTAAACTCTGTAGAAAGCTGCATAAAGTGTAAGTCTGGCTTTTCAATCTGTCTGTGTATCAGATCAGTTGATATTTAGTTTGAATTTCAACTTGGTTGTGATCCTAATTTGAGGGTGATGTTCCTCAGGCAGATGTCAATGTGGTCACGATTTGGAACTATTCACTGCTGTATTCCTCTTTTCTGTCTTTATGAGCTTGTGGTGTGGTTTAACATCTGTTGTGACGTGTAGAGTAGATGTGGGATAGAGACTGTTAGAAAGCAGGCTGATACCAAATCTGGCCTTGGCAAGCTAACTGTAGGAGAGTGATACGTGTTGACAAGCTGGAGAATGTGGTCAACACTCACTATTCTAGCCCTCATCTGTGTGGGAAATACAAACTGGATGACAAGCCCAAATCCAACTCATCGCTTTACCTTTACACAGCAAGCAAATATCACAGTCAAATTTCACGTTTGATTACATTTGATTGGCTTACGTAATCAGCTTTGTCTCTGTAGCCCCTATGTAAATCCAAACACAAGGGAAGACTGGAAAGGCTACTGTGTTGTTATGGAAAGACATGTCGAACAGTGTTCCAAACCTGTCAAACAACAACCATTTCTATTTGAGCTTGCTGCAAGTCAAAATGATTGTCTGCTGTTTGTGGGATCTGTGCAAGGAATGATGATGTCATATCCTGGTGGGGGGGGGGGTCTGATTGGAGCTGGCCGTGTTTGGATTACATCAACACGGACGCCAGGGTTCTCCAGCAGTCCGGGGGAGGGTGGTGTGGTGATGACGGGTCGGTGTCTTGGATAATGAAAAGCAAACAGAAACACAGACTAGTACTGTAAGCACACCTGATCTAATTATCTTTTAAGCCTTTGAGAAACATTCCTAGTCTAACTGCTCCAACACTGTTAACACTAAACATGTTAGGTCAGCATGTACTGTATGGGGCACGTACTAATTGTAGTATTAAAGGAAGTTAAAGTAAGGAAGTACATTATGAGGTCTTCCTTGGAGTATGGAGTCATTGGAATATTGAGTCAGCATAGCTAGCAACGAATACAAGAGGATGGTTTATTATACCAACCTTTCCCAACCCTGGGCTTCAGGGCCCACTGTCCCGTATGTTCTAGATGTTTCCCTGCTCCGACACACCTGATGCAAATTAACCGGTCATGATCAAGCTCTGCAGAAGCCTGATAACGATCCATTCATGTAAACCAGGTGTGTCGGAGCAGGGAAACATCTAGAACATGCAGGACAGTGGGCTCTGAGGACCAGGACTGGGAGCCGCTGGACTGTTCTGTCCTCTGATGCCATCACCCACTGTGAGGGTCCGGAGGGTGGGTGCGCGGTACACGTACGCACGGTCCCACCCCAGGCTAGCATGACAGACCTCAGGACTGTTGTTCTCCTGGCCCTGCCCACCGGATCGCAGCAGAGCCGGGAGGTAAAGCTGATTAGCACTCTGCTTATTCCTGCCTGTGGGGGAGTTCTCTTTCCTCTCTGACAGGGCGAGCTTAAGAGCTTCGAGAGACACGGCCGGGGAGGCAGGCTTTGGCTGGGGGATTTCAAACCCAGAGGCTCTGTGACGTCAAGGCCGGGGTGTGGTGTGGTGCGTAAGGTAGGCCTCCCCTCGCTCCGCCTGCCGCGAGTCTGTCTGAGCGTCTGGGGGAGATGGCTGGGTCATAGGGGAGAAGCAGCGCAGCGACCAGGAGGTAAGACGCCTCAGCGGACTTACGAACGGACGAGAGGATCTGTGTAGACGTGTCAGAGAGGCAGGTTTTCTTTTCGTTCTCTCGCCGCTTGCCAAGTCGTTGACAGGCTCTCCTTAGGCAGGCTGACACACTGTCACGCTGCTGGAGGTGTTGCCTAACATTTCTGGACATTACTCACCTCTTTCCTGCTCTATTCAAGCTATACGGTTGGAAATCTACAATAAATTCAGCCCTTTATTGGATTTATATCTCTGTAGTAGTTGAAGTGGGAGTAGAGCACAGTAGGCCACTGTCTGAGCTGTCTGCAGTGGCATGTATGAGCATGCAGAGTAGATTAGTAGATGTACCGCTCCATCAACAAGTGCTAGGGCTAGTCATCACACTTTATTGTTGCCCTGGCTTCTTAAAATACACTGGGTGTTGTCCGCAGGAACGCAGGAAAGCCTCTTTGCATACTTTGTTTTCCTCTTTGTTCTTGAACCCACCTTTTCCTCTGGGACTGCTAGCTAAACAGCAGCTGCTAACTGACTTACCACAGCAGACAGCACTTCACAGACCCTGAACCGATGAAAGTGGAGGTGCACCTCTGTTAGGAAATGACAGGCTCTCTTTTCTTCTCTGGAGTCATGCGCTGCATGCAGTCATGTTTACCTTCCGGTGATCTGGCTCCAGGACTGTGTGATGGCTTTGGGAGAGACATTTCACAGAAATGCCTAAGTTCACGTCTTCCCTTGGGACAAGGCTTACCCCACATCTAACAATGTGTGCTTGGAATGTCAGGAATTTGGCTATGCCTTGATTCAGCAGCTGTTGGTCTACTGTCAGTATATTGTTTGTGCATTTGATCTTACTTCAAGGATGGAACTGCAGAGCCAGAGGTATATCCAAATCGAGTTTGTGTTTCTGACGGGCCAGTCATTGGCTACCTGTGATCCTGAAGGCTGTGTTTGACTTGATTTCACACATGTAATGGACTTGAGTGTCATCCTAGGCCTCAGCTAACTACTGCAGCTTTAGATAAGAAGTCACACGCATGTTAAAGGAGGAACACGGTCAAGTCCATCATCATGGGAACTTATCTAGTGTGCCCATAAATCTCTCTCTCTCTTTCTGAACTCTATACTATCTCTGTGTCTCTCTCTCTTTCTGAACTCTATACTATCTCTGTCTCTCTTTCTCTACTCTCTCTGTATCGGGGTCTGCCTCTCTCTGAATCTCCTTTTTATGCATTTTCTCAAAGGCACGTCAGGTATTCTCCTATCGGTAGCGGTACCTGGATGTTATTACGAGCCTTTGATGGTCCGCAGTTCTTCTTGAGAAATGTCAGCGAGATAACTGGAAACATACATGGACCATTAATGTTTGTTTGTTAGTTTGAATTTGGGATTAAGTTGTTTTTTCCCCCTGCTTGCTTTATATGTGAAGCAGAATCCTGCCTGTCTGTCTGCCTGTCTGCCTGTCTGTCTGTCTGCCTGTCTGCCTGTCTGCTTGTCTGTCTGCCTGTCTGCCTGTCTGCCTGTCTGCTTGCCTGTCTGTCTGTCTGCCTGTCTGCTTGCCTGTCTGTCTGCCTGCCTGCCTGTCTGCCTGTCTGCCTGTCTGTCTGTCTGTCTGTCTGTCTGTCTGCCTGTCTGCTTGCCTGTCTGTCTGCCTGTCTGTCTGTCTGTCTGTCTGCTTGTCTACCTGTCTACCTGTCTACCTGTCTGCCTGTCTGTCTGTCTGTCTGTCTGCCTGTCTGCTTGTCTGTCTGCCTGTCTGCCTGTCTGCCTGTCTGCTTGCCTGTCTGTCTGTCTGCCTGTCTGCCTGTCTGCTTGCCTGTCTGTCTGCCTGCCTGCCTGCCTGCCTGCCTGTCTGTCTGTCTGTCTGTCTGTCTGTCTGTCTGTCTGTCTGCCTGTCTGCTTGCCTGTCTGTCTGTCTGCCTGTCTGTCTGTCTGTCTGTCTGCCTGTCTGCTTGCCTGTCTGTCTGCCTGTCTGTCTGCCTGTCTGCCTGTCTGCCTGTCTGTCTGTCTGTCTGTCTGTCTGCCTGTCTGCCTGTCTGCTTGTCTGTCTGCCTGCCTGCCTGCCTGCCTGCCTGCCTGCCTGTCTGTCTGTCTGTCTGTCTGTCTGTCTGTCTGTCTGTCTGTCTGCCTGTCTGCTTGCCTGTCTGTCTGCCTGTCTGCTTGCCTGTCTGCCTGTCTGCCTGTCTGTCTGCCTGTCTGTCTGCCTGCCTGCCTGCCTGCCTGCCTGTCTGCCTGCCTGTCTGTCTGTCTGTCTGTCTGTCTGTCTGTCTGCCTGCTTGCAGCTGTAGTGTACAGTAGCAGGTGTTAGCCAAAACATTCCCAGTCCACTTCACTGCTTCACTACATGTGTTTTCATACGGACAACTTCTGCATTCACTGCTCCGTTGGACCGTGCAGGCGTAACTGCAGCGCTGCACAACGATTCAACAGCTCCCGTTGGGATCTGATACCACAGTCGAGCAAATCTGGGGCTTCTCCCTGTTCAATCAATCAGTTGACTGAGATAAATACTGCTGATAATCTGTCAAGGCAGGTACTATCCTAAACTTTGCATAAAAGCTTTGCAGAAAACATGTCTGCTCAGCGAATAAAAGGCAAATTGTCATGTAAATGTGAGCTCTCCTCGTGGCTTCTGGTTTTGTGGGCAGGGCGCTCTGTCACGTCCTGATGGTGGATGAGCCAGTCTATCAGGCACGTCCTCTGGGCCTGAACGGGCTTGTTAACAGGTGTCAGTGTTGTGAAGGGGGGCCCTGCCCCGGGTCGAGCTACCACACGTTTCTCTCTTCACTCACACGCACGGAGCGCTGCTGATGCGATGTATTGTGAGGTCGCTTCATGCTTTGTATTACATTTTCCCTCCGAATGGTGATATCCTTTGTGTGACATGTTGGTAGTGTGAGGGAGAAGTGACGGCTGTGTTTGGAGAGTGGCTCATAACCCTAATCTCAGAGCCTGGTGAAAGATCAGAGCCAAGAAATCTGGACTTTGTACCCTGGTGTGGACCACAGTGAGCGTCTGTTTGAACTGGGGGAGTCTGTCCATAGATTTACAGATATTGAGCTGTTCATGGTCGTTCCATCTGCCCTTAGAACAACTGTGTGTTTGTGTGTGTGTTCGTGTGTCTACTATATGTTATTGTTTATTCAACAGTTCCTTGTCTGCTGTGTGTGTTGGGGAATGACTGAGGATCCAGGCTCTCATGTTTTTATAGAAAACAAAATTAAAGTATTACTTCAGTATTATCTCCATCAGTGAAGCCCCAACATTCAATGGTGGTTATATTATTTACATTACTACAACTATACTGCTAATCACTTCACAAAGGAGTTGTGGTTACCTTTCACTAACTCCTTATGTTGACCTCTAAACGTGTGTGAGGTAGGCTGGGAATGCTGAAATAACCTGGTTTTTACGAGGAGTTCCCCCCATGGAGACTAATAATGTTTTCAAGTCATGGCGTGGTTGGTACATCAAGTGTAGACATTGTTCAAATTCCTGTTTGTGAGTTACGGTAGCCCTTGGAGGACATTCCACATCCTGCAGGCCATGGGGTCGAGCCAACTGGGGCTTTCCATGTGCTCAGTACCACACCAGTCATCTACTGTATGTGAGATGTCTACATCTATTTTATTGGACGTTTCATGACATTTCAACTCTACTGCGTTTTGCATAGAGCCTGTGTCATTGTTCTAATGTGCCTCTTTGAAGGTGACTGTGGTATTTAGTCAGATGACTGGGTTGTGCTTTAAAGGAAAAGTGTGTTTACTTTGGTTGATTGCATTAGCTGCTGAACACAGGCAGGTCCCATAGAACAGCTCTAGATTGTCTCAGCTGTGATTAACTGACCTTATTACTGAGCCCTGACGCTAAAACAGTTTGATGGAATAATGGGTGTTGTTATAAAGTGCTGATGGCTTCAGTTTCAGGATTTGTCATGCTTCACAGCTAACATCATGGTGAAGTTCAGGCAGTGAACACTTCTGTTTCAGGAAATGAAATGCACAAGTATACAATTAATCCAAAACGACGGTTCATTTGATATTCTGTGTTAGTAGGTTCAACACAGGGGGATTTTATTGCCTTTTGATTTTACAACTTTATTGCTGCTTAATTTAAAACTACCAAAGTGTTTTACTAATTACTGATTAGATACTGTAGAGAGCCTCACTTACATCAAAAGTATGTTGGCTCTGTGTACCATACCACAATGACACCATCCTAAAACACAGATAACGTTGCAGCAATATAAAGCCTGGATCAAGCAACTCAGGTTCAGCTGGCACACACAGAGCAGGTTGCAGTGACTGAAACTGTAACCTCTTGCCTTATTTTTCGGTCTCACATGGCTTGTCCTCTCACTGCGCTTTCTTCAAGCCTCAGTCATTATTCTCTGCTCTTGAGTGTCTTGTGACTTGTTTGCAAAGTGGACCGGACCTCTTCCATGTAGTAGTCTGTGCGTAGCGGAGCTGTCTGGGTAAGAAAGGACTCTTTTCATGCCCTGAGATGCAGCACTTTTCCATTTTATGTGATTTATGTCTGTGATCAAAGAAACACTTCTAAAATATGTATTTGTAAAGATCTAATGTTAATAGTTTGATGGTTTTGGTAAATACGAGTGCATGGAGGCATGCAGAAGAGTTTGATGCTTTTTTGCCGGGTTGACATGGGGGGAAGATGTGTGTTTAACCCCGGCAAACAGTGCAGTATCGCAGTACTCACAGAAAAGAGTGTTCTGTTGAAACGTTGATCTCTGTCGTTTCCCCTTCTGAGAGGACATTTTTACTGATAAAAGCCTTTTTAGGTCAAACAGAAACCTTTTGGTTCCAAACTGCACCATGTACAGGATTCTAAAGAGGGGCTATTAAGTTCCAAGAAGAAGCAAAAAGCTAGATTAAAAAAATCTAAAAGATCTAGAAGTGGTTCTACAGTTTCTCTAACCTTCCTGTGTTACACGTTTTCCCTCAGTGTAAGCCCAAGCTGCTGCCCTGATCCCCTGATAGCAGCAGCCTCACTCTGGGTGTCTGTCCTGATAGCAGCAGCCTCACTGTGGGCGTCTGTCCTGATAGCAGCAGCCTCACTCTGGGTGTCTGTCCTGATAGCAGCAGCCTCACTCTGGGCGTCTGTCCTGATAGCAGCAGCCTCACTCTGGGCGTCTGTCCTGATAGCAGCAGTCTCACTCTGGGCGTCTGTCCTGATAGCAGCAGCCTCACTCTGGGCGTCTGTCCTGATAGCAGCAGCCTCACTCTGGGCGTCTGTCCTGATAGCAGCAGTCTCACTCTGGGCGTCTGTCCTGCTAGCAGCAGTCTCACTCTGGGCGTCTGTCCTGATAGCAGCAGTCTCACTCTGGGCGTCTGTCCTGCTAGCAGCAGTCTCACTCTGGGCGTCTGTCCTGATAGCAGCAGCCTCACTCTGGGCGTCTGTCCTGATAGCAGCAGTCTCACTCTGGGCGTCTGTCCTGATAGCAGCAGCCTCACTCTGGGCGTCTGTCCTGATAGCAGCAGCCTCACTCTGGGTGTCTGTCCTGATAGCAGCAGCCTCACTCTGGGCGTCTGTCCTGATAGCAGCAGTCTCACTCTGGGCGTCTGTCCTGATAGCAGCAGCCTCACTCTGGGCGTCTGTCCTGATAGCAGCAGTCTCACTCTGGGTGTCTGTCCTGATAGCAGCAGTCTCACTCTGGGCGTCTGTCCTGCTAGCAGCAGCCTCACTCTGGGCGTCTGTCCTGCTAGCAGCAGCCTCACTCTGGGCGTCTGTCCTGATAGCAGCAGTCTCACTCTGGGTGTCTGTCCTGATAGCAGCAGCCTCACTCTGGGCGTCTGTCCTGATAGCAGCAGTCTCCCTCTGGTTGTCTGTCCTGATAGCAGCAGCCTCACTCTGGGCGTCTGTCCTGATAGCAGCAGTCTCCCTCTGGTTGTCTGTCCTGATAGCAGCAGCCTCACTCTGGGTGTCTGTCCTGCTAGCAGCAGTCTCACTCTGGGCGTCTGTCCTGCTAGCAGCAGTCTCACTCTGGGCGTCTGTCCTGATAGCAGCAGCCTCACTCTGGGCGTCTGTCCTGATAGCAGCAGCCTCACTCTGGGCGTCTGTCCTGCTAGCAGCAGTCTCACTCTGGGTGTCTGTCCTGCTAGCAGCAGTCTCACTCTGGGCGTCTGTCCTGATAGCAGCAGTCTCACTCTGGGCGTCTGTCCTGCTAGCAGCAGTCTCACTCTGGGCGTCTGTCCTGCTAGCAGCAGCCTCACTCTGGGCGTCTGTCCTGCTAGCAGCAGTCTCACTCTGGGCGTCTGTCCTGATAGCAGCAGCCTCACTCTGGGCGTCTGTCCTGCTAGCAGCAGTCTCACTCTGGGCGTCTGTCCTGATAGCAGCAGCCTCACTCTGGGCGTCTGTCCTGATAGCAGCAGCCTCACTCTGGGTGTCTGTCCTGATAGCAGCAGCCTCACTCTGGGTGTCTGTCCTGCTAGCAGCAGTCTCACTCTGGGCGTCTGTCCTGATAGCAGCAGTCTCACTCTGGGCGTCTGTCCTGATAGCAGCAGCCTCACTCTGGGTGTCTGTCCTGATAGCAGCAGTCTCACTCTGGGTGTCTGTCCTGATAGCAGCAGCCTCACTCTGGGTGTCTGTCCTGCTAGCAGCAGTCTCACTCTGGGTGTCTGTCCTGCTAGCAGCAGTCTCACTCTGGGCGTCTGTCCTGATAGCAGCAGTCTCACTCTGGGCGTCTGTCCTGCTAGCAGCAGTCTCACTCTGGGCGTCTGTCCTGATAGCAGCAGTCTCACTCTGGGTGTCTGTCCTGCTAGCAGCAGTCTCACTCTGGGCGTCTGTCCTGATAGCAGCAGTCTCACTCTGGGTGTCTGTCCTGATAGCAGCAGCCTCACTCTGGGCGTCTGTCCTGCTAGCAGCAGCCTCACTCTGGGCGTCTGTCCTGCTAGCAGCAGTCTCACTCTGGGCGTCTGTCCTGCTAGCAGCAGTCTCACTCTGGGCGTCTGTCCTGATAGCAGCAGTCTCACTCTGGGTGTCTGTCCTGATAGCAGCAGTCTCACTCTGGGCGTCTGTCCTGATAGCAGCAGCCTCACTCTGGGCGTCTGTCCTGCTAGCAGCAGCCTCACTCTGGGTGTCTGTCCTGATAGCAGCAGTCTCACTCTGGGCGTCTGTCCTGATAGCAGCAGCCTCACTCTGGGTGTCTGTCCTGATAGCAGCAGTCTCACTCTGGGCGTCTGTCCTGATAGCAGCAGTCTCACTCTGGGCGTCTGTCCTGATAGCAGCAGTCTCACTCTGGGCGTCTGTCCTGATAGCAGCAGTCTCCCTCTGGTTGTCTGTCCTGATAGCAGCAGCCTCACTCTGGGCGTCTGTCCTGATAGCAGCAGCCTCCCTCTGGTTGTCTGTCCTGATAGCAGCAGCCTCACTCTGGGCGTCTGTCCTGATAGCAGCAGCCTCACTCTGGGCGTCTGTCCTGCTAGCAGCAGCCTCACTCTGGGTGTCTGTCCTGATAGCAGCAGCCTCACTCTGGGCGTCTGTCCTGCTAGCAGCAGTCTCCCTCTGGGCGTCTGTCCTGCTAGCAGCAGCCTCACTCTGGGCGTCTGTCCTGATAGCAGCAGCCTCACTCTGGGCGTCTGTCCTGATAGCAGCAGTCTCACTCTGGGCGTCTGTCCTGATAGCAGCAGTCTCCCTCTGGTTGTCTGTCCTGATAGCAGCAGCCTCACTCTGGGCGTCTGTCCTGATAGCAGCAGCCTCCCTCTGGTTGTCTGTCCTGATAGCAGCAGCCTCACTCTGGGCGTCTGTCCTGATAGCAGCAGCCTCACTCTGGGCGTCTGTCCTGCTAGCAGCAGCCTCACTCTGGGTGTCTGTCCTGATAGCAGCAGCCTCACTCTGGGCGTCTGTCCTGCTAGCAGCAGTCTCCCTCTGGGCGTCTGTCCTGCTAGCAGCAGTCTCACTCTGGGCGTCTGTCCTGATAGCAGCAGCCTCACTCTGGGCGTCTGTCCTGATAGCAGCAGCCTCACTCTGGGCGTCTGTCCTGATAGCAGCAGCCTCACTCTGGGCGTCTGTCCTGATAGCAGCAGCCTCACTCTGGGCGTCTGTCCTGATAGCAGCAGTCTCACTCTGGGTGTCTGTCCTGATAGCAGCAGTCTCACTCTGGGCGTCTGTCCTGCTAGCAGCAGTCTCACTCTGGGCGTCTGTCCTGCTAGCAGCAGTCTCACTCTGGGCGTCTGTCCTGCTAGCAGCAGTCTCACTCTGGGCGTCTGTCCTGATAGCAGCAGTCTCACTCTGGGCGTCTGTCCTGCTAGCAGCAGTCTCACTCTGGGCGTCTGTCCTGATAGCAGCAGTCTCACTCTGGGCGTCTGTCCTGATAGCAGCAGCCTCACTCTGGGCGTCTGTCCTGATAGCAGCAGCCTCACTCTGGGTGTCTGTCCTGCTAGCAGCAGCCTCACTCTGGGTGTCTGTCCTGCTAGCAGCAGTCTCACTCTGGGTGTCTGTCCTGATAGCAGCAGTCTCACTCTGGGTGTCTGTCCTGATAGCAGCAGTCTCACTCTGGGCGTCTGTCCTCTGCAGAGTGTCGACCAAAAGCAAGGCGCCTTCCCCCCCGGCAGCTCTGAAAGACCTGGGCGAGCCGGGCCTTCCGCAGCGGTACCCAGGGTTCCCCCACAGGACCATGGACCAGAAGGAGAACCTGCTGGAGCGGGAGATGAACCTGCTGGTGGTTCTACCAGGGGGAGCGGAGAAGACCACCCTGGTGCATGGCAGGTGAGACTGCAGTTACTACTCACACCAGACCCGCTCACATCACACATCCAAGTGCTTGAAATAAGCTTCAGTTCACAGGGAATAAAGTCCTCAGTAACTTCGTATTATTACAAACTTTCATGTTAATAAGAATCTTATAAGGGCCTCATTACCTATTAGCGCACATTACCAACACCTGGATCTAAAGTGTAACCCAGAGACACTGGTGGAGTCCTCCAGTCTGTGGGACCAGGCAGTGGGATGCAGCAGAGACACAGATCCTGCTATAACACCTGGATCTAAAGTGTAACCCAGAGACACTGGTGGAGTCCTCCAGTCTGTGGGACCAGGCAGTGGGATGCAGCAGAGACACAGATCCTGCTATAACACCTGGATCTAAAGTGTAACCCAGAGACACTGGTGGAGTCCTCCAGTCTGTGGGACCAGGCAGTGGGATGCAGCAGAGACACAGATCCTGCTATAACACCTGCTCTGGATTGTTTTCTTGAAAGCTGGAAGATGGAAATGTATTCATTGTTTTATAAACCGTTCTTTTATTTCCCTACACGTGCTTTGCATTTTCGTCTTTTCGTAGGGTTACTGCAGCTGTCTTGCATGATGTCATCTTTCCAAAACCTCTATACTGTTTTGCCTACTTGATTGAGTTAGATAGGCGTGGAGCTGAGACCGTTGTCCAGGGTAACAGTTACAAAAAGGGGCTTGGTGTTTACTGTGTTGTTTTGTGCTCAGTACGCTGCACTTTTCATCAGATAATTTAGGATTATATACGAGAAGTGTGTTTAGGAAACATTGTAATCTTATTTCATGAGATTAAACCTTTTTGTTTGATTGGATGCAAATCCACTGTCAACATCTTCATAGATAGGAATTTGTAGTTTTATTATCTTTCATCTTAGATGACAGACTTTGAACAGAATGAGCAGCAGCCTTCGGTGCATTGTATGCTTCTGCAAATCTACAATCCTCCTCGACTTTCCATCAACAGCGTTTACTCAAGATATCATTCTTTCGTCTTTCACAGTTTTCTCTTTGTGCAAAACATTCCTTTCTAGGTATCCTGTGCCTCTTGCCCTCTTTAGCTAGAACTGAGACCAACTTTAATATAAAAGGATCAAGCATCAAATTCTTGACCCTCTTTTCTCTTTCGAAATGTGTTCCAACCCTTACGAGTACAGTAGACTCATTATGATAAAGATTAAACTGTTGGCTTTTCATTTCCAAAGCCTGGAATGTTATAGCTGTTGTTTAACACACGACCACATGGAGTGAGAAGCACACATGCTATGAGGAGACCATGTGCTAAACAGTATTATATATTTACAGTTTATATAGCATAAACGTCATTATTCCTCCTGTTAAAAAAAAACCCTTGTGATTCCTGTTCGAACTGCAGACAAATGTATAGACATCTCATTTGCTGATCTCATCCATTCTACTGTTAGATCAGGTCAACTGATCTTTCTTGTCAAACCCACAACTGGACTATCGACAAAACCATCCTGTACTAGTCCAGTGCTCTCCTGGCCTGCTCTGCTCCTCCTCTGCTCCTCCTACGCTCACATGTCTCCTCTCCTCCTCTCCTCCTCTGCTCCTCCTACGCTCACATGTCTCCTCTCCTCCTCTCCTCCTCTCCTCCTCTCCTCCTCTCCTCCTCTCCTCCTCTCCTCTCCTCCTCTCCTCCTCTCCTCCTCTGCTCCTCCTACGCTCACATGTCTCCTCTCCTCCTCTCCTCCTCTGCTCCTCCTACCCTCACATGTCTCCTCTCCTCCTCTTTGTTCTCCAGTAAGCCCATGATGGATCTGCTGGTGATGCTGTGCGCTAAGTATCACCTGAACCCCTCTGGACACACCATTGAGCTGGTCACCACCAACAGGAACCACATCAAGTTCAAGCCCAACGCCCCCATAGGGACCCTGGAGGCAGAGAAGATTCTGCTGAAACCCAAAGGAGGGGAAGACAAGAACAAGAAGTCTTGCCCTCAGATGCCTGAGGTGCACATTAACACCTGCCTCAGCGGCGCTCCAGTTGTTACAGGAATAGTTTTATTGCATGACATGTTTGATCGTTTCTCATGCTGTATCACGATAGTCAGTCCTAGACACTGTTGGGCTTTGTTATTTGGAGGTGTTTGTGGGTCAGGAGGACGGAATAACGTAGCTGTTTTAAATCACGTGATCATCTCGCTCCTTTCTGCATTCCCTAGGCAACTGTCCGTCTTGTCATAAACTATAAGAAGACTCAGAAGACTATTCTACGGGTCAATCCTCGAGTTCCTCTTCAAGAACTCCTACCAGCCATCTGTGAGAAATGTGAATTTTCCGTTGACACCACTGTGTTACTGAGGGACCTGCTGTCGCCTGATCCTCTCGACCTGACCACCTCTCTCAACGACTGTGGCGTCCGAGAGCTGTACGCCAAGGACACTAAAGGTACGCTCTGGGAAGACTAAACAACTGGCCTCAAAAAACAGGTCCTTTCATTTACTAGTGTAACATTTCATTGTCCTCTGTATGGTTAACAAGTGGCAGTTTAACTTGCTGTTATGTTGCCCTGTCTCGTTTTGGCCAGTCCCCCAGTGTAGACCTCTGTACTTGTGTGGGTAATAATGGTGTTTACCACCCTTCTGATCCTGGGCTGTGTTGTGTGTCTCTGTCTCAGGGCCTGGTCTGGCTGACAGACCCTCCTCCACTGTGTGCCCTGCTTCACCCAGTCCCCACAGCACCGCCGGTACCACAGCACGACCACACGTTTACATCAGTACTTTGTCCACATTTCCCCTCAAATCATCTTTGACCTTGGTGTTGTGCTTCTCCATGACCTTGTTTCTGGCAGATACAATCACTCCGGGCAAAGACAAGAAGGAGAAGGAGAAGGAGAACAAAGGCATGTTCAGTCTGTTCCGGAGGAGCAGGAAGAAGTCAGAGCAGGTGTGTGGGCGGCAGAGGAAGTCACATGACTCTGTGTGTGTTGAGGGGTCTGTCTCTCTGCAAATACACATGAATACGTGTCTGTGTGTGTGTGTGTGTGTGTGTGTGCATTGGTGGGTGTTTCGTGACAGTCCCGCAATTGGTGGATGTTGCTCTGTGATGACAGGCATTCGGCCTCTGCTCATGCTCCTATTGGTTGTTTGCTGTCCTAAGTCCATGCCAGCCAGCGCCCCGGCCTCCCCAGTCCAGAGCAAGCCTCGTCCCCTCAGCATGGCCTCACTGGGAGCCCCCTACTCCTTCTACGACTCCAGCACCATGCCCGCTGACGTGCCCAAGAAGAGGCGCGCCCCCCTGCCCCCCATTCTGGTGTCTCAGAGCTGCCCCTCTGACCTCAGCTCTCGCCCCAGGATCAGCTCTGAGGCCGAGGTCCAGGCAGACCCAGACCAGGTGAGTGGAGGGACCGGATCAGACCCGACAGAGTACAGATGAACAACAGCACAAACACACATGTATACAGTTGGCCTACTATGCAAAAGTCTTTGGTACCAAAAAAGTGTTGACGTTTTTTTTTGTCTTCGATATTTGTGCCGCCGTAAAAAAGTGCAAGCTTGAGAAAATGTTTTTTTTTTGTTGCATATATATATATATATTTATATATAACTTGTTAGTATTGGTAGATGCACAGTCATTCGGTATAAATCCAGCTGTATATGGAGTGCACTGGGGAGTGTGTTGACTCCAGTGACTCAGCGTGGTCTCAGCGTGGTCTCAGCGTGGTCTCAGCGTGGTGGGCTGACTCTTGTGTTTGTCCCTGCCTGAGGAGACGGCCAGCCTGAGTCCAGGGTCCTCCAGTGAGTCGTCCCTGAGGAGGACCAAGCGCAAGGCTCCCCCTCCGCCCTCATCCCCATCATCCTCCTCCACGGCCGGCCAGGACGACGCTTCCCCAGGGGGAAGTCTGAAAGGTTGGACCTTGTTTAACACACGTCTTTTACCTGTGAGGTTTTATACAGCCTAACTTACAGAGTACTGTGTGTGTTTTCTGGTGTATTCTGACTTGTATGAGGTGGTTGCTAGTTATTGCTTAAGAATGTTTTACAGAAAAATATGTGCTAAGTTGACAGCCTTGATGAAAATTAGTTTCTCAACTGTGTGGGATGTTTGGTCTGATGCACTTTGGCCTTTAAAAGTCAACAATAAGAATCTGTATTGAGAAACCAGTTTGGGCAGAATCCTCTCATGTAATTTGTTTGGTTAGAGGTCCCCCTAGTGGTCATTGTCACACATTGCCTCAGTTGCACCAGCCGTGTCCTTCCATGATAAAACGCAAATTCCTCACGATTTCCGAAGCTTAACAGATTATTTCAGATGTGTGCTACTGTTGTGATTTCATGGTGCATGCTTAGTAACAGGGCCAAAGGGCAACACGTGTTTACAATAAGTAGTTCCTTTTTCTACTTTCTTTATAACTTGCAGACTTGGCGTCTCCGGCTGAGGGTCTGTAAGAGTCCCGTCTCTCCTGCTGCCCTGTTCTGACTTCCTGTCTCTCCTGCTGAGCTCTGAAGCATCTCTTCTTCCTTCTGCGACCAGCTGCCTCTCCTTCTCCTCCTCTCCGCCTGTCAATGTTCATGTCTTCTATTCTGCAGCCTGTTTTCTCTCTCTGTCTCTCTCTCTGTCTCTGTCTGTCTCTGTCTCTCTGTCTCTGTCTCTCTCTCTGTTTGAACGTGCTTCCTTTAACTCCTCTCTTAATGAACTGATCTCCCTCTGAGAGGAGGGCAAGAAGGCTGTGTTTCTTTGAAAAGTAAAGCAATACATTTACATATGTAGAATGTAAACAAGGAAATATGCACATTTGTGTGGTGTATAAGATATCCGGTAGTCTGGTGTCATTACTGAATTAAATACCCCCTCACACTCTATATTTAGATACAATGAGTGGTTTTTGCAGTTCAATGTTTTATGTGAAAAGATAGTTGTTTTCTTTTTGAAACATTGAAAACACACTTTGTGCCTAGTGGAGAATGTGAAACTTGAGCCTTGTCTGGATGTTAGTTTGAGAAGATAAGTAGATTTTCGTAATAAAATAGATCAACGCAAAGTGCTTTTTAATCAGGTATTCCCATCTTCAGACAGTCCCTCCCTGTCCCTCACCTGCACACAGCCCCAGTCCTCCTCCCTGTCCCCCACCTCCACACAGCCCCAGTCCTCCCTCCCTGTCCCTCACCTCCACACAGCCCCAGTCCTCCCTGTACCCCACCTGCACACAGCCCCAGTCCTCCTCCCTGTCCCCCACCTCCACACAGCCCCAGTCCTCCCTCCCTGTCCCTCACCTCCACACAGCCCCAGTCCTCCCTGTCCCTCACCTGCACACAGCCCCAGTCCTCCCTCCCTGTCCCTCACCTGCACACAGCCCCAGTCCTCCCTGTCCCCCACCTCCACACAGCCCCAGTCCTCCTCCCTGTCCCCCACCTCCACACAGCCCCAGTCCTCCCTGTCCCCCACCTGCACACAGCCCCAGTCCTCCCTCCCTGTCTCCCACCTCCACACAGCCCCAGTCCTCCCTGTCCCCCACCTCCACACAGCCCCAGTCCTCCCTGTCCCCCACCTCCACACAGCCCCAGTCCTCCCTGTCCCCCACCTCCACACAGCCCCAGGGCGCGGCTGCTGCTTGGAGGGAGATTGAGTTCCTGCTTGAGAACTCTTGAGTCACATTGCTCTGTCTTTTCTTCTCCTCTTTTGTTACGTTCCAGTTCTCCAGTTTCTTGTTTTTCACTCGCTCTTTGTGATTTCCCCTCAGTGGCGTTATGTCAGACACAGTATATAATAGACTTTGTAAGTTACTCTGCAGTTCAAGACACGAAACAAAATCTGTTCCCCGCTAACTTGTAAATAAAAAGTGTCATGTATAATGTTGGATGATGTAAACAGCTTCTTTCTCTCTTGCCTTTCTGGAAGACTTCACATTACTACTTCATAGCGATAGCTCATTCCCAGCATGTAAAGGTATTTTCTCTCTCTCGACACCCTTCTCTCTCTCTCTCTCTGTTTCCCTGATCTCCTTGTGATTCTCTGTTCAGCTGGAGATCACAGCCTGCCCGAAAGAATCTCCAGCTTTGTGTAGCCAGCTCCCCGATTATTCTGTCTGCTCTCTAGTCCTCTGATGGCCCTTGAAGTGCAGCATTGAGGACGAGAGAGAGGAATAAGACACAGGAGATCTTCATTAAGTACAACTCCCTTGTCTTAAGGGCCCCTGTGAAGATTTGCGTGTGTTTACAGCGGTGTGTTGAAACGAGCGCAGAGCATACCAAGTAACTAGCATGAGTGCCGGCTCTTTCATTCTCACTCACTCACATACTCACTTTACTGAATAGTAAAAGAGAGGTCTTCTTCTCTAATTAGCTGTACTAACATGCAGTGAAGGGGCCCCTCTGGGAGAGATCTTCCAGCTGAAAGGCTGTCGACAGTTTCTCTACCCATTACTGTGCAGTGCCACAGGCCTGTCTCCACTCATCCTGAAGCTGCAACTCCTCATCACAACTTTGAAACTTTGGATATCGTGCTTTCCCTTTCATCATTTCATCTTCAAGGCCCTCACAGCTATCACAGTCTACTAAAGACCTCATCTCTCTCTCTCTCTCTCTCTCTCTCTCTCTCTCTCTCTCTCTCTCTCTCTCTCTCTCGCTCCCTCGCTCCCTCGCTCCCTCGCTCTCTCTCTCTCTCTCTCTCTCTCTCTCTCTCTCTCTCTCTCTCTCTCTCTCTCTCTCTCTCTCTCTCTCTCCTCTCTGTGCGTCGTGTTGCAGGTGGTCCAGTTGCCATGACGCTGGAGGAGATTGCGGAGCAGGAAGAGGCATCGGTGGGACTGGACTCAGGCGATGTCCAGGAAGGCGACAGCAGCCTCGACCTGTCGGCAGACGTCTCCACGGAGCAGGACGTGGCCGGGGACGCCTCGCCGGCCCCAGGGGCCCCTCCGCCAGGGGCCCCTCCGCCAGGGGCCACGGGGGAAGATCAGTCTTGTGATCTGTCCTCAGATGGCAAGTACGAAGTCTCGCACAACCCTCGACCTAACATCACTAGACTTCTTTCTGACAGAACGCGATTTGCACTGCAGTCGTTGGCAGAGTTCAGCGCCCAACTGACTTTATGTTTGGGGAAGCAGCATAGAAAAATGCCAAACATCTTCAAAAAGTGACAGAGCCCAAATGTCAACGTGGTTTTGGCGCGTTCTGTCTGAGAGAGCCTCAAATACTTTGTCTGTTTTTTGCTATGCTTTTTAATAATCTCTGTTTTTGACAGACCAACACAGGTGGATGGTGAGGATGCGGACACAAGGCTGAGGACTGACACGAGCTTCTCTGAGGTGGTGAACACCGGTGGGTCGGCAGCGATGAGAGCTGCCTCAGCAGGGAACACAAAACCTATCATCCCCATGTACTGTGAGGATGCCTTGGTCGTAGTAAAATGTCAAATTGTTTAAATTCAATATTTTCTGTTTGGGTTCTCCATACAGACAGTAGTTCATGCCAAGTGGAAGTTCCCAGGGAACAGACAGACTTGTCATCCAGAAATTCCACCTCACAAGATGGATCTAAAGAGGACGGTAGTGCTCCAACAGCCCCGGAGGTGGTTCAGGAGACGGGGTCGCAGGCCTCAGGCCGGCCAGACTCTGACCCGCCCAGTGAGGAGAGCGTCCTGCTGGGCCCGCTGGCCACCAGCACCCCCTGCCCCCCAGGAGAGGATGCCACGATGCAAACGGATGCCGCGCCGCCTTCTTCTCCGTCCGCTGCTCCACAACAGGAAGTGCCTTCATTGGCTGAGCCCTCCTCCTCAGAGCCAGCTACCTCCACAGAGGAGCTGCGCCTCTCAAAGGCCCACCCTGCCTCGACCCAGGCCTCAGAGGCCCACCCTGCCTCAACCCAGGCCTCAGAGGCCCACCCTGCCTCGACCCAGGCCTCAGAGGCCCACCCTGCCTCGACCCAGGCCTCAGAGGCCCACCCTGCCTCGACCCAGGCCTCAGAGGCCCACACTGCCTCGACCCAGGCCTCAGAGGCCCACCCTGCCTCGACCCAGGCCTCAGAGGCCCACCCTGCCTCGACCCAGGCCTCAGAGGCCCACCCTGCCTCGACCCAGGCCTCAGAGGCCCACCCTGCCTCGACCCAGGCCTCAGAGGCCCACCCTGCCTCGACCCAGGCCTCAGAGGCCCACCCTGCCTCGACCCAGGCCTCAGAGGCCCACCCTGCCTCGACCCAGGCCTCAGAGGCCCACCCTGCCTCGACCCAGGCCTCAGAGGCCCACCCTGCCTCGACCCAGGCCCCTCCCTGCCTAATACCCGCACCAAGTGCCCCAACAGCTGCTGTTACTGCTAAGGCAGCACCCTTCTACGCCACAGACTCTGAACCTAAGCCAAAGCCTTCCAATGAGCTGACCAGGGACTACATCCCCAAGGTGGGGATGACTACATACACCATAGTGCCTCAGAAATCTCTGGAGAAACTGAGATTCTTTGAGGTGGAGCTAACTTTGGAGTCTCGTCCTGTTGATCCAGAGGAGGAAACGGAGGTTGGATCTCTTAAACTGGACGACTGCGCCGCTTCGAGGGAGCAGGTCCAGGTAGCGACAGAACTGACGGCTCGCAGGGGAGACCCGGCTCAAACTGGAGACCAAACTGGTTGTGAGATCACTGTAAACAGCAGCCTGACTGAAGTTAACGCCCCCTCAACACCGTCGTCGAAGCTAGGAAGAGGTGACAAGATCCCATTCGCCAGCGACGGCGGAGTGGCTTCGATCCAAGCAGCGTTGATAGCAGAGGTCAAGGAGATGAAGATTGCACCCGCAACCAAACCCAAGCCTGGATCTTTCCGCTTGCCGCAGCACAAAGCAACACCCGGGTGCTACGTGACCTCGGCAGCAGTGAAAAGCGGCGGTGCGAGTCCCGGGGCTGGCCAGAGGGAGGCTCCAGCCAGCCTGGAGAGGGAGAGGCCCGTGGTGGCCGTGGCAGAGGGATGGCTCCCTCCACCTCCTGTGCTGTGGCAGGAGTCACCGGGGGGCGCTCAGGCTCAGCCCATCCCAGGAGAGGAGGTGGAGGGGGGGGAGAGGAGGAGCGTGCCCTCTGCTCTACTGACCAGGCAGACCAGTTTGACCGCCAGAGAGCCATTGGCGGGGCTGAGCCTGGAGAAATTCCGGACTTTTGCGGCTCCGCGGCCGTACTCTCCCAGCACGCCGTCTCGCTTTGCGCAGGCCGTGTCCTCGGCCGTCAGAAGGTCCCAGTCCGTGTCCCACAGCCCCACTGCTACATCTCCTCGCTCGCCTCCCTTCCACCCAGTCTCTGGTCGCTTCTCCATAAAAGAACCAAAAAGACTGGCTCATTCTAAGGTGAGCTGGAGCAGATGTCTTTCTGATCTTTTTTTCTAAACCAACATTTTCTGCTTCTTGATGTAGATTCACTGTATATATTAAAGCTGTCTGTGGTTTATCTCAGTACACATTTACCCTCCCTCTCGCATTTCCCTGGTGATGAATTGTGAGAGTTCCTTCATCTCTACACTGTCCTCCCACAGTCCCGAGGGTCAACACACAGACTGTTAAATAACATGTTGAAGGGGATGTATATCTCCCCTTTAGACTGTGTACACAGTTTTCCCTCCGCGGGTGAGGTGGGGGTGGGGCCCCTCCTGCCGCTCACCCTCCAGGTGGGTCACCTGAGACTCCGCCTCCTCCCTGTGAGGTAACGCGGTTGGGCGCCCTCGGCCGTCGCAGCGCCCTCCCACAGAACGTTTGATCCAACCCTCGAGCCACGCTCAAACCCTGGAAGACTGTCTGTACCAAAGCCATGTTGGCTGATGCTTTAATGGCACGCAGACCACGTGAACACGTCTCTCTGGTCTGCACAGTGAGTGCTCCTGAGTGGTTAGTGATGTGTGCCTCTCCCCTCCTGTGTGCAGGGAGCAGACAATAGGCCAGAGGGGGAAGACAAAGGCTCCGGGAGGGAGGGAGGGGCCGAGGAGTCGCCTTGGGGCTCAGCCAGTGACATGACTGCTCATACGACAGCCCCGAGCCAACCGGAGCAGAGCATCAGTGCATGCGGAGAGGACCGGAGCAGCAACGGAGCAACTGACACATATACTGTAAGCGATGTACATGGCACATTATCGGATTGTAATGCTATTATGTGATTAAGTCACTCTGGGGTTGTGTATTGACACTGAAGCTGTGGAACGTACAGCTGCTGTGCCCGGTAACAGTGCTTGTTGGCTTGTGTTTGACCTTCTCAGGGAGATGTTGTCCTGCCCTAGGGTGAGCCAGAGGCCAAGCCCAGAACTCAGGAGGAGAAGAGTTCCACACATCTGCTGGTAGTCATGACAACAAAGTACAAACTGAAGAGACTTTAAAAAAAACCTTACACCACATAATGTAGATGTTCAACACACTATCATATCAAATATAACCATCCAGATTTGCTTGTCAAAATTAACAATTATATTCACATTAAATTTGATGTTTTTGAGGTTTGTTTTGTGTTGTATGATCATAGTGGATTACAGTAGATTTCAGGTTGTCTTATTTTGTTAAAAAAAAAAACTATTGTAAATTATCAGTCTTGATAATAAGTTGTAATTTTGTTTCAGTACATAAGTGATTGGTCACTGTCTGACCTGGACTGGTACTTAAATCGGTTGATATTGCAGTTTATTCTTTATTTAATCTAAACAAATGTGTTTATGTGAAAGCTGTGCCTG
The DNA here is from genome assembly GCF_054491055.1 of Hypomesus nipponensis. Classification (NCBI taxonomy): domain Eukaryota; kingdom Metazoa; phylum Chordata; class Actinopteri; order Osmeriformes; family Osmeridae; genus Hypomesus; species Hypomesus nipponensis. The sequence goes on from NC_140383.1 coordinate 24,226,506, forward strand.
GACATACACTGGCATGTACAGTATTTCCCTGAACGAGTTTAGAATACAAGTTATGATCCTATGTCATGATGAGGGTCCTGTACTGAAGTTATATTGGGAATAAAAAATACTTAAGAAAAATTATTAAGTTGAGCCTGTAACTAAATAAACTAAAGGTAAAACTTTAAACTTTTCAAATTAAATGTGTAGCCTACCCTTTGTACTTACTATGTGTGAAATCATACCTTAAGTGCAGTTCCTACTTGTGTATTAAAAGATCTTAAACCAAAATCCATGCTTTACATTAGTTTTCCGAGGTGAGACATTAACGTATAGATGTCAAAGCAGCCACAAACCATGAACTCTGAACAAAAGTGTCACGTGATCTATACGGTTTCACGTGCTGTAGCTCCTCAGGTAACGACAGGCAGAGCGCGAGCTCTATTCTTTACGTAAGCTCACGCGCCAATATAACACCTGTTGTGCGCGTGGACTTGTTAAAACAGTATGACAGTAATGAGGACTGTTGATAGAGACACGCAAATCCGCACCAGTACAGGGTGAACAAGGTAGGTGATGAAAACGATGGCAAAGTAACGTGTCGGAATTGGGAGACGACTGGTTTCCGTATTTCATAATTTCCTTTTTTATTTTGTGCATGCGAGCACAAGCGTGCTCTGCTCGGTCTTCTTTTTCCTGTGTCATCAGGTAAGTTTACGACACTTGTGGCACACCTGCGGTACATCATATGTTTTTGCACGGTAACGTCCAGCTGGAACCAAATGGATGACTGCACACTATAGTGTCTATAGACTACTTTAGTTTACGAACTTTTTCAATAGGAAACGGGTTTTAAATACATTTTCTGGGTACTGCAAACTACATTAGACATGTAGCGAGTGAGGTGAGAGCGGATATTTTCAGAGACATTCGATTAGGACACTGAGCTGGCTGAAGAGGATATTCCATTTGAACGTGCGTGCATTTTCCCTGCAGTATTTTAAGCTTTGCAAAGTGTATTTGGTTAATGAGTGCATGTTAATAGTAGGCTACATTAAAGATGGAAATGTTTCTAGTAAACTAAGCCTCGTTCGAATACAGACCAGGCATTCTTAAGTGCCGGCAATACGAACTTGCAGCGGTCGCTACAGTTCTGCCTTTGTGTTAAACTGTAGCCTACCGCTGGCGTGGGCTTGATACTCGTTTGGAAGTAGAGCACTTGAAACAGGTCCGCATGAATCTTAACCTGTTGCCACAGACGGACTACTCATGGATTACAGAGCGCACAAATTATAAATCTATTAACAAATACAAATACTGTAAGTCAACAGGCTAGATCAGGGATTTTGTCTTTAGATGTATGTCAATAGGAACAGTTGAGTGGGCTGTTCGTTGTCATAGATAGCTGGATATTTTTTTTTTTTTGTATTTCTCTTCCAGCCTTGAAAATCATTACTAGTTGAATACACATTTGTCTGTATTTATGTAATCCTTCATTTACAATTTCAAGATGAAGCTTTTTGTAAATTCTACAAAACTATTGTCTGTTAATAGTGAGACAGATCACGGAGATTTACCGCATCACAGATTCTGAGGTCTTCTGCTGAAGTGCCTGAATGCAGTATCTGGCAGTTTGCCATATCACTAGAGTGTTCACGTTAATTCCATTGAACCAAGTTTGTTCAACTTTTGAAGTCCTTAGGGCTGACTTTTTTTTTTTTGCATTTCAAGATTCCCCACAATGATCATTCTGTTTAAACAGATTTATTTTGGGCTGTAGCACCAACTAATTTCCCGCAAAATCTTTTTACGTTAAACTGTTTTGTCACGAGCTTTTGTCTTTTGTTAATCCAGCAGCAGCATGAGGAATTTTAGCTGTTCAACCAGCCATGCACGTATATGGCTCATATTTCATTTTCTCCATATGTGTGTTAAAAAGAAAAGCGTCGTCAAAGGTGGTAATACGGGGTCTACGTGATGATGACGTTTGTTTATTTGTAGAGCAGTGTTGATACAGAAACTTCAAGTTGTTTCTGTGAGGTTTCGAAGCCAACTGGAAGATGGAGCCTGTTTAGTCAGTTTTGCGGTTAAGGTCAAACAAGTAAGACTCGGTCATACATGCTGTGTTTCTAATGCTCAATTACGTTTCTATGTGACAGTCTAAGAATAACCATTTATACCATATCTGTAAGCACAACCCACTTGCATATTTGTGTGTCTGGAAATAGGCCAAGATAGTGTGCTATGACGAGGTGGTTATTTGGGTGAGATGTATTGTTTCTCCAATTGGGAAAAATGGCTTGGTTTATATTGATGGTATTTAATGTGATTGCACACCTGTTCCTGGTGTCAACACTGTAGACAAACCAAACCACACAGCCTTGACTTAAGAGTTTGGCTTTGTTTGTCTTTGCCAGCTTGTCATAAAGTCTGTGTCACGGGGACAGAGTGAACGTCTTGTTCCAGTACCTGCTGAGTGAGTCAGGACAGCAGAGGCCTCTGTGCCTGCATGGGAGCTTACTGCATGACGTTCCTGCATGTCACTCACTTGAGGTGAGGTTAGTGGAGCGAAGACGCGCTGATATCCATTAACCACCCCTGTGAGGGGAGTGCTGGTTTGGTCTGTGAGCTCAGCCCCCGGGCCCCTGTGGAGAGGAGCTGTGGCTGCAGGCGTGCTGCGGAACATGCAGGCTGCCCAGACGAGGTTAGCTCAGTGCACACTGTCTCAGCGGTGGACACTGACGACCCAGATGGATGGTTTCAGTGCCCTGCTGAATGTTGGGCTGTGGAGCAGCTCCTTAGGGGAACACCAGTATGGTCGTGTTTCCAGGCTGTGTTGAGAGAGTTGCCTTGAAACACAAAGGCACGCATCTGAAGGATTCCTGTTCGAGCTCCGTCAAAGATCAGCATGGATTTGATTGCGTTCTCTACTATTACACTTGATGTGTGTGTTTGCACACAGGCAAAAACTTGATTTTGCAATCTATTGTCCAGTTGTCATGGTGGCAACACTTGACAAGGCGGCATCGATGCCTGAAATAGTATGGGCTTCAGTCCTGTACTAATGTAATTACACAGCGTTCACATTGACTGATACCAGAAAAATGTGTCTCAGCCCCAGGGGGCTATTTTTGGCATCAGCCTCAGTGTGACTGCCTCTGCCTCCACCAGCCCTCTGTGTGACTGCCTCTGCCTCCACCGGCCCTCAGTGTGACTGCCTCTGCCTCCACCGGCCCTCAGTGTGACTGCCTCTGCCTCCACCGGCCCTCAGTGTGACTGCCTCTGCCTCCACCGGCCCTCAGTGTGACTGCCTCTGCCTCCACCGGCCCTCAGTGTGACTGCCTCTGCCTCCACCGGCCCTCAGTGTGACTGCCTCTGCCTCCACCGGCCCTCAGTGTGACTGCCTCTGCCTCCACCGGCCCTCAGTGTGACTGCCTCTGCCTCCACCGGCCCTCAGTGTGACTGCCTCTGCCTCCACCGGCCCTCAGTGTGACTGCCTCTGCCTCCACCGGCCCTCAGTGTGACTGCCTCTGCCTCAAGTTCTCCCCCCTAGTGCCGTTCCTTGTAATTGTTTGAAAATGCTCAACTGAAAACATGAGGTACCTTCACCCTAGTGATTTCCACACCAGTCTTGTCCTCTGTGTGGTTGTGGCAGTGTCATGTTGGTCTTTTACAGAAGTCTTTTCACATGTTGTTGTGTTTTAGAGAAAAGGGGAACTCAAGCCAGGTGGATCTGTCCGCTGTGGCGCGTCTTGCCAGACAAAGTCCTTTATACGGAGAGTGCTTTAGAGGAGGTGAGGAGCCCTGGTTGGTGCAGATGTGTCCTGTTTTCCATCTCATTGGAGGAGTTTCCTCTCCAGCAGCTGCGACACGAGAGCCTCTTGGGCTGGCCGCAGCCTGGCTCGGTTCATGAAGGCTCCTCAACGTAATGCTTTGTCTGAACCCATTACACAACAGCCTAAGCGTACCTCAGTAATGGTCATTTCTAAAAGAATCGCATCGACGATAAGGACGTGACGTGTTTCATCTCAGAAGCTGGAAGGCCTGTTGAGTCTGTTCTCAATGCTAGATAGATTGTAATGTAAAGTTTTGATCCTGGTTTTTACCTAAATTACATTTGTACCACAGCTGCAGTATACTAGTACTACTGTATGAATACTTGTTACTAGACTTGTAGCACTCCCTATGGCAGCTCCAGATGTTACCTCAAGCACTAGCAGTCCTCTCATGTAAAGCTCCCCAGTCAGTGTTTGGATCACATAACCTCTCAGATGTTATCATGTGGACTGCTCCACTCCCCCCCCCCCCCCTCCCTCTGAGGCAGCCCCAGCCTTCTGAGGCAGCCCCAGCCTTCTGAGGCAGCCCCAGCCTTCTGAGGCAGCCCCAGCCCTCTGAGGCAGCCCCAGCCTTCTGAGGCAGCCCCAGCCTTCTGAGGCAGCCCCAGCCTTCTGAGGCAGCCCCCTCCCTCTGAGCCAGCCCCAGCCTTCTGAGGCAGCCCCAGCCTTCTGAGGCAGCCCCAGCCTTCTGAGGCAGCCCCAGCCTTCTGAGGCAGCCCCAGCCCTCTGAGCCAGCCCCAGCCTTCTGAGGCAGCCCCCTCCCTCTGAGCCAGCCCCAGCCTTCTGAGGCAGCCCCAGCCCTCTGAGCCAGCCCCAGCCTTCTGAGGCCAGCTACTCTGCACATCCACACGGTCGCCTCGACATAGCAGTCCTGCCGTTTACAGAAGTGCATCAGGGCTGTCTGCGTGAAGTCCATAACAAAGGAACAGTTGGTTTTACAGCCGTGGCAGCCTTCCAGGGCTCATTACAGAGCTAAATTGCGTACTGTACTAACAACGAATAACCTTTTGTTTGAGTGTGTGTGTGTGTGTGTGCGCGTGTCTGTGCTGGTCTGCTGCTTTCCAGGTAGTGGGGAGCCAAATCACCAGGACAAAACAGAACAGAACATTTTGAAGACCAAAAGGACAGGCTGTGCGCTCTGTGAACGCAGGACAGAACAGATCTGTGGATTAGAATATGCCACTGTGTCAGAGCAGAGGAGGAGGAGGGCTCTTTTAGGAGTCATCGCGATAAAAATAACTTTATTGTGGTGGATCATGTTTTGGTGGGAGGGATAGTTTTCCCCACTGGGCCAGCCCCACGGGCAGCAGATGAGCTGGAGAGGCGTGTGTGTGTGTGTGTGTGCGCATGCTAGCTGTGCTGAGCAGAGGAACCCAGCCAGGCAAGCCTCACTGTGCTCTTAACACACTCCAGCTCCCACCATCCGTGTGTTCTCTCTGCTCCAGATGATGCCGTGGATGGAGCTGGTGCCTTGGTGGTGATATGAATAACACACCGGAGGAGCTAAACACGCCTGGAAGCCTCGCGGAGACAGCAGACATTTTTCAGAGTGCCAAGAGGAACCCGAGTGTCTTTCCCAGTCCAGCACTCACCCCTCTGCGGGCTCCACAGGACCCAGCGCATGCCCAGCTCTCCAGGACTGCTCTCTGCAAGGCCAATAGGTACGGCAACTCCATGTCTCTGTCTTAGTCCTGTACTCCACTGAACGACTGGGACTGGGACTGCTTCGAAAACGTTAACATTTATTTTAATGCTCAGTATTCTTGTAACTATTTGCAATCCCATTCTTTTCGCCGGCGACTCAAGTAGCATATCTATCTTTAGTTCATACGGTTACTCACTACTTTTAAGGTTAATCTTTAACATATGTGATTAGTGAGCACATACAATGTGCTCTCCTACACAAGAATAGTACCCCCTTTGTATTTGCAAGAGCAGGTCACAGAGGTCCTGTTGAAGGGATTTTTTTGCTGTACTTTGTACCTGTAAACACTTGATGCAGTGAATACACAACTGTCTGTGAAGGGCTTTACCCAATAGTGATAGTACACTAAAAGAACTGGCTTCGAATCAAGCACCTGTTACTTTGCAGTTTGTAATTAGTAACTTAGTAACTGGTGTGTTTACAGAGCTGTAAAGAAATGTCACAGATACAACTTATAGGACGCAAGGCCTTTTCCTCACCACCATGTACATCTTAACGGCCATTTTTATATTTAAGCTTTTGTCACCCTTGCTAGTCCCGCAGCGGTTAGTTTCTCTCGCTTGATGATGGAAACATAATGGCTGCCGTGTCAGAAGCACGCACCGCACCTCGGGGCTGCCCCTGCCCTTATCTCAGGGCAAATAAACACGAGGATCAGCGTGAGGGCTCTCAGGTGTTGAGGCTTTGACAGGGCCATCATCGTCGGCTGTCTGGGACATATAGGGTTATGAAAGGGAGCAAACAATGTTGTTTAACCATATTCTCAACCAGGGGGTGGTGGAGTTGGGAGTCGAGTGATGGTTAGGTGAACAGGGACTGGTCTCTTGTTATCTTGGTGCCTCATTTCATGTCTCGCAGGGCTGCGGTGTGTGTGCTGACTGACTGGGAGTGGGGCAGGGACCTTATGACTGTCCGTGTCCCTGTCTCACCCTCTGCTTGTGTTCGAACCCAGACAACAGAGGCCCAACGATAACTGGGAACATACAGGGTTCAGACAGACCCCACCCAACATGACTCCAGCCCTGGGTTGCAGGGGGGGGGGGGATGGGAGGCTTGTGGAGGAGGGGGGGGGTGTATCTCCTGACCTGCTCCTGGGCCCTCTGCTCTGCACATGCCCCCAGCAGTCTCACACAGCAACACAATGACACCAGCACTGCCGCCCTGACAGGCCCAGATAAAGTCTGACACGTCATTGTCCGTGTTCAAGGTGGTGGGGTGGAAATAGATAGATGGAACTTTACCGATTCTTGATGGGGAAATTGTCATAGCAACACGGATATACCGAACAGGAATACCGGTAAACATGTCTAACCAATGTTATTTGACGAAATATGCATGAACATTTTGAGCCGTGAACATTATGAACAGTCGACTGCGCCTGTCTCACCCTCTAGGAGAAGTGAAGAGGTTGAAGAGCCACTGTCCTGTCCGGTCCCCAACCCCTTCCCCGAGCTCACCTCCTCACTCGGATCCCAATGCCTCTGCAGTGCAACTCAGGTGAGCGCCCACGTTACACTGCTCTACGCTACACTGCTCTACGCTACGCTGCTCTACGCTACGCTGCTCTACGCTACGCTGCTCTACGCTACGCTACGCTGCTCTACGCTACGCTGCGCTGCTCTACGCTACGCTGCTCTACGCTACGCTGCTCTACGCTACGCTGCTCTACGCTACGCTGCTCTACGCTACGCTACGCTGCTCTACGCTACGCTGCTCTACGCTACGCTACGCTGCTCTACGCTACGCTGCTCTACGCTACGCTACGCTGCTCTACGCTACGCTACGCTGCTCTACGCTACGCTACGCTGCTCTACGCTACACGGCTCTACGCTACACGGCTCTACGCTACACGGCTCTACGCTACACGGCTCTACGCTACACGGCTCTACGCTAAACGGCTCTACGCTAAACGGCTCTACGCTACACGGCTCTACGCTACACGGCTCTACGCTACACGGCTCTACGCTACACGGCTCTACGCTACACGGCTCTACGTTACACTGCTCTCTATGTTCACGACCAGTGGTGGGGGTGGGGGGGAACAAACATGTTGCAGGGAGGCCCAAGGCCTGCTCTGGAGGCCCAAGGCCTGCTCTGGAGGCCCAAGGCCTGCTCTGGAGGCCCAAGGCCTGCTCTGGAGGCCCAAGGCCTGCTCTGGAGGCCCAAGGCCTGCTCTGGAGGCCCAAGGCCTGCTCTGGAGGCCCAAGGCCTACTCTGGAGGCCCAAGGCCTGCTCTGGAGGCCCAAGGCCTGCTCTGGAGGCCCAAGGCCTGCTCTGGAGGCCCAAGGCCTGCTCTGGAGGCCCAAGGCCTGCTCTGGAGGCCCAAGGCCTGCTCTGGAGGCCCAAGGCCTGCTCTGGAGGCCCAAGGCCTCTTTTAGAAACCGCAGGCAGTGTTGAAATGGGGATGACAGCCAGAAAACAACCGCAAGACATGTGTAAATTCATATTCACGCATAGCTGTGGTGTTTCTGCCTTGTGATCAGACTCTTAACTGCAGGCCATGAGGAACGACAAACCAGTTGAGTGAGTATGACAATGAGGATAGTTGAGGTAACGAAAATGCCATGTCAGCACTCATGGACGATCCACACACCATGTGACCGTGAGATCCACACCATGTGACCGTGAGATCCTGACTGAACTAGGATTCGAAAGAGGCCGTTAAACGAACATGATGTGAAACCCAAAATATAGCCTTGCTGGAGCAGAGGGAAAACACATTTGTTGCCCAGGACCGTACACAGATCCGGATCTTACCGTTTTACGCACTGCAGCTCAGAAGCAAAGTTGCTTTTCTGCTGTAGACGTATGATTAGATTTCTGCCTGTGTGTAATCTGTACAGTAGTTTATGATTTATGGGAGTCCTGCTCTGTGTCATGTACTAGAATAGAAGCACACTCATTACGCTGGAAAGCTAACAATTATGGTTATGCTTCAAAAGTGCAGGGATTTTAAAATAGAAATCCTGCCTATACCTTTTTTTCCCCCAGGACTGTGGTTGTTTGACCCAACCCCCAGTCCATGGAGGTGTCTGTATCACTGCAGGTGTTGATTTCACTCACTTACTCAGTGTCTGGTCTGTGTGTGTATGCGTGTGTGTGTGTGTGCGGGGGGGGGAGGTAGGAGTTTCAGCCTAGACCTCTGACTCATAGGAAAGCTTGAAATTACAGAGCTCAATGCTAACCAACCAAGGAATATCAACGGCATTAGACCTCGCTCAGCTTTTAATGAGTTGCTTTCAGCATGTATTTATCACTGTTTCAGCCAGTGGGCTGTGGAGCCTTCCATTGTGAGGTTTAGAATGCAGCGCCGCCTAATCAGATTGTTGTTTGTTCTCCTCTATGGTCTGATAAGAGGCCTGCTGCACTTCAGTGTCTGCACGAAGCCTGGCTCTCCGATGAGCCCCTCACATTCCCCCCAACACTTGATCCGAGACTCGCATGTGAATATTAGGGTGTGATTGCAATTCTCTAATGCCCTCACTGCTCTATTGTTAAGACAGTCTGTGGGATTAGGGTGGATTTGGCATTCTCTCTGCAGGAGCGAGGGAGATCAATCCTTGAGTTTCGCAGCCAGGCTGAAGTAGAATGACCTCCTCATTGAGCGCTGTGGCTCCTTTGCGCGTGTCAACGTGGTCCTCACTGTCCCCAGGGATGTCCCCAGGGATGTGCCCAGGGATGTGCCCGGCTCGCTGGCACCAGGAGGCTCTGCCGGCCTCTCACTGTGTCCGCTGCTGGGTTCTGGGAGAGCCAAAGGGAGCATGTCATGCTGAACAGCTGTTTGTGTCACAATCCCAGAATGATGAGGTCACGACCCACCCTGCTGCAGAACTTTACAAACCAGTAAAATCAGCGCTGTCCCAGCGCTCTAAACCCTAGACATGGAAACAGCAGGATCACTATGGAGACCTCCACCATAACCCTGGTTTAAGTTTTGTGTGTGTATATATATATATATATATATATATTTTTTTTTCCTGGGACAACTGCTTATTGAAAAGTGTCCAGACCAATGAGAACGCCAGTTCGTCAGACCTCACTGATCTCTCTACAGAGCACTGTTAAACTACCAGTAGAACGTTTGGGTGATTGTTCTTGTTGGGAAATCTGCCATTAGTGTCAGGTACTGTGGCAATTGTAGCAGTCAGTGTGTGACCAACCAGGCTCTGAGTTATCGGGAGTTGAACTGAATGGCTCTTCTGAACTGGTCGAGGCATTTTTGCTTTGACATTGTTTTTGCTTTAAAAGCTATTGGAGGCGTGAGAAACCAGTTGGCATGAACCCCTGCCACCCTCGCTTTTGCAGTGTCATGGTTCATTTCCATAACAAAGCCACCAACTCCTCACTGCCTCAAACCCTCTGAGTATGAACTCTACCAGCTCTCAGAGCCACCGTGGTCTGCTGTTCCCCTCCTACAGCATGGTCTGCTGTTCCCCTCACACAGCGTGGTCTGCTGTTCCCCTCCTACAGCGTGGTCTGCTGTTCCCCTCCTACAGCGTGGTCTGCTGTTCCCCTCCTACAGCGTGGTCTGCTGTTCCCCTCCTACAGCGTGGTCTGCTGTTCCCCTCCTACAGCGTGGTCTGCTGTTCCCCTCCTACAGCGTGGTCTGCTGTTCCCCTCCTACAGCGTGGTCTGCTGTTCCCCTCCTACAGCGTGGTCTGCTGTTCCCCTCCTACAGCGTGGTCTGCTGTTCCCCTCCTACAGCGTGGTCTGCTGTTCCCCTCCTACAGCGTGGTCTGCTGTTCCCCTCCTACAGCGTGGTCTGCTGTTCCCCTCCTACAGCGTGGTCTGCTGTTCCCCTCCTACAGCGTGGTCTGCTGTTCCCCTCCTACAGCGTGGTCTGCTGTTCCCCTCCTACAGCGTGGTCTGCTGTTCCCCTCCTACAGCGTGGTCTGCTGTTCCCCTCCTACAGCGTGGTCTGCTGTTCCCCTCCTACAGCGTGGTCTGCTGTTCCCTTCCTACAGCGTGGTCTGCTGTTCCCTTCCTACAGCGTGGTCTGCTGTTCCCCTCCTACAGCGTGGTCTGCTGTTCCCCTCCTACAGCGTGGTCTGCTGTTCCCCTTACACAGCGTGGTCTGCTGTTCCCCTCCTACAGCGTGGTCTGCTGTTCCCCTCCTACAGCGTGGTCTCCATTGTGCATGTTGTTGTTCTCCTTCTCCAGCATTTTAGCATTTTAATATCGCTTATCTTTTGAGGACAAATATTCAGGGGGCTTAATTCTTTTGTGTGAGGATTAATTTTGAACTGGATTTTCAGTTGATCTTAAGTTTAAGTTTTCATTTAGTAGGAATTAAAGCAATCAGTAGAGCAGATGTTTACAGAAAATACGTTTGCGTCTTATACAATCCCAGCTCTTCCTAACCCAGACACTGGTGTTACTACCTTGTGAGATGGAACCCAACCTGAGCTTTTGAGACACATGACCTCACCTCTTGAGGTCCCAGAGGCGAGGCCATGTCTGCCTGGCCCCCCCGCTGCCCCAAGGACCACATCAGAGCCCAGATCCTCAACCCTGGTCCTCGGGGCCCACTGTCCTGCATGTTCTAGATCAGTAGTTCTCAACCCTGTCCTCAGGGACCCCCTGTCCTCAGGGACCCCCTGTCCTCAGGGACCCCCTGTCCTCAGGGACCCCCTGTCCTGCTTGTTTTAGATGTGTCCCTGCTCCAACACACAAATGAACTCAAATGAATGGTCGTTACCAGGCTTCTACAGAGCTAGATAATGACCCTTTTATTTGAATCAGGTGTGTTGGAGCAGGGAAACATCTAAAACATACAGGACAGTGGGCCCAAGGACTGAGTTTATGTGGAGTGGACTGATCTCTCTTGAACTGTGTGTGCATGTTGTGTGGCAGAGAGAGACTGAAAATCCGGGCCTGGGGGCTGGGCAGTGATTCTTGGCTTCTCCCCAGACCCAGACGCACACCAGACAGACACCCTGCTTCCAGACGGTGCTGGTGTTCAGTTCAGCCATGTGACGCACTGCGGCCTGTCTGCCCCAGTCTACAGCTATCACTCTCCTCTCAGGAGGAACTTATACCTTGTGTACACATGTCTAGGTGGATGATTGGTTGACCTCAAGGTTGTGGCTCAGCACATTCTAGTCATTTGTCAGCAAAAGTTCACACAACGCACAGAAATCCGCTCAACTTTACTGCACCCTCTTCTAGTTCAGCCAATATGTTCGAACATTACGTTGAACTATGATCGCACAACGCATGTTGCTCAATGTCATTGGCAGCTTGTCGTGTGCTGTATGATTAGTTGAATGGAAGTATGTCTAATTAGACTTCACACAGGTATGCACTTGCACGTGCTCAGTCATTTGGGGTCAAATATATAGTTCCTGCCGTTAACGTGTGTTGGTAACGACTGGTAAGTCGCAAGCCCTGCGCTCTGACAGGGCCTGTGGAGGGGGTCTTGACATGGTCAAGGACGGGGTGTCTGGAGACGCCTTTTGTTATGAGAGCTGCAGAGACTATGTTATCAATCAGGCTCCATTCACTCCAAGTCATTCATGTGCTGTGTGATAGCTTGAAGCGTCTGTCTGTCTGTCGTTCATGTGCTGTGTGATAGCTTGAAGCGTCTGTCTGTCTGTCGTTCATGTGCTGTTTGATAGCTTGAAGCGTCTGTGTCTGTCGTTCATGTGCTGTGTGATAGCTTGAAGCATCTGCCTGTCTGTCGTTCATGTGCTGTGTGATAGCTAGCAGCGTCTGTCTGTCTGTGCTCTCTAGGATACACTGTGGCTCCAGATAAACGCTCAGTCCCAGGGCTAGGCCTGTTCTCATGAGGGGGGGGGGGGGGAGGGACGGTCACTGGTGCCATGCCCCCTAGCCTGCTCCTGCTCTGGAAGGAATCCCAACCCTCCTCTAACTCCCAATCAGCAGTCATACTCCCACTAACCAGTGCTGCATGGGCTTACCTGAACGCTGTTTTTGTACAAGTGGAAGATGACGTTGAAGTGAGAACCTTGGAGGTGTACAGGCTGTGTGTTTATGTGGGGATTCAAGCAGCTCAGAAGCTTCCGGACCTGTCGGTTCTGCTGTGTGCAGTGTTTAGCCAGAGGTAGAGCTTTGTTTGTTTAGTTTGCATTTATTTGGGTATACAGAAGGCTCACACTGTACCACCCCCCTGTCCACACACGTGGCCTGGGGCTCCACGTAGGAACAGGAATCATCGTCCTGCATGATAAGGAAACATGCTCATGTTCCCATCTAGAGTCTCTCTCCTGCACATGTCATCTGTAGGCGTATTTTAGTCATTTTTTTGTCTGAGTCTTAGTGCTCCGGCCCTGCATACGAGGGCCTGGCTGGGGCCTGGCTGGGGCCTGGCTGGGGCCTGGCTGGGGCCTGGCTGGGGCCTGGCTGGGGCCTGGCTGGGGCCTGGCTGGGGCCTGGCTGGGGCCTGGCTGGGGCCTGGCTGGGGCCTGGCTGGGGCCTGGCTGGGGCCTGGCTGGGGCCTGGCTGGGGCCTGGCTGGGGCCTGGCTGGTCGCAGCAGACAAAGCATTTCTACTTCTTTGTCGACTGTGACCGTGTGGTTCTGCTAATTGCATTACTGCTTTTTGATGAAGAGTTTCCATCACTAACGCTTTGGTTCATGCTCCCCTTGTATTGGTTACTAAAGGCAGTAGTTGTAGTTCATTATAGTATTCTGTCTTCAGTCTGTGTGTACTGGGTTTAAGGAATCATGTCTACATTTCTATGATTTGTTGTTTATGAAGCTGGTGCTTAAATGAAGTTCAAATACCCCAGACACCATGCACACATGTTCTAATACTCATTGTATCTATCCACATCTAGTCATTTATTGGTTGTCACATTTATTGGTGTGTATACCTATAAATGTCAGTTATCTACGTTAGTCAGTATTCTCATTGTCACAAGGCCCTCTTTGTTCACCCTTACAGTCAAACAGATGTGGATAATGAATTGTGGCAATTGTGGTTGTGGGAACAACTTGCTGCAGAGCTATTTTGGACCCCGCAATTCTCTCCCTCCTCTCTCTCACTCACTGACTCTCTCACACACACACACTGTCTTGCGGACGGACACACACACACACACACTTAGCCCCCCCCCCCCCCGCTCTAGTCAGATCAAGTAGCTGTGTCTCTGGTCACATCTTTTCTTCAACTTTATATCAGAAGTGTAGTTTGGACGACAGTAAAGTGTAGTTTGGACGACAGTTAAGTTCTGCCTAAAGTTGGTTCGAGTCCTTTTAAAACACCCAGTCATGGTTGATGATACTGTATGTTTGGGTGACATTTAATATTTGCAAATTTGGTGAACATTGTATTCATACAACTTTGTATTAAAATATGATATATTTCATAACAACCCCATACCTGTATGTCTATCACCTACAGTAGCTAGTGGGCAACAATAAACCTCACATGTTGGTTTTAGTCACTGGGATGTGGCTGCTAATTTCCGAATGCTATCTGCTTTCCCCTGGAATTCATAACCTTGATATGAGGTAAGTTTAGCTTTCTTCAACCTTCAGTGTTATAATAGTGTTCCCCGGGAGACTATTTTTATCAAGTGTTGTTTTCTGGTAGTGTCTTTCCGAAAGGGAGAGCCGGGGGAGGTGGGGGGAAACGTTAAACATTTCCAAGGACAAAGGAGGAGTTAGTGTTTAAGGGAAAGACTTTAGTCTGTCTGTGTCTCACACTTGGAGGATAAAACTCACTGTGGCACGGCTCATGGAGGAGGAACCCTGCTGTACTGTACTCTCTCTACTCGTGGAAACCCTCTGGGTAAGAAGCTGCCTTCTGCTTCGGGAGACGCAGGTCACATCGTTTAGACTTAGAAAACCAGGATGTGTGTACGGCTGATTTCACCTTTTAATTGTTGTTTTGAAGGGAGAAGCATGAATTTCCATGCGAGGAGAGTCACCTTGCCAGCCATTACTCCACTGTGTCTTCAGAAGAGGGTAGGCTATCTGTCTGTGAGCTGTCTGTGAGCTGTCTGTGAGCTGTCTGTGAGCTGTCTGTGAGCTGTCTGTGAGCTGTCTGTGAGCTGTCTGTGGGCTGTCTGTGGGCTGTCTGCTTCTCCCTGGTTACCAGGACAGTAGATAACTCCTCCACAGGAAGCAAGCTGAAGATGCCGAGTTGAAAGCCCAACGGTTCTTCTGGATCAGACAGGGGAAATGTCCCAATCTTTGCAGCGCAAGCTTTCCATGTTGTTTAAACCGCAATTTATATTCTGCGTAATATCGACGCCTTCGGTGGTGTTCAGCACATGAATCGCTTCCGCGTCGATGTTGTGACTCTTCACTGCACTTTGCAAAGCTGGGAGAGCAACAAACAGAAAGTCTGAGGTGACTTGATGTGATAAATATTAAACGGGACGTTGGGAACCTGCTGGGCTAGAAGCAGGGAGGGGAGATGACAGGACAGTGAGTTTGACAAGCTTTCCCCTACTGTCCATGACTTCCTTTCTGCAACTGCTGATGAGAAATGTGCTAGTGTGTTAGCAGAACGGTTAAAGACCACTTTGTCCCAAGATCAGAGGATGAGACTCTAAATTGTTGCCAAGACGATACCATAAATTAAGTTAAATCTGTGGCCAATTACCTCATTGTGTATGTCAGTGCTTTTCTGGAATGGAAACCTTCTGACAAGTTGAGCGGCAAGAGGATTACAATCTGGAAACGTCTTGTGACAGAACCAGAGTCTGTAGCCAGTTCAGCCTCAACACTACTGTGGTAGAGGACAGGAGAATTTGAACCGTCACTGAAATATATGAACCTGCCCTAACATTTTCATGGGAAACTCGTTCCTGCTGTGACGGTTACACTGACTTGCTGTGCTCCCTTCAAAGCCTAAGAACAATCATCATCAGATGAAATATCTGTAGCTCTGTGTATCGTCTAATATGGTGGTCTGTCAACCAGTTGTGTTGGAGCATGGAAACATCTAGAACATGCAGGGCAGTGGGCCCTGAGGACCAGGGTTGAAGACCACCATCTTACATGGTACACACCCACACTGAGTCTGCAGAGCAGGCAGGTGATTGGAGGAGAGCAATGCTGAGGGGACGGGTGTGATTGGAGGAGAGCAGTGCTGAGGGGTCAGGTGTGATTGGAGGAGAGCAGTGCTGAGGGCTGTGTTGAAGGCAGGGTGTCTACAGGTATAGCCAAGTTAAATTTAAAACCTTAAGACCTTTTAATACCACTTCTAAATGAAATTTAAGACCAAGCTTACAATGGAAATACAAATCAAAAGTGGAAATATACAGTAATCTTTACAAATAAACACACTGATGTCTGTTCAAAATGAACAGTATAGTAAAATGACAATCGGTTGAGTTTAAGAATATTGACTAAATGTGTGTAATTGCTCAGAGGTCAGATGGCATTGTTTGCTCTGGATTTCCTATCGTAATTTTTATTTTTGTTTCTCAGGGACAATGGAGCGCACATTATTACATACATAGATAATGTTGTAGATGTGTTGCATAAAAGGTTTTTAGCCAAAAGGCTAATTTGCAACCCCAATCCCTGGTCCGACCTTTCTAAAAAGTAACAAATACAATTTACTACATAGTGTGAGTTACACAATCATGCAGCAGATGCAATATTAATAAATCAACATTTCATAGATTCATGACCACAATACACACAACAGAACATCACGTAACAACACAACACATTCCAACAGAGACACACTGTGCTCCTGCCTTTATGGACCTGACTTAGTGGCTACATGTTTGGTTTTCTTTCAGCCAGTGTTTCACCTTTCTTTTGAATGTTTTCAGTTCGGTTTGTGTTTTTATTTCAGTTGGTAAATTATTCCATAAATGGGTCCCTATCACTGAAAAATATGATTGGCCGAAAGTGGTATTGCGCACCTCTACTATGCAGTTGCCACCCACTGTAACATCCACCGTTGTAGCGTTGAGATCGTTGCTAGTGATGGAAATGTTGGAGCAGAAACTAGCACTTGCAGGCTTCTGGCGTGCACTTCGTAGTCTGTTTTTGCTCTGGATGTGCGATTCCATCGCTCTGATCCCCATTGTCCCAAGTTAGAAATTGTTACGATACGCAGATCACTTCATAAGCATTTCCAGGCACCAACCTTAAACAAGAATACTCGTTCTTTTCAAGCCATTTGTAATTGAACTTTCCTTTCCCCATGTTTGTAAGTTGAGTGGCTGTCAACCATTGCTGTATTGCCGATGCTTGCGTCATCAAAATCTGCGCAGTAGGCTACGCAGCGCAAAAAATAAATAAAAAATCAACCTGACAGAACAGATTGCCTGCATTTTCGCAGTGACATGACACAAAAAAAACTTAAGACCCATCCAATCGGAATTTAAGATAATTTAATACTTAAGGCCTGATTTTAGGAAAAGTGATTTAAGACTTTAAGGACCCGCGGCCACCCTGTGAAGGACACAGTGGATGACGACCACGGCATGGGTCCAGCGCGCTGCCAGAGAGAAGGGGAGCAGCTGCGGCCAGAGAGCTGTTTCTGTGGGAGGGAAGTTCAAGGTAAAAGCAGAACCACCCCAGTGGGTATCCTGTCCCCCCCCCCGATCCCATCCTTGAGATAAGGAGACCTGCACGCCCGCCTAGGTTTTGCTGAGCTGCATGTTGAGGTAAGCAGACACGTGTAGATCTCACTCACCCTGGGGTTTTATCCAGCCATGTTGAAAAGGCTGTTGACGTCCTGCACGCTTTAAGTTTAAGTTGTTGTGCATCGTCCCTGAGCTGGGTGTAGTGTTTATATTCAACAGCACGACTCGTGGGCCGGGTAGGCTGCTGTCCCTGCTTCAGAGGGGCGGGCAGGCTGTGGGCTGCTGTCCCTGCTTCAGAGGGGCGGGCAGGCTGTGGGCTGCTGTCCCTGCTTCAGAGGGGCGGGCAGGCTGTGGGCTGCTGTCCCTGCTTCAGAGGGGCGGGCAGGCTGTGGGCTGCTGTCCCTGCTTCAGAGGGGCGGGCAGGCTGTGGGCTGCTGTCCCTGCTTCAGAGGGGCGGGCAGGCTGTGGGCTGCTGTCCCTGCTTCAGAGGGGCGGGCAGGCTGTGGGCTGCTGTCCCTGCTTCAGAGGGGCGGGCAGGCTGTGGGCTGCTGTCCCTGCTTCAGAGGGGCGGGCAGGCTGTGGGCTGCTGTCCCTGCTTCAGAGGGGCGGGCAGGCTGTGGGCTGCTGTCCCTGCTTCAGAGGGGCGGGCAGGCTGTGGGCTGCTGTCCCTGCTTCAGAGGGGCGGGCAGGCTGTGGGCTGCTGTCCCTGCTTCAGAGGGGCGGGCAGGCTGTGGGCTGCTGTCCCTGCTTCAGAGGGGCGGGCAGGCTGTGGGCTGCTGTCCCTGCTTCAGAGGGGCGGGCAGGCTGTCGTCATCGCTGTTGCCCAGCTCCTCTCCGGTCCCCCCACCCCCTCGTGTCGCCTAGCACACAGTGTGTGTCGCTGTCTGACCTCCCTCAGCTCCAGAACCACTGTGGTTATCTGGAGTCAGGCGCGGGCACACTTCACGTTTGCTGTGGAGCGAAGAAGTTCTGGTATTTAGTTGCCGTCAGGATGGATTGCCTGCTCTACTTTTCACTCAACTGGAAGCTTCAGTCAGTGGACCTCTATCCTGCCACCCTCTCCCTCTCTACACGGATGGTTTCGAGGCTCCATGGCTGTATGCTGTGGATCCGTATCGTTTGTGTACTCCACTGACTGGCTCTGTAGCGTCCCCACAGTGTATGGGCTGAGAGGAAGTGAGTTTGGCAGATGTGGCTGGAGGACGCACAAGTCTGCACATGGTGCTGGGGTCAGATGAATGCAGCTCTTTGTTCTCCCAGCGACAGACAGCAGCCGCTCTCTGCAGCACCCCACCTGGCCTGGTCATTCAGCAGACAGGCAGACAGGCAGACAGGCAGACAGGCAGACAGGCAGGCAGGCAGCTTTAAAAAAAACACAGTATATGCTGGCTCAGTTGGAACTGTGATTTAGATGATGATCAGATGATCTCCAGACCTGGAGTGTGTGGCTAGCGGGTGTTTGCTTTCCTCATGCACTTCAGATGGAGATGAATTCATTGTAATGGACTTGGCCTCTTTCACTAACTGTGGGAATTCCCTTTGCAGCAGTTGCATGTTTTGTGCGATGTTGTCTAAAGAGAATAGTAAAAAATGTAATGTCAAACTGACAAATTGATTCAATTTCATAAAACCCATTATTTTTTAATTGCACAGTCTCTCTGTTAAATTTATTTTTAAGCACCTCATTAAAGATGAATTAAAATCCTTCAGATAGTTGTTCATGTGTGCATCCTTAGATAAACAAATAAATCCCAATCATGTAACCTTGATGATCATAAATACAAAGCTATATCTTGTTAGAGACTATTATAATTATTGGATGAAGTATGCACATAACTATACAATTTCTAAGTCTCCCTCCTCATATGAATCAGTTCCATTTTAAAAGGTGAATTTCATCAACAACTTCAGTGTCTTGTCACTCCCACCTGGAACCCAGATTCAACTTGTGTGTCAAGCCAATAGCATCATTTATTTGTGCTGAGTAACTTGAACCCGAGTCGGCAACACTAATGCACTAAAAAGCTTCTTCAGCTACTGCCCAGCCCTTGTCTGGTCCCTATGAAACTTGATCCTTCAGAGATTCAATTTGGCCAAATCACAGCAACAGGAATTCACTGGACTTCCACACAGGGAACCAACTGGAAACCTGCCTAGATCCATGTTCCCTCGTCCGTTATGGAACAGGAAAGCAGTGGGAGAGGACAGAAGTTCCTCTTTCTACACTTGAAATGCATTTTTTTGGTGTTGTGGGCCTGGCTTCAGTCATGAGATGAACATCTCTTGTCACCATACAAACGCAGCGAGACTCATCCCAGTACTGGTGTGCCTGTCAATGCAAGGAAACATGTCAGATAGTTAGCCTCTCAAGTCATCTCTGCAACTCAACTCCTCTGGCTTGTGTTGGTTGCCTGCAGAAGGAGATCCTTCCGAGGTGTTTAGTGGTGTAAGTCGCCACACTGGCTGCTTGAACACGAGACGGTTGACTTGTGTGAGCGGTGATGTCATAGCCAAGGGCTCCCATTTGCTGCTGGCTCCTTGGAGGTTGTAGCCCCAGCCCTGCTGGAGCGCTCTGACCTCCTTTCCCTCCACAAAAGAGGGCTGGCTTGTCCTGCCCAGCCCTGCCTCCTTCCACCAAGACCCTTGCGGAGGCAGGGAGGGAGGGAGCAGACACAGTAGATTATTACTGTGCTTCTTCCCCCGATCCTTGCCCCGCCCATCTCTTGTCAACTTTAAACTAGATTTGACCCAGCTAGCGCTACAATTGACCAGCTAACGCTACAGTTAACCAGCTAGCGCTACAATTGACCAGCTCTAGCGCTACATTTGACCAGCTAACGCTGCAGTTGACCAGTTAGCGCTGCAGTTGACCAGCTGAGCTACAGTTGACCAGCTAGCGCTACAGTTGACCAGCTAGAGCTACAGTTGACCAGTTAGCGCTGCAGTTGACCAGTTAGCGCTGCAGTTGACCAGCTGAGCTACAGTTGACCAGCTAGCGCTACAGTTAACCAGCTAGCGCTACATTTGACCAGCTAGCCCTACAGTTGACCAGCTAGCCCTACAGTTGACCAGCTAGCCCTACAGTTGACCAGCTAGCCCTACATTTGACCAGCTAGCCCTACAGTTGACCAGCTAGCCCTACAGTTGACCAGCTAGCCCTACAGTTGACCAGCTAGCCCTACAGTTGACCAGCTAGCCCTACAGTTGACCAGCTAGCGCTACAGTTGACCAGCTAGCGCTACAGTTGACCAGCTAGCGCTACAGTTGAACAGCTAGCGCTACAGTTGACCAGCTAGCGCTACAGTTAACCAGCACCTTGGTGATTGCTCTCAGGCTCACGCAGGACTTGATGCAGGGAGCTGGACTTGCCATGGGCATGTGAATGGGAGAAGGGAGGGAGGGGGTGGGAACAAGCCTTGTGACTCTCCCTCTCTCCCTCCCTCTCTCTCCCTCTCTCCCTCCCTCTCCCTCTCTCTCTCTCTCTCTCGTGCCCCTGCTTCCCACTCTTCCTGGGGAGTGGGGCAGACTGGTCCTGGGCACTTTGACTTGGGCGGGAGGGAAGGGGGCAGTAGGTGGGGAGTAAGGTAGCAGGTGATTGGGTAGAAGCTCCAGTGACATAGATCTGTGCAGTCAGGAGAGCTGTGCACGAAGAGAGAGACTGCACAGTCTAGTTACCTCATCTCTGCTGCAGCGCAGGGAGGGAGAGGGGGAGGGAGAGAGAGAGAGAAAGAGGGAGGAAGGGAGAGGTTGCGTCGCTTCCCAGCTGACATACTCTGCCTGGTCAGATGCATATTTCTATGTTTCTCACAAAGAGCCTCTTTTGCAATGCTGTGCGCTCAGCCCTACATGGGCTGCAGAGCTAGCTCCAACTCCCAAGTCAACTGTGCTCTGAACACTGAGGTAAGTCTTCATCTGGGGGGATGAGCTGCTTATTCCTCGTCACCAGGGTTTATGTATCTTCTGATCTTTTCACATCTACATGAGACCTGGCTGAAAATATGCAATTTTTTAGGACATGGGGCTCGGTGCTTAAGTTTTGCCAACATGCATACTTTTGGGTATTCGTCAGTTGCTGTAAATGTGGGTTAAACCATTATGTGGGTCAAAGGATGTGAAGTGTTTTTTATTTTTAAATGTTTTACATGACCTGCAAAGCGTGTTTGTCTCTGACATCTTGCTCAAACACATTCTCTACAGTTCCTTTGTCTGTCTTTTCCACTCGTGAGAAATCAAATAGGAAATCCGGTTTGTTCCGGAAGTTTGTCTTCGTACCCACCCTTCCGGGGACTAAAGAACGTCTCCGAGGTGGCAGCTGATTGTGTGTACGTTCCTGTTCCCCTCCACAGGTGATCAAAGTGTACAATGAAGACAACACCAGCCGAGCGCTGGAGGTTCCCAGTGACATCACTGCAAGGGACATCTGCCAGCTGTTTGTGCTGAAGAACCACTGCATCGATGACCACTGCTGGACCCTGTTTGAACAACTCTCCCATCTGGGCATAGGTAGGGTTTGCATTGGTTATTCCTGTGCTTCCTGTGACTGTATGGCGAGGCCCTGAGAGCTGGGGTTCCCCACGGTGTTTGAGGCTTGTGTCCGGTGTGTTCCTGCTGATGGGAGACCTGCAGGACTGAGGAGCCGTCAGAAGGGAAGATGTCTTCACACTGTTGCACACGTTGCATAAGTCACCCATCTGTTGCCTCCTTCATTTCTTTCATCCTGTTAGCAGTCTATTTTGGTGATGTCTGTGATAATTGCTCCGGTTGGAATGCTTCTCTTGCCTGTAATTTAGGTTGGTTACCTTTTGTTGGTCCTGTTCTTTAATTCATGTATTAAATAATAAGCTGCTCCTATTGAAAATACTGCATTTTGTGCTTCATCATGCTTAGTTCAAACAACGTCTATTTGTTCATTGTTTTACCACTGTAGTATAGCTCTGTTTATAAAGATGGTTGTCAAGTCAAGCCACTGCACCTCTCTCTTTATACGTGACTAACATCAGTGGGACCAGCCCACCTACTGTACATTGTCACGCCAACTGACTGTTCATAAAATATAACGGCTCTGTATTTCACAATGAATGGCTGAACCTGAAGTTTGGGTCAGTGACTCGTTGACTGTATCTTGACTGGGCCTGTACAGGCTCTGGATCTGTAAACCATTATTGCTGTGCAGCAGTTGACTGCCTGCTAAGGGCGACTCTGCAGATATTTATTTTTCATGCCTCGATTGTGAGATTGAGTAGTCTTCAGTGGTGAAGTAATACCTACAGGCCCAGTCCTCATTACTCCTATAACTGGTTACTGATTTACACTCTGTAGAGAAATGTTGATCATTAATCTCTGTGAAGCAAAGTCATGTTTCTGGATGAGCCAAGTGATCTGTGGGTGGCATGCTTCATTGTTAACCTCCATGAGGTTGTTAAGAAGCGGAGCCATGTTCTGTGAGGTGGGACTTTGGTTTACCTGCCACTTCCACATATAAGTGATTGTGCTTTTTATTTTCTTCGAGCTAAAAGGCTCGTCTTCCTTTTAATCTCCCTGTTTTCTCCATTTTCTTTCTTTCCTTGTTTCTAGAAAGAACCATCGAAGATCATGAATCAGTCATGGAGGTGCTGTCTAGCTGGGGCCTGGACACTGACAGCAGGCTTTATTTCAGGAAGAACTATGCCAAATATGAATTCTTCAAGAAACCCCTGGTAATTGCACTCAGTCATCAAATTGTTGTTTCTCCCAAATATGTTTCGGTCCAAACTGATCGTTGGTTTTCATACTATATATATATATATATATATATATATATATTTTTAAATTAAATTCACCCTGATAATTGAGTATTGATGTTTTATATTGGTAGGATTTCTTCCCAGATCACATGGTTTCGATTTCAAGTGAAACCAATGGGTTGATGAAACAGTGTGAGCTGGTCCAGGTAAACCCTAAGCGCTCCACAGCCAGTCATCCTGAACGTTTGGTGGACTTTCAGGTCGACCAGTTGTGGATTCTTTCTGTGTCCCGCAGACATTTTTGAACTTGAGTACGTGTCCAGAAATCCACGGCCACCTCCATGCCAAGGAGCAGGGCAGGAAGTCTTGGAAGAAGTTTTATTTTGTGTTGAGGCGGTCTGGGCTGTACTTCTCCAACAAGGGGACTTCCAAGGTCAGTGGAAATGTTTCCTTATTGAATCAACTGTTTTTAAGTCAGACTAAAGCAGATTAAGTTGTTTCAAATGCGGGATGGAAATGTCCTGATAAAATCCCAGGTATTAACCGCCCTGCTTGTTGCAGCCAGTGTGCAGAGAGGGATCCGAGTGGGACCAGATACCTCTGTAGGATCAGGTCATGCATATGCCTGTCAGGTTAGGAAGGTACAGTAGGTACATTATTGTCCGCCGCCTTGTGGAACAGGTTGGCCCAGGTGTCTTTCAGGCCAGACCAGGCTTGAACCATCCTCTACCTGCACAGATCCACACCACACCCCATCTACCTGCAACTTCACCAAACACTCGTTGAGACTAAGGAAGCACAAAGCTGTTCAGTAATCACAGGCTGGTAGTTTATAAGTCACTGTAAGGCCAGCACTGATTTGACTCCTGTTCGTCCAGGTTGTTTAGTGCCAGTTATTCAACACTATACTGTACCTGTCCTGTACTTGAAACCCTGCCATGAGGAAGTGAGGATTTCAAACCACACGAATGGCGAAACAATGGCGGTCTTTGTGCTGCTGCGCTTGGGAAATCTCTTTCACCTTGGCTCCGTGACAGGGTTCATATTGTCTAAATAAAGCGGCCTTATCACTGGGTCACATTCTGCTTCTATCTGTTTCACCACATCTCCATACTAACCGCACCTTGGGTGGAGCACGTAACAAACGAGACCATCGTATTCCTCCATCTCCGTAGTGGAGGCTGCTGGAGCTAGTGTAGTGTTCCTGAAGGGACCAGGCCCAGGCCGCGCATGTTGTACTGGTGGACATTCACTGGAAACAATGCCACTCGAAGTGAAGTGGAGAAAAAAAGAATCAATACAAGGAGTTGTTTTGCTTTTATTAAGTAAATACATCTGTGACATACAGCCTCATCCATGCTGTGCAGTATTTCTATGCCCTGTCCTTATTCAGGGCAGCACTGCAAGGCCCCCATGACCTCCTCCATCCCTCGCACAGCAGGGTGGAACACTGGGCAGCCCAGCGGAGGAATGCTTCTGACCCAGGACATGTGGGTGGGGGTGGGCAGAGAAGGAAACTTGTTGGAAGAGACTGGTGGCTTGATGGGCACCTGGTGGTACTGTTGTGTAAACACCAGAGGAAGTATTGGTTTGATGGTGTTTTGTTTTTGTCTCCCTCTCTCCCCCCTCTCTCTGTTAATTGTCTCTCTGTCCTCCTTTCTCTCTCGCCCCTGCTATCCACAGGAACCAAGACATCTCCAGTTCATCGCTGAGTTCAGTGACAGTGACGTCTACACACTGCTGTCAGCCCGGAAGAACCACGGTGCTCCTACAGACTACGGCTTCTGTGTCAAGGTACTCTGTCACGTCTGCCTTTCAGGATGGCCCTCAAAGACTTACAGCTTGACCAGTGTAGTTCTGAGTCATGACCAAAGGTGTGCGTGTTTAGTCCAGTAAAGGGGTTTCCTCCCGGGACCTGAAGCTGCTGTGTGCTGATGATGAACAGACCAGGACCTGCTGGGTCACTGCCATGCGCCTGTTTAAGGTCAGACATGCACGTGTTCACACACTACACACACACTGCACACACACTCACTACACACACACTACACACTCAGTACACACACTCACTACACACACACACACTCACTAAACACACACACACACACTCACTAAACACACACACACACACTCACTACACACACACACACTCACTACACACACACACTCACTACACACTCACTACACGCACACTCACTACACGCACACTCACTTCACACTCACTTCAAACTCAATGCACAAACCTGTCACACAGCCTTGGGAGGCAGTCGGTCCATCAGTAACAATAAGACAACCCCAAACCTTTTTTTTGTTCTGGGGAAATGGAAAGTCTTCCATTTCTTTCCTTCCTTCTGTAACTGGGTCTATGTAGCACTTGGCTGTAGTGTTTTAGTTATCTCTAGCCTCAGTAGTGAAATGTTTGTTATCTCTAGCCACAGTAGTGAAAGTGTTCCAGTTTGATCCATCCTCCAACAATAGAAATGAAGTCAAACCAAACAAGGAAGTTTACTGTGGGTCATCGCAAAGAGAGCTGGTGAGGTTTATGTGGGGTGTGTTTTGTGTTGCAGTATGGGATGCAGCTGTACCAAAACTTTGTTCAGCCACACCAGAAACAGAAGTCTTCACCAATGGTATGTAGTTTGTCTCAGTCATAGCTGTTATCAAAACAGTAAAAAAGCCTGCATTTAAATTCTAGCAATCCATTTCCCTTTCCTTGTGTATTCTAACACTGACATTGCAAGCACAAAGAGTATTATACTGGCTGTGTCCCAAAACTCCCTCGATTTCATACTCAAACGGGAGTATTCTCATACAAGTAAACATAAGATCTATTTCTGTTTTTGGAACATGGAGGAACCTCTGCGATCTATAAATAGCCCGTGATCAGCTGCTCTCAGACTTACCAGCTCATCACCTCTGTCTTGATGTCAGAGGAACGCAGGGAGCGCTCCAGGCAGACAGGGCTCCAGGCAGACAGGGCTCCAGGCAGACAGGGCTCCAGGCAGACAGGGCTCCAGGCAGACAGGGCTCCAGGCAGACAGGGCTCCAGGCAGACAGGGCTCCAGGCAGACAGGGCTCCAGGCAGACAGGGCTCCAGGCAGACAGGGCTCCAGGCAGACAGGGCTCCAGGCAGACAGGGCTCCAGGCAGACAGGGCTCCAGGCAGACAGGGCTCCAGGCAGACAGGGCTCCAGGCAGACAGGGCTCCAGGCAGACAGGGCTCCAGGCAGACAGGGCTCCAGGCAGACAGGGCTCCAGGCAGACAGGGCTCCAGGCAGACAGGGCTCCAGGCAGACAGGGCTCCAGGCAGACAGGGCTCCAGGCAGACAGGGCTCCAGGCAGACAGGGCTCCAGGCAGACAGGGCTCCAGGCAGACAGGGCTCCAGGCAGACAGGGCTCCAGGCAGACAGGGCTCCAGGCAGACAGGGCTCCAGGCAGACAGGGCTCCAGGCAGACAGGGCTCCAGGCAGACAGGGCTCCAGGCAGACAGGGCTCCAGGCAGACAGGGCTCCAGGCAGACAGGGCTCCAGGCAGACAGGGCTCCAGGCAGACAGGGCTCCAGGCAGACAGGGCTCCAGGCAGACAGGGCTCCAGGCAGACAGGGCTCCTGGGAGGGCCGGGGGGCTGGGGTCGGCCCGCCGTGGGTTGGTGAGCGGAGGTCACTGGTAGAAGGAGGGACGGGGGGAGTGGGGAGGCTGCCAGGGGCCAGGGAGGGGTCAGAGGACTGAATCCCTTCTGTAGATGCAGCTGGTATCTCCGGCAGCTTAGCAGCAGTGCGCTGATCCACCGTGCCTCTGCCACGCTTGAAGGTGCTTGATCACAATCCAAACACACTGCAGCACGTCGGGGAGTAACGTGGTTGTTGCTCTATGATGTATGATTAGTCCGTATGATTAGTCCAGGGTTATCTTTACATCGTCTGAATCTGGGCCTGGTGGGGAGGGGGGGGGGGTTGGTCTTCTAAGAGGATTGGAATGTTTCTATCCTCAAAGTAAACACTAATCACTTTGTTAGAGCTGCCCATAGGCAGGGGGGCTGGGAGGGGCTGGAGGGACAACTGGGGCGGTTTAGACACTCCTGAGTAATCCTGATAAGACGCATTTTCTTTAGTGTGTGTGTGTGTGTGTGTGTGTGTGTGTGTGTGTGTGTGTGTGTGTGTGTGTGTGTGTGTGTGATTATTCAGAGCCACTGACTATGACAGCTTAAAGGACTACAATCAATGCTATGTGCCCATGTGTCATTCCTTTCAAACCCTCCCTAATCCTAACTCAATGGAGTGCATTCTGCCTGGAATCATCTAGAAACGATAAGTCACACTTCTCGGACACTAGATGGCAGCTTCCCACTGCAAACACACAGCCTTAGTCAATTTCTGGTAAACTGACTGAATCTATTGAGAATAGTATGGCAGTATTGTCATTTTATGACGACTAAATCCATTAACTTGTTGGGGTGATTCTTCATAATCAGTTCTTCTTTGTGCTGCCTGTCAGCTGAATATCCTCAGAAGTGGATGATGTCTTGTGTGCATGTCTGACCGATGTTTCATGGGCTCCTGCAACAGCCTCTACCAATCACGTTTTCAAATGCAAAGCTCCAGACTTGTGTTGCTAATGCCAGTATGCAGTCGTGACAACACGCCTCCCTGGTGGAGTAACGCCGCCCTCATGTCCTTCCAGAGGAGCATCTCTGAGAACTCGCTGGTGGCCATGGACTTCTCGGGGCAGAAGAGCAGGGTGATCGAGAACCCGTCGGAGGCGTTGTCTGTTGCCGTGGAGGAGGGCCTGACGTGGAGGGTACGCGCCTGCACTCCCATCATGCACTTCTGCTGTGGTGTACAAGGGCCGCATTCGTACAGTGTTTCCCCCTGACGTCCCTTTGGACTGGTTATTCCTCAAACCTGTCAGTTTGTTTGATGGGGAGGGAAAATTCTGTCTTTGACATGTTTGAAGGGTTTGGTGTGATGAAGGAGCAGCCTAGCTGACGTGTGTGTATGTGTGTGTGTCTTGTTGCATCTCTGTGTGTCTCAGAGGAAAAGCTGCCACCGGCTGAGCTCTCACGGCAGCCCCTCCACCTCCCAGAACCCCATCTCCATTATCGGTCTGTTCTGGACACACCACACGCGCACACCTACTGCTGTTCATACTGTATAGATCTGATATACACACACCTACTGCTGTTCATACTGTATAGATCTGATATACACACACCTACTGCTGTTCATACTGTATAGATCTGATATACACACACCTACTGCTGTTCATACTGTATAGATCTGATATACACACACCTACTGCTGTTCATACTGTATAGATCTGATATACACACACCTACTGCTGTTCATACTGTATAGATCTGATATACACACACCTACTGCTGTTCATACTGTATAGATCTGATATACACACATACATGTGTAGATGGTTTTGACATGGGTAGACAAAACAAGACAATACTGTACTGACAAAACACACGTGTACAATATGTGTGCAGTACTGGTGTTTAGGCAACCCTCTACAATGCGAGTAATCACTCGCATATGCCTCCAAATTTCAGCTAGGCGACTAAGAATTCTTTAAATTAGCCAATGGATAGTAAGTTGTTCGATTTCACTCGCCTGTGACTGAGTGAGAGGCAAATAATAAGTTTAGCGCAGATTTCAATGACGCACCGTTGCTTTACTGCAAGTTAACATGATTGGCTGCTATGACGGACGTACTTATTTTTCTGCTGCTCAATAACTAAAACACTCGCCACGCACAGAGATGGATGCAAAAAACCTACAATTCCAGTCTGAGCAGAAAATGCTTAATAATTATTTTTGTTATCAAGACGATTTAAGATTACTGTTCCTTGTTCAAATTAATCTTGCTGTGCTAATCAGCTCTGCCAACTGCGAAAGACCCTTCATTGACCAAAAGAGAATAACATCAGATGTCCTCAGCAGTCTCACATCCTCATGCCTTACATACCTGATCTTGATTTCAACAGAAGACCAGAGTTTCAGCAGTATGATGCATCATTAGCTGTGGAGAGGTGGCTGAAGTCAAGTGGCAAGAGAAAGCCATTTGCTAAAAAAAACAAAAGGGTAGATTAAATCCATATGCAACATAAAGACTAATTCAGACAGATAATGTACTTTTCTTTCCCCAGTTGTATTGTTCATGCATTTCATGTAAAAAGTCTGGCGATTAAAAAAATGACTTGCCAATGGCGACTCAAGCTTCATTGTGTCAGTAGAGGGCTGCAAACAAACAAGCTACTGTACACACACGTACAGTGCTCCATATTGTACAAACGAGATGCAGTACACATATCTACTAGCCTCCATACTAGACAGAATACACACATGCAGTACTGGGGGTGCTCCATCAACATCGCTAACGAAAGCTTCGCTTACACTAAAAAGCCCCGCTTACGTAAACCACAACTTGGACTCAAGCCTCAAGCCGTTCCACCAACAGGCAACGCTAATTCAAGCCAGACCTCAATAAGCTTAGATTGTGTGTGAGCACAAGGTCAACAGAAGTAGACCAGACCATCAAAAATAAGTTATGTTGCAAAAAGCTGAGTGTAAACCAGCAGGGCAGGGTTATTTTCAGCCGCATAACTTGAGTTTTTTGAGTTATACTCAAAAAGGGCAATATTGCCACAATTAACAAGGCAAGGGAGATGACAAACCATTGCTGACCATTTAAATTTGTAAATTGCAGACCTACCTAGACTACTTATTAACATAACTACAATGCATTTACTGATAATGAGTGTAATTTGATGAGGTGTCTGAACCCGTTCTGACGGTAAACACTGGCCGATATTCTCAGCAGGAGGTTGAGAATACCAGCCAAAAAAAGAATATAGCAGTAAGTGAAAATTAAATTTGGATGTAGGCTTGGATATAAAATTCAAAACACTGCAGAAGGTCGTGGTTTGGACTTGATGTAGGCTATTAACGTTTCTGTCTTCACATTTTCAACAAACTGAATAAACTACTCCCAAATAACTTGGCACAAATGACTTCCTGACCCTGTTTCTGCTCTCTGACATCACTTCCTGTGTTGCAGCTCTCCATATGGCCCAGCCCTGGTTCCACAGCAAGCTGTCTCGCGATGAGGCCCATCGCCTCATCACTCAACAAGGTCTTATTGACGGGTGAGCACTGCTGCATGACACGTCCACCATCACTGTCCTGTTCAGTTTCATGCCAATGACATGGGAGGGGGGGAGGGGGAATGGGGGGGGGGGGGGAGTTTTGAGCTGCAATCTGTATTTATGAGATCTATGTCTGACGACAGAGATTGGGGAATGAAGTGAGTTTTCAGCCCAACGTCTCCTGTTTGTTTCCAGAGTGTTTCTCCTGAGGGACAGTCAGAGCAACCCCAAGATGTTTGTCCTGTCGCTGTGCCACACACAGAGAATCAAACACTTTCAGATCCTACCTGTAAGTACAGTACTACTACCTTCGCACCCTTTTATCTGCCCGATAAATTCTCCTCGTGGATGTCTAACGCGTGTGTGTGCGTGCGTGTGTGATGGCAGGTGGATGAAGACGGGGACCTGTACTACAGCCTGGACGACGGTCACACTCGCTTCACTGATCTGATCCAGCTGGTTGAGTTCTACCAGCTCAACCGGGGTGTCCTGCCCTGCAAGCTCAAACACCACTGTGCCCGCATCACCCTGTGAACACCCCGCGCCCGCCTCTAACCAGGCCCACACACCTTCCCCATAGGGCTGCTGTGACACCCCCCGCCCGCCTCTAACCAGGCCCACACACACCTTCCCCATAGGGCTGCTGTGGAGAACCACTCCAGCCCCCATGCCCTGACCAGGAGCATACACACATGACACGTTAGCCACTATGCTAACAGATGTTAAACCACTGTTATCCCCCTGTGGAAATGTGGTCATGTCTTCAAAAACAATTTTCTTTCTTTTTTTTTCTTTCTTTTTTTTTATAGAAGATGAAATGTAGGTTTTATGAGAAGTGCATTATGATAAATCAGAATTGACCACAGGTGTTTGCGGAAAATGGTATTGGAGGGGGTGCATGTACTGTAGGCTGGTCTGCCGGTGGCGTGTTGGTTAGTCCGGGAGGTTAGCCCGAAGGTGGAGTTAAACCATGAGGACAAGACCCATGTTGTTGTGAAGCCACACTTCAGTCCTCGTACTGTACTGTATATATTGTAGAGCAGAAACTGTTTTCGTTCTGAAATCGGCTTACTTGATCGTAGTAAACACTTTAGAGAAATGAAAATCTGGTACCACGACAAGCGGTCTAGTTGATAGGTCTGCTGAGGTACAGCCATAATCCTTGTGTGTTATTGTAACAGTGAAGCTAATTTGTGAAACAAGTCAGGAAGGGGGTGTGTCTGATCCATCTGTTAACAAGGCATGCTGGGAAATGTAGTTCAGCACAGCTGTCATCGCATCCAGGGTACATTTCAGCTCTTGTTTCATCATATCTCAAGATATTCAGGTATTTTCTAAAAAACTATGATTGTTTTTATTGTGTTTTGTAGGTGTGAGATGATGACTTGCAGATGCCAGATGTGTGTGTTGTGTTTAAGCTGGACACATTCTGCTGGAGTGTGCACACGCACAGCTTCATACACTAGTCTGCACTATGCATTCAGCTGAAACTGATGGATTTCATTTTAATCAACATTGAAA
The DNA here is from genome assembly GCF_054491055.1 of Hypomesus nipponensis. NCBI lineage: Eukaryota > Metazoa > Chordata > Actinopteri > Osmeriformes > Osmeridae > Hypomesus > Hypomesus nipponensis. Next base: position 24,257,939 of record NC_140383.1, read on the forward strand.
ACGCTGCACACATGCATAATGCTAACGGCAGTTAAAGTTGATCTGACAAAATTAGAGATTTACAACCACAGTGTAAGATAAATATATTGGGATTTTTTTTGATCATATGAGAATTGTTGTACATTTTAAATTCATTTTATAGTCTTTCATTTTTATTATGTCACCCATCTTAATTCAGGTAAACGTGTCCAGCTTGTGAGCTAGCTGGTGTGTGGCGCTGTGCAGCGTATGAGCTAGCTGGTGTGTGGCACTGTGCAGCGTGTGAGCTAGCTGGTGGGTGGCACTGTACAGCGTGTGAGCTAGCTGGTGGGTGGCACTGTGCAGCGTGTGAGCTAGCTGGTGTGTGGCGCTGTGCAGCGTGTGAGCTAGCTGGTGTGTGGCGCTGTGCAGCGTGTGAGCTAGCTGGTGGGTGGCACTGTGCAGCGTGTGAGATAGCTGGTGGGTGGCGCTGTGTAGCGTGTGAGCTAGCTGGTGGGTGGCACTGTGCAGCGTGTGAGCTAGCTGGTGGGTGGCACTGTGCAGCTTGTGAGCTAGCTGGTGGGTGGCACTGTGCAGCGTGTGAGCTAGCTGGTGGGTGGCACTGTGCAGCGTGTGAGCTAGCTGGTGGGTGGCACTGTGCAGCGTGTGAGCTAGCTGGTGGGTGGCACTGTGCACCGTGTGAGCTAGCTGGTGGGTGGCACTGTGCAGCGTGTGAGCTAGCTGGTGTGTGGCACTGTGCAGCGTGTGAGCTAGCTGGTGGGTGGCGCCATGGGCTCTGCAGTGGGTTTTGTTATTGTCAGTTGCTGAAATTTGGGCAATCCTGCAGAGAACCTTTTCAACATGTTTTAAAAGTAACAAATTGTAATGTGCTATAAAATAAGTGGGATTATCAATGTGATAAAGCATTGTATTTGTTCCTTTTTAACCGAGAGAGTGGTACAGTGATGAATGTCATGGACTGAAATGTTTTTTAAAGAATTTGTTGATCAGACTGTGTGGCTTCTGTGCTCTAGTTACATATCTAGAAGACGCTGCAAGATCAACACGCTATATACATTCATAAAAAGATTGCATATACATTGTTGTAGATGACATGTTAATTGCACTGTAGTTGAAACACTGGTTAAAGACAAGGTACTCTGACTGTTAAGGGCTCTAGCTGTGTGTCTCGTAGTGCTTGCATTTCTCCCAGGGCATCAGGGCATCCGTTTTATACAGCCTAAACAGCCAAGTCTGAGATGAACATGTACTGTGTATATATAAGTTATGTCTTCTATAAAGCTTTCTTTGTTTCCACTTTTTTTTTCCTGAACAACCTAACTGCATCACTCCCATCCCAGCTAGACCTCCTTTATGCCTCTACATAGCCTCTGTACGTACTTACTTAAAGGGGTAGTTCACCTAATAAGTTAAATCCATGGTTGTGTATTTAGCAGCCAGTAGATGGCACTAGATTGCTTCAGCTGGAGCTAAATGGTCAGTTCTACAACAGCATCCAGATTTGACGGGATATGGAAGCAAATCACTGATGGCAGAAGAAGTCAGTCAGTTGTTTTTACATGTCTTGTGTAATAATTATCAAGTGTAAATGACAGAATGTTCTCCTTCTTTTGTTGTAGGTAGAATAATAATAATTGTGTGTGTGTGTGTGTGTGTTGCAACAAATGTAAATGACATTCACCACCATTGGATTCATTGAATGCTTGTAAATAATGAGGAACACAATCCATAGTATTGATAGTCAATATCATGGGTGAGTAATTAATTATAATTAATTTGACCCTGTCAAACCGGTACTAGTTCACCCAAGGGTTACTGGAACCTTTACTACAGTGTTGTATGAGACTATGAATAACCTTGATATATGTTGGATTAGTGTTTAGTGTCATGCTGACAGCAGAGTATTTGGTTGGTCAGGTGTTCCCCTCATACACCCTAACCCTCATACACTCTAACCCTAACCCATACACTCCTCTAACCCTAACCCATACACTCCTCTAACCCTAACCCATACACTCCTCTAACCCTAACCCTCATACACTCCTCTAACCCTAACTCTCACACACTCCTCTAACCCTCATACACTCCTCTAACCCTACCCCTCATACACTAACCCTAACCCATACACTCCTCTAACCCTCATACACTTGTGTTTGACAGCCCTCTGTTGTAAAGTGAAACAACATCCCACCGTGAGTTCGGCTATTTCAATATCTGACTTTGAACCTTGGCTAGTGTCTTCTACGGTAGATACGCACGCTCGAGTCTTAAACGCAGCCCTGCCTTCCGAGGTCCAGTGCTAAACGTGTCTTGGATGAATTCCTGCCATTGATCCACGTGTAGCTGCAGGGGGAGGAGGACGGACATGGGGGAGCGCGAGCTCCTCTTAATGAATTCATCCAGCTCAGACTGGGCCCAATCTGCCTGTGGACAGCCTGCTGCTCTGCCTGGGTCCTCATGACCAACCACTGTTCTCTGCTAGGCTAGCCCTCTCTTAAACCTGACAAAAAAAACATTTTCTCCTTCTTACAGCTTCCCTATCTCCCTCCCTCCCCACTGGGGGACTATTCTCTATTTCCGATCTACCCTTCCGTACTCCTACTGACTACTATTCTGTACTTTAGTTTTCTACTGTTTTGTTTTGAGCGATTCTTTACAATGATACGACCTTCGTTCTTGTGAGGCGAGGTACAAAAAGTACTCGTTTAGCAGACGCTCTTATCCAAAGGGATGGACAAAAGTAATCAAGGACTAGAAGTGCGCAGTTTCAACAGTGATACAAGAAGCTGTCCTCGGTATCGTGGACAGGGAGAGGATGGTGTGTATGTTAGTCTGCTGTGTTACTGTAGACATGTACAGTATAGCCCACATCCAAACTACCCGTCACTGACATCAGTGAAGATGCTCTGTGCAACGCCTGGAAAGCTCACCATTCAACCCTGGAAACACGGGGGCTTTAAAAGGTTTGACATTATTTATGAGCAGAAACAGGCGCTGAGCTGTCATATCTTTATGTGCCGGGTCAATAAAACACATCCTTTGTCTGACATAATACTGGAGTTCAACTTAAGATACTACTATTAGTGTTTACTGTGCCTGGTACATGAGATGTGGTTATTTTGTGCTGTGGCTGGTAAATACTAGGAATGGTCTCTTCCTTGACTCTTCTGATCCTTGAACTTCTTCTGTGCTCTCTGTATTCACTGATGGTACTTTGCCTTGGAAAAAAAGCTTCTGCTAAAATGAAACAACATTTTAGATTAAGCTGACGTAACCCACAATGTGATATTCTTAGTTTGGAATAGGCTTAAATGGAAAAATGTTTGTCATTAGATACTTTCAAATGAGAATGAATGACAATGTATTACAATGCAAGCCCTAAATGCACACAAAACGGAGATGAGATTACCTGAAAAGGTAATGTCACATGGGAAAACATACATTATAACAGAATGTCTAAGGTTGCTGTCCCTTGGTGTCAATGCTGTGACTAACATATTGACGGCTACATTTGCATGACTTTCCACTCAGTGACGTACCTTGTGCTAGACTTTTTCACAGGTGAATTCTCTCTTAGAATTGTACATCCATCCTGATAAATTGTGTCTCAGATAATTGCCTCGACACAGCGCTGCCTTTCTAGTATCCCCGCTAACCTAGACATCTTTTCTTGGGGTCTTGGTTGTGGCGGACACCCAGAACCCAGCTTTGTTAATTACAAGGATAACACATGTGCTAGTCAAATAATGGATGTGGTTTGCAATTTCAAGTTTTAATAATCAATTACTGGCAGTAATTCTCTGTGGAGTCACAGGAGAGTCATTAAATCTCAAAAGGCAAGACATACGTAATGTAGCTTTTTCCAAAGCCCTATTTTTAAATACATAAGGGAAAAGGGACCGCTTCAATCCCATGCATTTCGTTCCCTTATTACAATGTAAAGTAGCTCAATTAGACCTGGACTCTTCAGGTTGTGAAAAACTCTTTAAGGAAGTGGGTGATGAATACAGTTGTATAAAAAATGAGAAAGGCCACTTATGCATCAGTTATCTGTATCCAGTGATGTCATATGAAGCATATTTCAAAATTAACACTTGTCATCCCTAATTTGTCATCTCAAATGGTGTGTGTGCAGGTAAGCGTGTGAGCAGTAGGGTTTACCTCGTGAAAAGACCACTCTGACTCCCTCTCTGACTACAAACAAAACAGGGTTTTTGTTCCCAGAACAGTGTGACAGTTGCTCTTGTCTTTGTTTAGTCCACCTTCAAAGCAGCAACATCACAGAGGGATTTTTGACCTTGAAGAGAACATGGAAAGAGCTGCACACAGGGAGCCCAGTGAGTTTTCCCTGCTCCTCCTCTCCTTCCCCTACCCCCCCCCCCCCCCCCCATCCTAATCCCCAGTTGAAAGACATACCTCCACTGCTGAGAGCAGGGACCGACACCCGGGCCAGCCCAGGGTTGCTGTGATGCGAACTGACGTGTGTGGAGGCCGTCAGGAAGAGCAACTGAGACATTTTAAATATGCTCTTTGGAGATCGTCGAAAGAATTAGTGTAAAAAAGTGACTTTCACAAAATGGAATTTGGTGGACCAAAGGCCCTTTGAACTGGCTGTCCTCAACAATCTGCCTGTAAATAACCTTGACCCTCTGTGGTGGTGGATGAGAGAGGGCGGGGGAAGAGAGAGAGAGAGAGGGAGGGAGAGAGAGGCCTAGCGACAGTAGAGGTGCTGAGCAGCGATTCAGAAGTGTGGCTCCCTGTGTGGCAGCCCAGTGAGGGGCAGTAAGACAGCCCTCCATGTCCAACCTGCCCACTTCTCCCAGAAACCCTGGAGTTAGTTGAGCAGGGCCCTGCAGGGAGGAAGAACACTGCGGGAGGCAGAGAGAGTTGTGGACATCAGGGAGACGGTACCGACAGCTCAGAGACCAGACGGACTGCTGTCTCAGGTTTTCAGAAGGATAGATAAGAAAGGGAAATGACAGGGTAGAAACAGGAGGAGGTCTGGAGAGTGACAACACTGAGTTTGTGTACACGTATTCAAAGAAAAAGAAAAATGCCAAACATTGGGTGACTTAAAAAGCACTTCACCAAGGCATGGAAGGAGACTATTTATTTGGGTTTATGAATTTAACTATAATAAAATATAGTCTGTCATCAAACCACTCTGTTTTGTGATTTGATACATAATTTAGACAAAATTAGGTGAACACATTTCGGAGCACCAATGCCCTTAATATACGTACATTTTGATCATTTTTTTAAATAGTTACACACACACATACACACGCACAGAGACGAGTACAGTATCAAATGCAGAGCAGCCCACACAAAAAAAACATGTATTTGATCATTTTACATCTCTACCTACTTTTTGTCTCATTTACATGGTGTGCGAGTGACTCGTATGCTGTGCAGGAAGAACACGAAGAGGAGACGGATCTCACAGAAACAAGCAGCTTCTGCTGGGATCCGAATAGGCAATCGATGAATAACCCAAAGCACCATTCTTCTGGAAGGATTGGCAGACGAGGTGTGTGTGTGTGTGTGGGGGGGGGGGGGCATCCTTCCCCAAAGTACAAGGCAGTAGTCAAAAATATTTGCAACGCCAAGGGGTGTTTTGAAAAATATTCGATACAGAGCTGACCTTTCACTGGGCATGTGGAAGCAGTTATCCTCGCCCGCCTCATCTCTCTGCTGTTTCTGAAGCTTGAGGAATAAGTGGAACGTTTAACCAATACTATCATATTCACACATTTATGTGATAAAATTCTGCTTGATCTTGACAAGATTTATTTTTATACATTAATTTCACATAAATGTATTACATGATTGACCTACGGAGTTCTGCAATTATGGTGTGCTTTGTATATTTACTGAATGGAATGACATAATTAGATTATTCTTGCTGTTTCCACATTTTTCTGTTGAAACCACCATTTTATTGTTGCTTTGATAGAAAATCTTGATAAAGAAGCACTTTTATAAATGACAGTAGTATATGAAAAAGTTTAAATGTGAATCATGATGTAGGTCTGCATTTTGTGGGGGTCTCGTTAGTGACTTTTATTTAGTAATTCAAAAATGTTCACAAGCAAAACATAAATGGTACATTTGGCAACTGCCATGTCCTTCTGTCATTTTTTTTGTATATCAAACCATTCTATATATATATTTATATATATATATATATATATATATATATATATATATATATATATATATATATATATATATTTATATATATATATAATTAATTAAAATATGTATTTATCTCGGACTACAGCTTGTGGCTCTATCAGATGGAATCAATTGCCACCTTTCTTTCATGATAGACTTGACTGCTCATCAGTCGCCCTCCATCAGTCTGCCACTAGGGGGCACAAACTACTCAACAAGCAGATCATGAACTCCCTCTGCCTGCTACTCACAATAAGCACATTTTATTTGGAGTCAGTTTTTATATATTTTATGTTTTCTTATTATTAATTAGATATAATTATAATCAAAGTATTTTCATGTGCTGAGATGAGTGTTGATTTCCCGTGCATTGACACATGACTCCACTCTACATCATCCAAAGTCTTCTTTTAAAATAGTTTGAAATAGACAAAATAATTAACTCATTATCTGATCGACAGACTATTTATGACATTTCACTTGTGACTTGTCATTGTGCGGCTGTTGGTGCCTTTTTGATGATAAACTGATTTGTTTCTCTTTCCGTGAAACAGATGTGAAGATCACAGGCTCACAGAGCTGAAAGGTTCCTCAGGAGATGGAGAGGGTATCACAATACTCAGATAACATGAGAAACCTGCTTTGTACAGCCGGCACACACATTATCTAATAACATGAGAAACCTGCTCTGTACAGCCGGCACACAGTATCTAATAACATGAGAAACCTGCTTTGTACAGCCGGCACACACAGTATCTAATAACATGAGAAACCTGCTCTGTACAGCCGGCACACAGTATCTAATAACATGAGAAACCTGCTCTGTACAGCCGGCACACAGTATCTAATAACATGAGAAACCTGCTCTGTACAGCCGGCACACAGTATCTAATAACATGAGAAACCTGCTCTGTACAGCCGGCACACAGTATCTAATAACATGAGAAACCTGCTTTGTACAGCCGGCAAACACAGTATCTAATAACATAAGAAACCTGCTTTGTACAGCCGGCACACAGTATCTAATAACATGAGAAACCTGCTCTGTACAGCCGGCACACACAGTATCTAATAACATAAGAAACCTGCTTTGTACAGCCGGCACACACAGTATCTAATAACATGAGAAACCTGCTTTGTACAGCCGGCACACAGTATCTAATAACATGAGAAACCTGCTCTGTACAGCCGGCACACAGTATCTAATAACATGAGAAACCTGCTCTGTACATCCGGCACACACAGTATCTAATAAGTGTGTCAGCAGTTTGAGATCTGTCATCCCTCATGTCAGGGAGGCACGTCATGTATTAACAGCAGGGCTGAAAAGATCAAACCTGTTTTATTCAAGATTACAACCAAAGACAGACCTCTTCTGTGTGTCTTCTTGTCAACATGAACACCCAGACTGCAACAGGATGGAAGTGTACACTAACAAAAAGTGAACCATGAATAATTAGTCAGTTGGATCTGGCTGAATAAGTGAACTATTGCTATGACAACACGTTAGCAACTTGTCTAAATTCTGTCAGAGCCAGTCTCTGAGGTACCTGAGCGAGGGCCGTGCCATGAGACTGCAGTGTGTGCCCGTGAAGGAGTCCTCTAACTGAGGAGTGACTGACCCCCCCCCCCCCCCCTGGAGTGATCAGTGTCTGCAGCACTGGAGACGATCTCTCACAGAAGGATGAAAGCTCTACATCCAACACTGACCCATTGATCTGCTCGTATTGCCTCCCAATGTCACAGTGTTGGACAACAGCCATCCATTGGCAGATTCAGCATGTTGACGAGCTATTCAGGGGGTGTTGCTTTTTGAATCCTGTCTGTTAATGGTGAGGCTTTAATTCCATGTTTTTTAGGGAAGAGAAGGGGTAAGGGATGTGTTTGAAAAGCAGAAAACATTTGAGCTTTGCCACGTTATAAAACTGGTATCTAAGCATCTTGCTAATCTAGTGTTGACCCTCAGAGGAGCATACAGTTAAGGTCGTGTTTTATCTTCAGGTCAGAATGTGTCCTGACACTTCCATACAAATGTCTATTCAAGAGAGCAAGAGAAAATACACATTTCAATCTCCATTCTACTTATTGTTATCAACCTGCCTTTTTACAGTGTGTGTTCATCTCTCCGAACACGACAAGTGCCAGAACAACACGAGTAATGTATTGTGTGTGTGGCTGGGGACAGGGAGGGATTGTGAGATGTGCAGCGAAGTGAAACACGAGAGCTTCCAGACAGGATCTGACACAGTGTCATTCAGCGGCTCAGATAAAAACCCATCGGTCACCAAACCCAGCCACCCCCTGCAGCTGTGTCCACGCAGAGCAGCCTAACACAGTAACTGTGGAGCATGTCATCATCAAAGACAGTGCTTGTTGTCTTTCCCTATGTCATGAACAGAGGACTGGTGAAACTCAGGTCCACATCACCAAGACGTTCACTAGACGAGAAACAATGTGCTCATCGTAAAATGTCCTCGCTGGAAAATCCACCGTGATGTATGAACGTGGGGATGGTACTGTAGATACTGACAAAGATTTGTTCTTCTTTGCCCGCCCCCTCCTCCCTCTCTCTATCTATCTTTTTAAAAAGTGCACTGGATTTTCCCCTCCATCAGGCGGAAGGTTCTCCGATGTGAGCGAAGGTTTGTCCTTCATACAGGTGATTTACTACGAAGCTCACTGACTTATTCAATTCCTCAGCCAGGGCACAATACATGCCCATCTCAGCTGTGCTTCTCCAGACATCACTTCATCATTGTTGTCTCTAAGCATTAGTCTGTTATTCCAGGAAATATAGGTTTGGTTCATTGAGGATGTGACAGCGACTTAAGGTGTCATTGGTTAAACAGAGAACATTGCTAGAACAGGCCATTTGTTTACTCAGCTCTGCCCTTCTTTACCGGCGGGTTGTGTGGAGGCTCACGTCAATCATACGCCAGGACCTTAGTGGTGTAGTCTCCCTTCTTTGACCCTTATTATTACATGTTAATTGAATCTAAGGCCAATACATTCCTCCAGATGCTCCTGTGTTTACGGCTACAGAAGGGAAGGAGCAGGTGTAGCCATGTTAACACTTATTTCCATTGAACATCAACTTGCTCTGGTCAGGCGGTTGAGAGATGGGTATATTTGGCTTTGTAAATACCTTTCATTTCTGGAAACACTGGCAATGCTTTCTTTCATCCCCTTTTCATCCTTTCCTCTCTGACCTACATAAACCAGTCTATTGATACAACTGGGAAAGGCCTTGCCTGAGCCTGGTGTGCTGTCTCAGAGAGCACACGGATACAAACATCTACTAATGGAGATGTGGATGAAATGGCCGTGACCTCGGATGGCACTGTGTTTTAGCTGAGAGAGAACGTGTTCTGGACAACTGAGAAGAGTTGAACACGGACCATAAGAGGTTTTGGGAAAAGGAAGGTAATTGCAATAACATTCCTCATCACCAAAGACGGAGGATAGAGTTTGTGTGCGTGTGAGTGCGTGCGTGCCTGCACGCATGTGTGTGTGTGTGCACAGAGAGTGTGAGAAATTCAACGTTCTGTACATCTACACTTGTATATTTAATATACACAGTATATTAATAAGTAATATTCACAGTATATTAAATGTATTATAGGGAACAATAGATTTGAATTGGAGTACGTCCTTCTTTAATCCGCCAGCACATTGAAGTTTAACCTCTATTCTAATACATCAAGAAGTAAATAACACACAGAAAGATATTCATCATGAACAGGTACATTGTATGGACATTTAGTTTATGGATGGGTTCCAAGCTGGAGGTTCTTTGCAGCACAGTGAATGATCCATGGCCATCCAGCCTAAAGGTTATGCTGCCAGGCGCACAGTGTACTCTACAAACACCACGGCAGGGACAAAGAGATCTATCTGATGTGATCCCACTAAGGTGGACTCCATCAAAAAGTGCTTTTCATAGCCATCACGGCACTACACAGGCTTCATCCACACAGCCCACCTCTGACTCCGTGTCGTATCCTTCATCTCAGATGCAGTTCATCATTCCACTATACATCGAAATGGTCTGTATCGAATAATTCCAGGCATCCACATATGCTTGCTGATTAAGAGGACAGTTGACCTGTGCAGGCTTGGCTATGGCCTTCTCTGTTCACACCTTGAGCAGATGTGCATAAGCACTTGCACTGGTCCTTTCTGCTCCTCTAACCTACTGTTCTGTAAGCATTCAGCTGTTCAGCAGGAGTGCCCTGTTTTCCAAGGACTAACAAGCATTGTAATTCAGAATGAAATTACAAATCATATAATTTATACAGAACCATTCATTTTATCACTGAAGCAATCCCACAATACCATTTACTTCTCCAAGAACACGTACCGTGTTGTGTGCTCTTGTTCACTGCATACCATCTTAGAGTCCGTGGAGAAAGGATTCATGGCACTTCAAAAGCTTTTTAGCTCTATTGATTTGCGTAAAGATTCTTCATTGGGTGTCCCAGCACTCGCAGGGATATTACGTTGAAAACATCCAAACTCTATTTCCCTCCTGTCTCCTTCTCTCTCTCTCTCTCCCTCTCTCTCTCTCTTTTGCTCTCCCTGTCCTTGCCCTCCATCTCTCTCGGCGTCTTTCTCTCCTTCTCTTCTATCTCTCTTTCTGTTTCTCTTACTATCTCTGTCTCAGCACACACATATTAAATGGTTTGATCTAGCAGAAGATAAACTGTATCAACCTAATGAAGGTAAAAAATGATGCAAACAACTCAATCACCGTGTGTGATTCAGTTGAATGACAGTGTCTTCATCTCCCAGATCCCCCTCTCTCTTCCTCCTCCCAGTCGCCTGATGTTGAAAGAATTGAAATAAGAGGCATCAAAATTCCACTCATGAGGCGTTGGCGATCTAAATTCAGGACCATCTGGATGACTGAATAATAACATTAATGACATTTTTACATTGACTAAAAGTCAGAGTTCCCCATTCATTAATTTTAAAGTCGCTCTCTTGGACTTGGAAATTTCCAACTGAAGACGGCCGTTCGGTCCCCACACTGAATCTAACGAAGGTGCTTTTAGACCACACTGGAACCGCACTCCCTCTGGAGCCTGAGGTGAGTGGATCACAACTGTTCTCTCCTTTCTTTCATGTCTGTTATACGTGATAGGATAAACATCAATATTGAATTTCTGAATAGTGCGGCTCCTAAATCTAGAGTCTTCTACAGATGTTTACACTCACACTCACAGATTCAATCTGTTGTTTTGAAATGAAAACATAGTCCTGAAAGAGCCCACAGCAGTTCCCCGCAGAGGAGGAAAGATGATGATATATATTGATCACCTCGCATAATCATGCAGGCTGTCAAACATACAGGGATTTTTCTGTTAAGAAACGGCAAACTGGTACCTAATTGCTTTTCAGCAATGATAATACATCAAATGCTGGGTAAAATAACTTGAACCTGGTTTTTCCTGCTTACTGTTGTCAAAAATGTTTACTTTTTTGTGTGGGATCAATACCGACCTGATCCGCCAGCACAAGAAATGAGATTATTACCTTTATAAGAGTTTGCTGGATTTTTTTTCCTCTCTTTCTCAAGGTGTGTAGATGTAATCAGAGGACAGTAATGTGCCTGTGATAAGACGTTGAATGGGAAGCTGACTAAGAAAGTCTTTCTTATCACCACCATTTAAAAAGGATTCATCCAATTTACATGAATACAATCCACACCATGCAGCATCAAAACAAAACAATGTACCAGGAAGCAGACGCATAGCCAGTAATGGGCCAGGGCGACACTGGCCCGCCCAGGCAAGGTTGATCAAAATATGTATTAACATCGCCAAAATAATGGCTAAACAAGTTTCTTTAATGTGTTATTTGAAAAAATCATTTTTTTTTCTAGGAAAAACTATAGGCCCACTCACTTTTGCACTGGCCCGCCCAAAATACAATTTCTGCCTACATCACTATGGAGGACTAAATGTGCCAAAATTAAATACATAAATAAATAAATACTTGAATAAATAAGTACTTGAATAAATAAGTACTTAAATAAATACTTAAATAAATACATAAATAAATAGACAAATAAATAAATAGACATCTCTTAAGTGATCTTAACATTTATGTTATTGTTAACATGTGGCCTGTTCTCGGTCACGTTCATTGAAGCAAGCGCATGATCAGGTAGAGGGTCAGAGAAGTGTGTGTTTTGGTTTTGCCAGCACCGTTCTACAGCTCAACACCAGGCATAAACCATTACAGGTTACGTTTCAGGGCCATTTAAAAATGTTCAGGAAAATACAATGTTTTATAAAGCATAAAACACTGCAGTCCAAGGAGGACCCGCCTTTTTTCATTTTAAATGAAATGCACATTTATTTTCCTTTGCAAAGGGGCAGGACATAACCAGTTGCACAGATCTGTCCTTATTGGACTGCAATGTTTTACTCTTGGAGGACTGTGATTGGACACTGATTGATAGCAAACTGTCAGACGTGAGCTGTCAATCAAGCTTTAGACATATTCGGTCTTATTGAAACACAAATGGGAAAATTTCAAATCTATTGGTAATATTTGGCCTGTTCTCAGTCACCTTCATCGAATAAAACGCTTGATTAGGTAGAGGGTCAGAAAAGTGTGTGTGTGTGTTTTGGTTGTGCCAGTGCCATTCTACAGCTCTACACCAGGCATAAACCATTACAAGTTATGCTTTAGGTTCATTTGGACATTTTACAGTTTTTGGACTTTTCCGACCCTCAACCGGATCATGCGTTTTATTGGATGAAGGTGACTGAGAACAGGGCACGTGTTAACAGTACATAAATGTTGCAGTATCATCACTTAAGAGATGTCTTTTTATTAAGTATTTATTTAAGTATTATTTATTTAAGTATTTATTAATTCATTTAATTAAATTTTGGCACATTTAGTCCTCCATAGGCTCTATAGCCACAGAGCCTACAGTCTGGTCCAGGCTGCGCTATAGCCACAGACCCTGCAGTCTGGTCCAGGCTGCTCTATAGCCACATAGCCTACAGTCTGGTCCAGGCTGCTCTATAGCCACAGAGCCTACAGTCTGGTCCGGGCTGCTCTATAGCCACAGACCCTGCAGTCTGGTCCGGGCTGCTCTATAGCCACAGAGCCTGCAGTCTGGTCCGGGCTGCTCTATAGCCACAGAGCCTACAGTCTGGTCCAGGCTGCTCTATAGCCACAGAGCCTGCAGTCTGGTCCAGGCTGCTCTATAGCCACAGAGCCTACAGTCTGGTCCAGGCTGCTCTATAGCCACAGAGCCTGCAGTCTGGTCCGGGCTGCTCTATAGCCACAGAGCCTGCAGTCTGGTCCAGGCTGCTCTATAGCCACATAGCCTACAGTCTGGTCCGGGCTGCTCTATAGCCACAGACCCTGCAGTCTGGTCCGGGCTGCTCTATAGCCACAGAGCCTGCAGTCTGGTCCGGGCTGCTCTATAGCCACAGAGCCTACAGTCTGGTCCAGGCTGCTCTATAGCCACAGAGCCTGCAGTCTGGTCCAGGCTGCTCTATAGCCACAGAGCCTACAGTCTGGTCCAGGCTGCTCTATAGCCACAGAGCCTGCAGTCTGGTCTGAGCTGCTTGTTCTGCAGGCCGGGCCTCTATCTGGCCCCGGGTTCTGGGGCTCATCCAAGGCCTTCCCTTGTTTACATCAGCTTAGGGGTCACATAGACTCTGCTGATTTCCTTGTAGGCCTTTGCGTCCCTAAGAAGTGATCACCTTCCTTCAATGCCCTGAGGATTAAACAGGGCAGGCTGGTTCATTCCTGCCTCTCTGCCTCCCAACCGCTGTACCTTTGTAGTCAATAAAAGACTAACTAGAAAAGAATGAGGCGATGGGAGAATCAATCTACTGCAAGCCTCCCCACAGTCTCTCATCATCTCTCGTGTCGTATGTCATCTCGGATTGTAACACGGAAAGCCAAACCTCAGTATGTGGCCTGCTCCCTTGACTGCGCGGTGCTGATGCAAAGACAGACCGTGAAAGGGGTTTGGAGTCACTCGAAGAATGGATAAGTTGTCTTTCTACGGAGGTAAGTGGTGTGTGTGTCCTCAACGTACGTTTTCAATATTCCCTGTTAGGAGAATGACCGCGTGTGAGGTACGTGAGGCACAGTGACGAACACTAGGAAGAGACAGAGGATTGTGTGTATGATGCCATCGAAATTTGCAGAGTGTCTGTAATGTCCTGATTCTTCATTGAGAATGTGCTGACAGGCAGTTTGGAGTGTGGGGACCACAACCTGCTCAGCACTATCGTATTGTAATCAATAGTTACACTTAGTGCTGACACTCCAAGAGTTTGCTAGTTCGGCCGTCAAATTCCATACAACTATTGTATTAACTTTCATCTCACTGCATTGTGTTAGAGTCAAATGATTAGGTTAGAGTTAACCTTTAGTCTTAATTGGAGATTCTTCTTGTGTCATTCAAATGTTACAATATTTTGTACAGTATTATGTTTCAGTGTTGTGTTTAGAATACATGTGTTGTTACCACATTCAGTATGTCTGTGAGGCTGATACGGTGAACAGACATGAAGGCTTTGGTCAAATCAGGTAAAAAAAAATCAAAATAAATGTCCTGACATGGTCTGTACTTTCCACACACTCAGTGCTGCCTCTGTGCTGGGTATGTCTTCTACTGCAAACAGATTTGAACAAAGGTTAATGCAGAAAAAACACGAACATTTTGAAAAACACGTACTTGTATGTCCTTGGAGAGCTTTACAGCGATTGTCTGAGTCTTTTTCAATTAGTATTCTCGTGCCTGTCCTTGTATTTTTTGAAGCGCATAAGATTCATCTTCATTTCCACCTACACTTAAAACCCTGCTTCTATGGCCTTTTAAAACAAGGCGTCTCTATACAGTGTTCAAAGATACATGTCTCTGGCATTAAATAATGACATTTCTTAGTGAAAGAAACACAAGGCCGGGGAAATTAAGCATTCTGTAAACGTTCTTTTCTAAATTCATGGTTAGCAATTAAGTCTAAGATACTTTTCTACAGTGGCTTGTAGAAGTTACTATAGGTAGATATTGATGCTGCTCTAATACAGGACTGTGTCCCTCTCTCAGCAGTCTGGGAGCGTTGAACCCTCAGGCTTCGTGGATGTGGATGACAATGTCTGAAACGAAGTGACTGCAACAGACAGCTTTCAGGGTAAAATGAAGTCTTGTGTATTATTTTTTATCAACTGAAGATTTTCTTTTGAAGTTTATATGCATGGTACCATGACAGTAAGAAGGAGTTTTTCAAATTAATGTGCAGCATGAAAAGATACGTTTTCCAACCGCTCACTCTGGGAAGAAAAAAAAATATATAATATTTTTCTTGCACCTAATGCTTTGTTTTGCATTCAAAAGTACAGACAATTTTTTGAAATTCTGTCTGTCCCTGTTATCACACCATATTTAGATTTCTACATGTATAACTGTGATGTCAGTGGGAAAAAAATATTTTAAAAACTATTAGTTCAGACACTATTGGCCTAAAGAACCTATTATCCTTTATCTATATGTGAATGCTCAAGTGCTATTGTAGCTGTCCGGTCAGTCTGCTTGGCTCTAATGTATTACCATCTCATATCAGGGGAAGAAGCTGTCTGTTCGGGTGATTGACACAAGCCCACATTAAGAGGTGGTTTTGGAAATTAGTCCGTGGAGACTCTCTGGAGCAGAGCGGAGGAAGGAGAGCCGTCTCAGAGAGGAGCGCTGCCTTTTTAACCCCACTCATTGGTATGCTGGTGTGCGACGGCCAAGCTGCTCTCTAAATGGCTGAGGCATGTGGGCTCAGAGCCCCCCCCCCCCCCGACACGCTTTCACACAGACAGACCCCGTGGAGAGCTGCCAACAATATGCAGCTCAGAATCCTCAAATTAAAATGGGCCCAATTAATAATCACATAGTTAGTTTATATTTCATACCTTACGCACAGCTCAACAGAACAAAGTTTGCATTCGAAATTTATGGAGACTGTGATTTATTTTTTCTGTTTCAGAATGCCTTGGCTTTACCTGTGCAGTGTGAACTTTGTTTTTCTTTTTATTCAGCATACTCAAATTCAGGGTTTGTTAACAATACAGTAGCCAAGCCTCTCTTTAATTTACAATGTAATACAGACATATTGTATAAAAAATACATTTTAATGGGATCACGAAGGATGGTCATCAAATTTTGATTATTCCATCTTTGTGGAATAATACTTGTCCGGTGCAATAAAACACAGCACATTTCTTAGTCCCAAATCTAAGTGTCTTATTTGACAAAGCCCAGAATTCTGCTTTTCTCTCTCTCAGCCCTTTGCAGGTATTTTTTGACCTTGGGCAGTCAGTCTTGATGCTGGGCCTTTAAATGTGTCTTTCTCCAATTAAAAAATATATTTTGTTCAGTCTTGAAAGACATGAATAAATGAGAGACACTACAGTTTTGGGTTGGCTAGTCGGTGTAATCGCGAAAAAACAGGCACTTGTAAAATAGTTGTTGTTGACAAGATGAACAAAACCAGAACAGTGTTTTTCACCATCTCCATAAAAAACCCTCTCAGTCAAGATACAGTGCAATTGCACACTCAACAAATTGCCCTTAAATATTGCAATTTTTGTTTTAATTAATTTGTTTTCAAACAGTCTGTACCTGTACAGTCTTCATAATTTCTATAAGTCAACAATTCCCTTTTAATGAAAAAAGTTATAGAAACAAATAACTCAGTATATCATGAGTATGTGTAATCCCATGTCATGTAATATTAATCACAGTGTTTGTTTGTCATTTTATATCATCTAACCCAGTGTTTAATTCAGTGTGGTGCCTTCCCACCCATGGATGAACATTGTACAGATTTTGACATGTTCATTGAAAGTTGTTAATCAGATGTAAATATGCAGAACAGCTTCCCATGAGCTCTTTGAAATGCTAATAGCGAAAGCAAACAAAGGTGTGGCTGTTGCAGGTTCTGATGCAGCAGAATCACGGAGGTGTGATACTGTTCATGTCTCATTAAAATGTGAAAGACAGCTTCATGTTCCCTCGGCCCTTCATTGCAATTTGGTTTCTAATTTAGCTCTGGGGTTTGTCATCATTTCTGTTTGTATCTGTCTCTCTGATAGCCAGCCTTTCCCATGTGTTGGTTTCAGTTTTACTAACCCCCTCTGCCCATCAAGATACTGTCCTGGCAGCAGTAACTCTTTGTCTCTAAGCAGCCTGAGCCAGCTTCACTCACCACTACAATCTTGGACATTGATAGACAAATTCCGGAGTGTTTTTCAACCTCACAAATATTCCCTGCTAGCATGCTGTGAGGATGGGGGAGTGTTCAGGGTGAGGGTTGTGTAGTCTGTGTGCCGCGACCACCGTTACCCAGCAGCGGTGAACTCTGGTGCCCGACAGGCAGCCCTCCGCCCGGTCAGCCTTGTCCTCCATGGCCTTGTGGCAGCAGACTGACTCCGCCAGCATCACACCTCAATGTCCGCACATTTCCAATTTCAGAAGGCAAATTGGGATTCCTGACTGCACTCACAAGTGTCTGAAGCACCATTTTCGGACTCTATGGAGTGGAAAATAGGATTCAATTCCTGTTCAACGCCTTTCATTAACTAACCTCTGAATGGCATTTGTAAAAATAAAAAAAAAAGCTGAAAATGCTTGTATGTAATATCTTTGATAACTGTATGTCATTGTATATCTCTATTAAATATTGGGAACGTCTGAGAAACTTGTGATTCAAAGAAAATGTGTAATTAAAGCGTGAATAAAATGGCTTTGCTTCAGAGAGGTGTGTGTGCTGTTGCTGTTAAAACCTAGCAACCTGTCCTCGTCCCTTCAGTACTGTCTCACCTTGCTGCTGTTTGTACAGCCACTTAACCAGATTCCAAGATATTAGCCACCCATGACTCTACTGCCAATCCTGATCTGACAGTCACTGTACTCCCTATTAAAATTTTACAGGTCAAAAATTTAAAGGGCAGTTAAAGAAATGTTCCTTTTCATTACAAGTGACAAAAAATGATCAGGTCAGCCTATGGCAGGATGGCACAGTAATTAGAGTCTCTCGACTTGATAAAGTGTGACTGTAAATCAATGTTATACTAATTAATCAATATTTTAATTATTAGACCTTTTAATTAGCGTTTTGTTGAATTCCCTTGGATCTCACGGCCATATTGGCCTCTTCTGTCATCATTAGCGAGAACACTGAGGTTTCAACACATTGAGAAAGTGCCATCATTTTACATTCAACTGTGACATCAAAGAGCTTTGATTCTGCTCTGCCTTTAGAACTGCACTGACTGATGGTTCTGATCCTCTGGGCTCCAATCTCAAGCAAAGTCATCTTCATCTACATAATCCATGCTGAAACTCAAACGTACAATTACTAATTAGATTCAGTGTCTTGCATCATTGCTCACTCAAAATAAGTTAATATAAAACAGGGAATTAAGCATTGATTAAAAAAATTATACATACGTGTATATAATATAAATATATAAAGTAATCATTCAGGCGGCTGATGCAATCCCTTTGGAGGGGGTCATCTCGGAAGGAATCTGAGCTGGGTTGGCATACCTGTCAGCTTGAGTTTGTCTGGTGTCCAGACTGACCTGTGTCTGGTGTCTAGACTGACCTGTGTCTGGTGTCCAGACTGACCTGTGTCTGGTGTCCAGACTGACCTGTGTCTGGTGTCCAGACTGACCTGTGTCTGGTGTCTAGACTGACCTGTGTCACACAGTGGCACAGTCACTGACCACACAAAAACCAAGCACACCTGCTTAAACGAAAAATCATTCTGACGTGACAAAAATTCTTTTCAACACATAGTTATCAAACATTTAGATACACGAATGGTTGATTTATCCACAGCCTTCATTTGATAAAAGATAAAGATAGAAAAACATGGATGGCAGGTCCTGAGTGGGCCCTCTTGCCCTCACAGCAGTCAAGCGGTGCTGTCTTCCCTCCTTGGGCTTGGTTCCTGAAACAGACCCCTTAGACTGGCTACATTCAGACAGGTGTTCCTGGGTCCAGCAGTCTGTCATTAACGTGTCTTCAGTAGTCGGATCCTTCATCAGCTCAGAACACGTCAAGACATTAATCAAGTGAATTCCTCGATCCACAGGAATCCTAGTCAGGGTGAACAGCCCCACTCCACCCCCCACCCCAACCCCCAACAGTTACTCCAACTAGGCTACACAGAATGAGGAAAGACAATCTGAAAGAGGTTAATTATAATGACGGCACCCAAACGTAGCTATAGAGTTACTATAGTAACCCACTGATGAGTTAATCAGGAGAGCAGAAAAAAAGAGAGACTTTTAACACATTTTGTCATTTTCTCCATACTGTATGTACCCCACACAGGAAACTGAAATGACATGCGTGGGTGTGGAGGTCGGTGGAAGCTGGGGCTCTTGTTATTATGGGTGGATGTGCTATGGAGACTGATGGTGACAGCTACGTCGCAATCAACCATCTCAAACGATGTCATCACAAAATCAATATGCAGAGTTTTTAATGGGTGTTGAAGGATTGTCACACAAGACCAGAGCCTTACTATGATCTATAACTTAATGATTTGTGTTATAGTGTCCCTGCCGACACTTTTGTGAACTAATTCAACTTCCCTTTTCTTTTGAAAGCAAGGCAGTGTTAATGTGTAGCAGTGCACAGCTACACCACCTATTTTCATCTCCTAAGTTATTCAAAGGGGATTTGGCTTCTTCTAAGAGCCAGGGAGGGTGTATTAGGAGGGCTGTGAAGGCGAGGAACAAGCAAGGTTAATGAGACAGAGTAGAGAGAGCAGTGCTGACATTGGTGGAACAGGAAACAAAGAGAGGTGAAAAGGAGAGCCTTTGGTTTCAGAGGGCTGGAGCATAGATAACCAAGCTTTGGTGATGGAATCCCCTCCACAAATTCAACCACCATCACAACGGCTCCTTCACTTCAAGGCAGAGGCAAATAAATAAACAAACTGTGTAATAAATAAACTGACCAAAGACATGGCTACTTTTAAGTAAGTGTCATGCCTGTTTATGTTCTGGTTTGTTCTATTACTCGTGTCTAAGACGGATTTGAGATACCGCAAAGACTGCGGCTGATGTGTGTTGATTCCTGCAAAGACTGCGGCTGATGTGTGTTGATTCCTGCAAAGACTGCGGCTGATGTGTGTTGATTCCTGCAAAGACTGCGGCTGATGTGTGTTGATTCCTGCAAAGACTGCGGCTGATGTGTGTTGATTCCTGCAAAGACTGCGGCGTGTATTTTGTTGAGTTACATTTACATTTTTATATTTTTGTTAATTTGTATTACTTTTATCACTTATGTTATTGCTTTTATGTAAAGCACATTGAGCTGCAATTCTTGTATGAAATGTGCTATATAAATAAAGTCTTATTATTATTATTAAATAACTATCCCTTTGAAAGAGCTGGCTAGGTGTATAACACACAATACAATGTGTTCCCATTCATGGCATGTTAAAGCTGATATTGTTTCTAGTCTCCAAATGTGATTATCCAACTCATGTAAGAGTGGCTGGTGAGTGTCAAGCTACATCTTAACCACGACTGACCAAACTGGGTGCAGCTCATCTCCGCTGAGGCTGAAGTAAAATCTGGAAGTAATCAGCCGGGAGGGGGGGGGGACATGAGAAATTCTCCAGAAAACACTTTAACGCCACTGGAGCCCACTGCTCCTCAAGATTGGATTCAGGTACCTAATCCCAGGCGGCAGCTGCACCCCCCCCCCCCCCCCTCCCCCGCCGTGTCTTTCAGAGCACCGAGCAGCCATGGGGTTCCAGAGGGGGAGAGGGGGCAGAGAGACTACTGCGACTCACACCTGCTGGGCGCTATAAATATAAGAGAGAAAAAAAAACCTGGAGCTGCCATTGTTGGTTTGTGCTCTTCTCTCCCAGACCTCTCTCTCCCAGACCCCTCTCTCCCAGGCCCCTCTCTCCCAGGCCCCTCTCTCCCAGACCTCTCTCTCCCAGACCCCTCTCTCTCAGGCCTCTCTCTCCCAGACCTCTCTCTCCCAGACCTCTCTCTCCCAGATCTCTCTCTCCCAGGCCCCTCTCTCCCAGACCTCTCTCTCCCAGACCTCTCTCCCAGGCCTCTCTCTCCCAGACCTCTCTCTCCCAGACCTCTCTCTCCCAGACCTCTCTCTCCCAGGCCTCTCTCTCCCAGACCTCTCTCTCCCAGACCTCTCTCTCCCAGACCTCTCTCTCCCAGACCTCTCTCTCCCAGACCTCTCTCTCCCAGACCTCTCTCTCCCAGACCTCTCTCTCCCAGGCCTCTCTCTCCCAGACCTCTCTCTCCTAGACCTCTCTCTCCCAGGCCCCTCTCTCCCAGGCCCCTCTCTCCCCCAGGCTTGTGTTTACTTTAATGCACGGTGAAGGCTTCTGCCAGCACTACTACATAAGATAAGCTAGGAACCCTAATGACTTAACTGGTTCTCCTTGGTGGGAGGTGATTCCAGATCTCTGTGGCTGGATGTTGTTGCCGCTGCCATGGACAGACCTTCACAGGGCTGTGCTCTGAATATGTCACTCAGGATCTTGCTGGATTCCCAGCAAGATCCTGTGGAATGTTGGCAGCTCGAAGGCAAAGCCCACGTTTATATGAATACAGTTTTTTGTCCGGACAAATTGACAGATTTGGCAATTTGTGTATGGGCTGTGTCTGTCCAACAGAAATCCCATTTTACTTTCAAGTGATTTTGAAACAAGAGCAGTCAGAAGAGTCAACTTAATACTAGTTGTTAATCTCTGCACCTTTGACAAACTGACCTGGTCAAATTCCTTGAGGTAATGCAATTTGCTCCATATGTTCTAGTAGATATGCTGGGTTCCTGGCCTCTGAGCAGATGTCAGCTAGATTGAGGGTTTGTGTTTGAAGGCTCTCTGGATAAGAACCACACGCCCCTGACAACCGCATGAATGTTGCATGTATCCACACACGACACAACACATTACCAGCGCTGCACGGGCCCTTGGCCAGGCACTGTGTGCCACGTCACTGAATGCTATGCAGAATGCTGCTTTCGCGTACGGGGAAAGGTTTTGTGGAAGCTCCATTCCTGTGCTGTACACTGCAGGTACTGTAGAGATATTGGAACGATCTGTGTTATTTTCTGTTGGCCTGTTGGCTTTTTGCTCTCCATCTCAGTATTTCCCTCACTGCTGTACCACTGGGCTTGTTCTTCACAGATGATCTCCTCTGGATTTCCAATTTGCAGTGTTCTGACTGCAGCAGCCTTGCTTTAGCAGGGGCGTCGAAGGCTCTCTGCCCCCTCCACTGTCTGCAGTGTGACACCTCCATTCCCCGCTCTTGTCAGTCGACAGAAGAAGAAGCAGATTACTGTCAGTTTTGTGGAGGCTTCACAGAACGAGGCAGCGTTCGCGGACGCAGAGCCGTCTGGAGACGCTGCCTACTGAGGAGAAAGGGAAGAGAGCAAGACAGAGAGAGAAAGATAACATGAGGGAGAAAGAGAGAGAGAGGGGGAGAGATTGAGACAGTGAAAAACTGAAAGAAAGGAAGAAAGAAAGAGAAAGAGAGAACATGGTGAAAAGAGAGAGAGACAGATGGATTGACACTGCAGTGACTCAGGGACCAACGCAACACCAGGGTCATCAAAAGCTGCCATCACACAACCCCCCCTCCGAAGCCTGAGCTTAATCACATGTAAGCTGCATTAGACACCTGCATCTCCAGGTGTTTTGGAGATTTGATGGCCGGGTGTGTTTTCTGCCAGACCCTTCCAGCTCTCCCTTGGTTTTCCTCAAGAGACATCCTGCTGAGAAAACGACAAGGCAGCAAAAAGAAACGCTCTCTCCTTCTGGCTCCGATCACCTTCCCCCTCTGGAGGGGGAACGTCTGAGCAGGGAGAGAGGAGAGAGAGGAGAGAGAGAGAGAGGAGAGAGAGAGGAGAGCGAGAGGAGAGAGGAGAGAGAGAGGAGAGAGAGAGGAGAGAGAGAGGAGAGAGTGAGGAGAGAGAGAGGAGAGAGAGGAGAGAGAGGAGAGAGAGGAAAGAGAGAGGAGAGAGGAGAGACAGAGAGAGCGAGAGGAGAGAGGAGAGAGAGAGGAGAGAGAGGAGAGAGTGAGGAGAGAGGACAGAGAGAGGAGAGAGAGGAAAGAGAGAGGAGAGAGAGGAGAGAGTGAGGAGATAGAGGAGAGAAAGAGGAGAGAAAGAGAGAGAGAGGAGAGAGGACAGAGAGAGGAGAGAGAGGAAAGAGAGAGGAGAGAGTATGAGTATGTATTATAATTATTATGTATTATTTACTTATTATTTAATGTATTTATATATATATATATATATATATATATATATATATATATATATATATATATATATATATATATATATATATATATATATATATATATTTATTTATAAATAAATCTTAAGGTTATGTTAACGTTCTCCTGCTTTAATCTTTCAACTGAATTTGCCATGTTTGGTTGATATTGGGTTATTTGGTAACATTTACAGTATACCAACATCCATAGTAATGGTACGAATACTGTTTCTGTGGTTCCACCGTTGCTTTGGCAATATAAACATTTGTTTCTTGATACTAATAAAGCCAACTGAATTGAATTGAGAAATAGTAGATAAAGGGACAGACGCTAACCAGTAGGGTCTGTCACACCGTCCTCATAAATCACAAAAGATCCCAGAATAAACATGTGCCAGATGTGGCACTTCTTGACAAGGCACGTGTGCTTGTTCTTTCACAACCCTGTCAACAGTTTTTGTTCAAATCTAGCAACAACATGCCATTAACGAATGTAAGGTGCCTGTGATTTTCATCAACAACGTTCATGTATCTTGACCAAAAAAGATCTGGGTGAGTAAATATCTTCCTCTTCAATTCTGAAAACAAATCAGAGCAATTTGAATCAGAATCTGATTCCTCTCACTATGTGACACGGACGATTTAATGTTACCTACAGTGTGATGAAACAGGAGACTGTGCGCTTTTACTGTGAAACTCAGACTCAAGTGAGGCTTAACATTCTAGCAGACTTGAAATTGCCATTTAAAGCTCAGGTTGGCTGTCAGCAAGACGGGGGGTGAATCGTGCCAATAAATATGTATTAGACTCTAAAATCCTGCTTTCTAATAGGTCAGATGTGGGCTTGCTTTTAGGCCCTCTCCTTGACAGCGAACCACATGTGGCCTGACTATTTATAGTATATTTATAGTGCCGCGCAGGATACTGGCATCAGCAGCTGTTGGTTAAAGATGGGGATTAATTTGTAATTGATAAAATTCCAATTGGCTCAACTTCAGAGACGAATCGTACGTTCTGAAACACATCATTTCATGTTCTTGCATAAGTGACATTGTTGGATGATTACACTTACACAAATAAATAAGAATTACAACAAAAAAAAAATACAATGGCAGTAGAAATGGTTTATGGTTCTTTAATCGGTTTTGAAAAATGTTGGCTCGAATGATTTGGCTCAGGTCAGAAATGTGGGTTTTAGTTCAGGGTCCCAGCTTGTCATTCCTTGTCAGCATTTCAGCTGGAATTGCTGCTCAGAAATGTGTGCATCACTGGCCCGCCTCCTCGCAGACTCAAGTGTCCTCATTTCATCAACATCAAGGTCCTGCGGCACACCCTCCCCGGCCATGACTGCCATTAGCGAAGCCTGGATATGTTCCAATTGTTTTTCTTCGATGACGCCAAGCAAATTGGAGACCACTGGGAGACCACTGGGAGAAGTTTTCCCATTGCTTCAAAAAACCCATCAAAGCCAGGAGGACGTTCCCTCTCCAACGGCCCCATGCAGCCTCTCTGTTTGTCTTTGGCCCCACCGTGTATGGAAACGTTACAAGTCCTCGATTTGAAGTTGTGACAGTTCAAGGGAACGAGGACCCGTAACGTATTCAAAATGGCCCGCAGCAAGGTCAGTGTCCCCATAGCTCTGCTCGTCTCTGCCCCGAGACAGGCAAGGATGCCACACATTTCATTTGGGACCGCCAGAGAAGACAATGTACAGGCATGACTCGTCCAGACACCTGACACTCTTCCTCAACACCACGGCACAGTAAGAGCCGCGGACGGAATAAATCTGCGACCGAGCGTGCGTCTAAATCAAAGTCCGACCGATTCTCTCCCCCAGTCTGGCTAAGCGCAGACTTCATCTGTCCTGTAATACATACAGCGTTATATACATGGGGAGGTATGATATTGGCTCTGGCGCGGCTGATTGGCCTGTATTTTAGATGCAGCCCTGCTCTGCTCACCACACCTGGGGCCTGGGGCTGGTGTGTGTGTGTGTGTGTGTGTGTGTGTGGGTGTGTGTGTGTGTGTGTGTGGCTGTCACTGGCCATCGCCATGCCGGGCGATTGATGACAGCCATTCACTGATGAAGCTGTATTCATCATTCCTGTCCAGGGCTGCTCTGACCAGATGGACCCTGGACATCCATCCCCTGTCAGGGGCACATCTGTTCCCGTTGTTGCTCAGAGTACTAACAAGTCGCTCGCTCCCTGAAAGGCTGGTGTCAAGCCGGGGAGGAAGGGACGCCGCCTGTTAGAGACGGAGAAGGAGCGTGGCAAGGAGGAGCGAGGAGGAGCGAGGGAATCATCGTCCTCCAACACTGGTGGGAGAGCTCACCCTGCGTGACGAGGCCCGGGTGCTGCTGCTGCCGTCTGGCAGGGTTCTGGAGGAGCGTCCGTGGAAAGCCGCTGGAGAGGCTTTGTGTTTGCTAGTTTTACCCCCCCTCTTCATGTTTCGAGGCGTCCGACTTACAAACCGTTAGCTCACAATGGGAGTTTTGGCAAGGAGACCTTTCTCAGCACAGACAAGGACACACTGAAGTGCTGTGAAGGAGGAGGGTCGACATTTCTCCCTCATGCTACATCTCTTTCTTTCTCTTTCTTTGCTGTTTTTGCTTCCTCTCTTTTTTTGCCCTCCTTCTCTCTCTTTTGCTTTCTATGTCTATCTATCCTTCCCTCTGTCCTCCCTCCCTCCCTCTGTCCTCCCTCCCTCCCTCCCTCCCTCCCTCCCTCCCTCCCTCCCTCCCTCCCTCCCTCCCTCCCTCCCTCCCTCCCTCCCTCCCTCCCTCCCTCCCTCCCTCCCTCTCTGACAGGCAGACACCACACAAAGAGACAACATCTTCTCTAATATCTCTGTCTCACAACCAAAAGACGGTGTCACTGCATTCTTTTAGTCATGAATTCCACATATCAATTACCCTATCTCAAACATACAAAAATTTAAGTAATTGTTTGGTCTCATTCTAAATTTAAACCAAGAACAAAAACAGAATGAATTCCTTTCAGGTTAAAATGTGGAAGCCATCCTGACTTTAGAAAACAATTCAACAATACAGGTGTGTGTATTTACCGTGTCTACAAAGTGTGTTCATTTCCTTTTTGACTTTGATTGTGATGTGACTGTGTTGGAGGATGAGCACAGCGTTCTGGCCTGTTCACCTGCTGTGGTGGCCCTCAGCCTGCCTCCAGCATGGAGCTTCCCTGTGCTAACTCCTCTCCCTGGACAGAATGGCCTATGAATGGGCTCTCTGTGTGAGTTTCCGATGGGATTCCCTGCTGTTGGTTATTAATCTCCCTGTGTTGTATTATAAAAGGTTACAGCCCTGCTATCCTTCCCTCCCTCCCCCCCCCCTCTCTCTTCCTCTGTTCCCCCCCTCCCTCTCCCTCTCTCTCTCTTTCTCTGTGCCTGTCCCTCCCTCCCCCCTCTCTCTCTTCCTCTGTTCCCCCCTCCCTCTCTCTCTCTCTCTCTTTCTGTTTCCCTCCCCCCTTCTCTCTCTTTCTTCCTCTGTTCCTTCCCCCCCTCCCTCTCTCTCTCTCTCTCTCTCTCTCTCTCTCTCTCTCTGTCTCTCTTTCTCTGTTCCTGTCCCTCCCTCCCTCTTCCTCTGTCCCTGTCTCTCTCCTCCCTCTCTCTCCCTTTCTCTGTCTCTCTTTCTCTCTCTGTCAGTGTGTGTGTGTCTGTCTGTGGGCTTGTTTGGCTGTACCTATGGGTGTGTGTGCGTGCAGGTGAGAGGTAGACGGCTCAGTCTCTCCCCTCTGGGCCTCTCTCTGTGAAGCTGCTGTGCTGTGGTGGCTGGACAGCCTACTTAGCAGAGCGGAGTTCATTAGACTCCCTGCAAGGAGGCATGGAGTGCCGGAGGACCCCCCGTCAAGTTCTTCATTGTCTTAAGACTCAATTCTAATCACCTCACTCAGCATGAGTGACAGGGGAGCTCTCTGGCGTGATTGAGAGTATTGATCTCCAAGCAGGCCTTTCTGGGTGCTTCGGGGATGCACAATCACATCCTTCGCTTTCAAAAAATCTCTTCATCTGCCTTAATCATCTGATCAATAATTAGTGTCGGGACAGTGGGGGTTTGACCGAGCTCTCTTCTGGTGATTTCTGTTCGCCATCCGTTCTTACTGTCTCTCTCTTCCTGTCTCTCTCTTCCTCTCCCTCTCTCTGTTTATCTCTCTCTCTCTTCCTCTCTCTTTGTATCTCTCTTCCTCTCTCTCTGCCTGTCTCTTCCCCCCTTTCTCCAGCCCTTCCCACAGGACAGGAATCTGCAGAGTCAGCCTGCCGTGTTGGACCAGGGCAGCAGGATGGGGCAGGGCAGGCTTGACTCCTCCCTGCCGACGGTACACCTCCCCCCCTCCTGATCCTGTCGTGCAACATCGGCAAGATTCCTGTCACCTTCAGAGATGGCCCAGGGCCAGAAGCTTCCGGAACCTCCATCCATCCTGGCAGCGGACGCCTCATGGAAGCTTGAACTTGTTAATCTTCTGATAATTGCCGTCTTAAAGGGATATGGCTCTGGAGGTGTGAGAGCACAGGGTGGGCAGGATCCACGTGTCTCTGTCTGTGTGCTGCGTCACCAGCTGTTGGTGTGCGTTCATCATGTCGACACAAGACAACAGTGCGGGCAGGAAGTAGGTTTCTGTCTATAGCCAATTTCCAGAGATAAGCTGGAACATGGGAAAATGACAGTCACATAGTTCAGTTGGCCCATCCAGCTTGCCGAGCTGTTAATAGCTGAGCCACAGAACACACGCTCGTTAAATCCGTGTTGACAGCATAGCCTTTCTAACTGTACTGTGACACTGTAATGATTCTCTGTCTGGCTGGCTTACACCACAACATTATACCACTGACTTGTTCCCACGAAGCAAGACCTCAAAGTGGGACTGATTGGTGTTTGGCGACAGCTTGCACTGTCAGTGTCTAGCATTGAGAGGGGCATATCTGTAAGTCATGATCACACACTTTGTAGCTCCACTCACCCCATTTGAATAAAGCTGGTCAACTCCATTACAAACACCTAAACTGTTGTTTAGAGGATGGTGGGTCAGACTCGTGGGCTGCACAAGTCTGTTTGTTGTTCTTTCTCTCTCCTCCAACCGTCCCCCGCGTTCTCTCTCTCTCTCCTTCTCCACCTTTCTCCCTCTTCTGTCGCTCTCTTTCCCCTGTCTCCTCGCCCTCTTTCCCTCACTCCCTCTCTGTCACTGCCTAAAGGCCATGCATCTGGGAGCAGAATGAATGAGCTCATTCTTGTGGTGGGAAACAAAAGACGCTTGTGGATGTGGTTGGTGTGGAAGTTTGGGACACATGGCAACAGCCTGTAAACCAACACACCCAGTAGCACACACACTGCACACACTCCACACACTGCACACACTGCACACACTGCACACACTGCACACACTGCACACACTGCACACACTCCACACACTGCACACACTGCACACACTGCACACACTCCACACACTGCACACACTGCACACACTGCACACACTCCACACACTGCACACACTGCACACACTGCACACACAGCTTAGATATATTATATTTTTGGACAAGTGTTGAGGCTGGCGATAATAACACTGTAGACATTTCATATTTTCAGTTTGACAATGATCACATAAAAAAAAAAAAAAGCAATCTGAAAAGTGAATCAAGGCAGAAACAGATAGCTGGGGAAGGTTCAAGAGGTTATTTATAATCATATGTCTTTACTTATTACAAAACCGGCGTCATGTTTGGTATGTACTTCCCCTTCATCAGAACCACTTGATTATTGCATTGCAATTAATCAAAAGTACTGAAGCAAGGATGGCCATAGGCCACCAGCGGCTCTTCTCAAAAGCCTCAAAGTGATCGCACTGATTGCAGTCCTATAATACTGACCCTCTGCATGGACAAACTCATCAGCTAATTGGTGTGGGTATATGTTCAGGTCACCAGACAATTAAGTCAAATTGAGCTTCCAATGGGCTGTGACAAACCAGGCGTGTGGCTCTGCTTGTAGAGAATCAACTGCAAAACACAACACGGATGCAGGACAAACAAACCACAGGTAACTGGCTAGTTCCCGTATAATCTTACAAACTGACAAAAGATTTAAATGATGATATCCATGTGAACCTGGCAGCTGAAAAGGACACTTTGTGTACGTCAGGGAAGATTCCACTCTGGCTTCAGAAATCATGTTTGTATATCCCCCAGAGACAGACAGGGTGGCAGGTTATCCCTCAGAGACAGACAGGGTGGCAGGTTATCCCCCAGAGACAGACAGGGTGGCAGGTTATCTCTCAGAGACAAACAGGGTGGCAGGTTATCCCTCAGAGACAGACAGGGTGGCAGGTTATCCCCCAGAGACAGACAGGGTGGCAGGTTATCCCTCAGAGACAGACAGGGTGGCAGGTTATCCCCCAGAGACAGACATGGTGGCAGGTTATCCCTCAGAGACAGACAGGGTGGCAGGTTATCCCTCAGAGATAGACAGGGTGGCAGGTTATCCCTCAGAGACAGACAGGGTGGCAGGTTTGTGTCAGAGGGTTTCTGCTGAAGGGTACAAAGTCCTGCCACAATGAGAACATGCTGTGCCATGAAGACTACAAAATAACCTTTTTACCTGTTCTGAAGAATGTTATGAAGGGCATTGTAGGTTCAGATCCAATTGTATTCAGAATGTTTTAATAATTCTAATCCACCGTACCAGCAAACCCTTGTCAATGTCAAGAGCAATGTTGACTTTCTCACAGGGGAAAATCTCTGTGATGTTGAGCCCTCACATGGCCGTCTGTCTGACGACTGTCAGATGCAAGCAGTTTCTACAGTATCTGTAGTGGGAGACACTTGTGAAATTATACAACAGGATCACAGTTAGGCCACCTGTCCCTTTCAAGTCCCCTGGTGCACCTGTGAGCAGACTCAAGACCAGTCTTTAAGAGAGTACACTATAGTGTTTTGTTTTACTAATCCAAAATCAAAATACTGTTTCTCTTCCCCCTCGATCCATCTCTAATCGTAAAACATAGACTTAAATATAGCACTTGCTCCAACTAAATTGCCAGTTAAGACTGAAAAGAAAGACAATTAATAAAATTGACCACACACTGAGGACGTCTCACATAAACTTACATACCTACATACATGATTTTGTGTAATGTAAGGTTAAGTGAAAACCTGTGAATGTAAATGTCAATTTTTTTACATGAACAATTTAACATATTTTTCTGAAATAAAGCCGCGGTTTATACAATTTGACATTTTTGTGGTGTTGAGGCTTATATTTCGAAGCGGCTTATAGAACGTTTTTATAACAAAACAGGCTTCAAAATTTACTAATGAGAAGATTAACAAGTAACACTAGCATGGTAGTAGCATTGCTCTGAGTATTATGCTAGCTAACTTAGCCCGTAAGATAACTAAAGCTAGCTAGCTGTTTCAAAAAAATAACTTAAGCTTTGGGGAACGTTGGAAATATTTAGAACTCACAAGTCTAAAGGTAAATATCAGTTAATTCCCGGGCAATAGAAAACATCAGTTACGCACTTCCTTACTTTTGTATTTGAAGTATGTTACACAACAATTTGCTGTTAGATAGCCTATACTCGTATATTGCTTGGCATCATTGTTCTTGTATCAAGTACGGCATATTCCAGTGCGGTCTATACTCAGATTTACAAACACTAAGCTCCCATTCTGGTGGGGTGGATTTTCCCAAAAATACAGTACAACAGTACCGTATGTAAATAAAAAAAGGTATGATAGAGTCAGTCTTTTTTTAAATGTACTTATTGACACTCCATGCTCTGAAAAGACAACCGTCAGTGTGTGTTGTGTGCAGACCAAGCTCTACCAATTCAATAGCTAACAAAGATTGTACTAATGTGGGACCATTACGCCTCCAAGGGCACTTGCATGGCCAGATGGAGTTCCATCTATACATTTGCACTTAGTTTTTTGCACTTAGTTTTTTTTTTTTTCATTGGTTCCAGCCTGCCTAGAGCATGAGTCCAAATGTAGAAGCGTACCTTACAATCAGACTGTTGTAGGCCCTACACTATCAGTAAGTCCATCCCAGGCTGGATTTAACTCAGTATTAATGTTGATGGTCCTGCACAAGAAAATACACATCACTCTGTCACATGATCAACGCTACTCTGGCAAAGTAAATGTATTGTATGTCCAACATGGTAAACGCTGGCCCATTTTACATAATTCACATCTCTATCATCTCCAGAGCATAATTGCTGTGATTATAAATTATTGTAGGCCTACAATAGTCATTTCCAGAATATTCTGTCTTCTGAAACACCAGAGAAGGACCCTTTTTTCCATTTCTGCCAATTAACTTCAACCACATCAAGTCAAACAGGGTTTTTGAGTGTCATCCACTCCAAGCTCTTAGTCGTCATACTTGGAAAAGCTTCTCAATTTGACAAGGGTCTGTTCATGGCAGAAAATAGCTCTCAAAGCAAATGATGATGTAATACCAAAATGTATCATGCAAAAACTTCACAATAGACGATCTGTGTTTTAGTTATCTAAATTTAAAGAAAATGTTTCAATTTGTAAAAGAACCTCCTGATACTCACACCTGTAATCAAAACAATGTGAATCTGTCGAGGCCCGGCAACGTCACGTCCTTCAGACGTATGTGATGAGACTGCACAAGTGCTCATGCCCCGCGCTGTTTACACAAAACCTGATTTATTTGGATGAGCCGTTGGACAGAGCCTCGTGGATGACAAACAATAGGCAAGGGAACCAATTAGTTTTTTCGAGTCAAGGAGAAAAATAACGGGAAAAAAACTGTTATGATGTTATGATTTTCCTCGAGAAAGCATTTAGCTGAATAGCTCTTTGTTTAATTGTGGCTCTACCGTAGCATTATCTTCCCTGGGGGCGTGCCTGCTGGAATAGTGCCAACTCTGTTGCACTTGTTGAGTTTGTAACGTCTGCGCAAGGTATCAACCAAGACGGGAGCAAACAGATACATTTGCTGTTGCACACACTACTGTCTGGGGACAAGACGAAATACATTGCTATTAGCTATTTAATAATAAAAGATGGCTGCCAAATAGATACTCCATGGCGACGAATTTCCAATTGAGATTGCTGCTGGACTTTGATCTCCGCAGCACACAAAGCTAAATCCTGGCTGGGCCTCCCGGAGAGATTGCAGTGGTTGAATGTACACATCCACAAGATATTACACCGCCTACTGTGTACCTACTTCTCAAAAATCCTGGCAATGTTTTTATTTTACACTCTACCTTATAAATATATTTTTGATACATTTTCTTTTTTTCATTTACTATTAATGTGTGATATGTTTTGTATCATATTTGTGTTAAAGTAATAAGCAGCTGATCTGGTCTTTCTGTGCTTCTGAAACATCTTAAATAGTTAGAACAGACTCGGGTTGAAACTGACATCTTCAGTCAGTGCAGTGCCTTCCAGCCCAGAGTAACATTCAGTGGGATCACCAAGGTTTCCAATCTCCGAGACAAATGGTATTTAGAGCAGGTTGTTAGGGGTGATTCCATAAGAAGAAAAAAAAGACTAAAAAAGGTAAACCTTTATGTTGCTCCTACTGTTCCATCAGCTTGTGATCCCACTAACTCGTTCTGATCTCTGACGTTACTGTTTCATCACCAAGAGGCAGAAGTCGCTGCTGATGGACTTGTCTGCATTGATAGGGTACTATCTCAGTCAGCTTGTCGTTAGAGCGAATGGTCAGGTACATGGTATTAGAGTGTGTGTGTGTGTGTGTGTGCACTTCCTGTGTGTGCTCTTGTGTGTATGTGTGTGCGCGCTCTCTTCTGTGTGTGTGTGTGAGTGCGTGGGTGTGTGAGTGAGTGTGTGTGCTCTTTTCTGTGTGCGCGTGTGTGTGTGTGTGTTGATGCCTGCGATGTGCTCTCCTCCACATGCACAGGCACTCCAGAGATGTCTCCAGTAATGGATATCTAGCTGTCATGGCAGTATTGATTGCTCAGACCTGCAGATTATTGCTCTGAAGAGTGACCAACAGCAACCCGGGGAGGTAAAAACTCCTCTAACCAACAGGAGTCCTGCTCCAGCCAGAGAAGCAACATGTCTAATTGTTTGTGGTGTTCTCCAGCCCTGGTTGCTGAAGGCCCTTAGGGAGCGGGGCCAGTCCGGGTTCTGACCTTTCCTTCCTCAGCCAGCCGCATTCACACATAGGCTGGGGGAATGCATCCATGCTCCTCACTTCAACATGCCTCTAATTACCAGCCACAAACAAAGATGTTACCAGCATCAGCTCAAATAAGGGCTGGACTGTTGGTGGACTTCACTCCACATCTGGGTTTGGTTGTGTGAAATACGAGCCTTTTTCAAATTGCTCCAACCTTTTAATGTTGCAAACAATTGCAAAACAAGTTCTGTATCGTAAAGGAAAAACTTAATGACAGATCAACCCATTTGCTATCCTAACCAGTTTGGAAAGGGTTAAACTAAATAAAGGCAATTTCTGTCAAGATTGTATTTTAATGAAGTCATCCCCAAGCACTAGCACTTGTAGCTACACAGCTGTTCTCAAGAAATACACCAGGATTTCAGCCTGTCTGCTGGTGTCTATGGACACATAATCTGCATTCATCCCAGGGTTTTGCAATTATAATGAATATTAATGGCTGTTTTTCTGCTACATAATATTATCATAATGACTCTACAAAGTAAATGCAGACATCCTAAAACCATCATTTATCATAACTATGTCCCAAAGCAGCAATACTGTCATCTTCTGCTAAAACAAAGTCATCAACCAACCATTACAACCAAGCAACCGTAGTGCAGCATGTTCATCTGAGGGTTGGAATTGTCCTTGTTGTACTATTTATAAATGTTCAATGTTGTACAAGACCACACCACTGAAAGAAAATACATACCTTCTCAGAGGCCATTGTTCCAATCCTTCAAACTCTGATGTAAACATTCTTCAACTGTCCAATAAACAAATGCAGTTGGGCAAATAAAACGAAATGAAATTGGTCAGGTGTGTGTGTGTGTGTGTGCTTAACAGCACTTCCTCAGTTCCCTGAAAGGGTTCTCCCGTGGGTCTTCAGACATATAGCGCAGGACTCTGGCTCAGTCCACACACACACATTATCTGTGAGCGACTGAACTCTATTTGGGAATTGGTAAAGCGTATAGAGAAATAGACTTGGGACAGAACACCCCGGCAAATTCCATTTCACATTTGAAGTGGTCTGCTGGTGAAAGATCATTTGGTTTGGAGTGAGTAAACAGAGGGGTCTCCATCGCTCTCAATGACTTATGTGTGAAAGCTAGGGATTAGCCCTGACCAGAAAGTCCCACAGCTGTCTGGAGAAGAGACACCTCAGAACCACTCCAGCTCCCAGCAGCCCCAGGGTTTCAGAGCAGGACTCCAGCTCCCAGCAGCCCCAGGGTTTCAGAGCAGGACTCCAGCTCCCAGCAGCCCCAGGGTTTCAGAGCAGGACTCCAGCTCCCAGCAGCCCCAGGGTTTCAGAGCAGGACTCCAGCTCCCAGCAGCCCCAGGGTTTCAGAGCAGGACTCCAGCTCCCAGCAGCCCCAGGGTTTCAGAGCAGGACTCCAGCTCCCAGCAGCCCCAGGGTTTCAGAGAACGACTCCAGCTCCCAGCAGCCCCAGGGTTTCAGAGAAGGACCCGTCTTTAGGCTCTTCTCAGATTCAAGAGCGATGCCCTCTTCAGTTGTTGAACTCGAAGCGAGGGTACACCTTCTTTCCGTCCCAGAAGGTGGGGGTCTTGGATTTGTGTGCTGTGTGACACAGCGCACACCTTTGGAGATTCTCCATTAGATACATAAATACGTGTTTGTGCTTTTTTTTTGTACATCGCTCCTTGGCGTGTTTCTTACTATCAAAAAACTTGTATCTCTTAAACAATTTTCCTCATTTCATTGTGTCCGAAATAGAAGAAAAAAAATACATGGACTGATCATAACAGCGTGCTATTATGGGCCTGGCAGTCGCACTTGAGAGTGATGGGCAAAGTGTCGCTCAGTCACGCTGAAGCTACTAAGGCTGATGAAAGGGAAAGACATTAATTGAATGACCTTGGCATCACCAGTTTTAATGAGGAGACCCACTTCAATGTAAAAAGCGTACAGCGGAGAAAATTGTACTTTACTGACTATTTCACCATTGCGGTCTTTGACCAAGTCTCTGTGAAAAACAACCATTGTTGGCCTAAATAACGTTACACAGATAGACTTTGGCGACCTTCCTCAGAGTCTAGTTCCTATAGAGCTGAAAATAAATCATTCCACACTGAGCAGGTCAGGCTCACCAAAAGGAGTAGTTGCTGAGCCTTTCAGGACAGGTAGAGGAAGTCATTACCCTCCGGATAAATCAAATCTGCCATTTTGTGAAAACCATGTCTACAGTGCTTTTTGATCGTGGAGGTAAAATAGGAAAGTAAAGTCTTGATCTATGCGCTTATTAAAACAATAGTCAAAACAAATACCTTAGAGAGAAAAAAAGAGAAAGTGACAAAAGACAGATTCCATGTTATTACAGAACTATAATAATAATTTAAAAAGGACAGTTTCTGCATTTATCCACAGTCTAATTATCCACCATCCTCAATCCAACAACTGTCTACATAAAGACCGTCATTCTGTTTTCAACCAAGAATATATCTATATATGTAGATCTATCTATATATCTATATATATATATATATATATATATATATATATATATATATATATATATATATATATATATATATATATATATATATATATGCAGAATTTATAGAGATGTACAATATCCAGATTAGGACTAGATAATGTAACAGTGTGGTTTCTGGCATGGGGTCAGAATGGAGAAAGGCATCTAGTTAAACCAGGGAGGAGTCGAGCCACTAAATAGAAGGATAACGACCTATGAAAGCTTACTGTTCATCTTGAGTTTATATGTGTGGACAATGCAGAAGTCAAGCAGCTCCATTCAAATCAAGCCTGTGTGGACTGAAATGCACAGGGAAGACAGACCTGTCACCTCCAGAGTGTATGCTTCATGTTCACAGAAACGTTTTCCTTTCTTGCCTCTCTCATTCTTTGAAAAAAGTTAAAAGTAGTAAAAGTAAAAACCTCCCATGTTTGAATTGTCCCTCCCTCCCTCCCTCCCTCCCTCCCTCCCTCCCTCCCTCCCTCCCTCCCTCCCTCCCTCCCTCCCTCCCTCCCTCCCTCCCTCCCTCCCTCCCTCCCTCCCTCCCTCCCTCCCTCCCTCCCTCCCTCCCTCCCTCCCTCCCTCCCTCCCTCCTAAACAAGAGAACTACTTTAGAGGAGAAAGCTGGGGACTGGCAGAGAGGTCCTGGGTCTGTGTGATGTTGTGCTGGTGCTGCATACCTGAAGTCCAGCTGGGGGCAGACACTGGCTGCAGTGACAGATCCATCAAAGCTGCAGAGGCTGTCTCTCCTGATGTGGAGGCAGGCATGGCTTCTGGCCGCCGCTGGGAACCCAGGCCCATTCTGCTGCGGTCGCTGGACCCCAGCCAAGCCAACCCTGCTACTGTTGTCCTTCACCCCCTCTGGCTCTTGCAGAAGCCTGCTATTCAATTAGAACACAGTTAGAGAGGAGCTTAGGTTGTGCTTGTCCCTCAATTAAAAGATTTACTATCTAGAATGAAGGAAATGGCTAATTCTTTGTCAAATCAAAAAACGCTGTGTTTCTGAATAGGGAAAATTGAAGTTGAAGATGTAATTTTTCCTGAAACACTCTGTCACTGTTTTTCAGAGACCATATGACACTGAGCACTGGATGTCTTGGAGCAGCCGGTCTAACAGTAATCTCTGAATTGTCTGGTGAAGCTGTCACTTGTACAATAGCATCATAGCAGTTTCGTTCACAAGAGCGACTGTCACTGCTCTCAGTAGCAAACAGATGGAGCCAGTTTGGAACAGAAGGTATGTAAATCATGGATCATTCCATTGGAATTCTAATTCAATTATTATACCAAGTGGTAATATTGGAAAAGTCTTCACAAAAGGTAATTTTTCTAACCTGACATGTAACCTGACGTGCTAATTGATGAAGCGATATCATTAGTTTATATTGTTTGGAGGCACTTGCCAGGTATAATCTCTGTTGTTGATGTTGTGGATCATCTCGGTTTCACACTCCACTCAGATTTTTAGTGTAGTTTAGCAACTGAACTAAACTCTAATAAAAAAATAATTAAAAAAAGTAAATTCCACACTGCTTTGTAACTAGTACTTTCATGTACTTGTTTCATGTCATGTTCTGCTTCTGTGAGTGTTTTCCAGAATCATGTGGTACAGTATATACGATCCAAAATGTGTCAGAGGGTTTTGAGTTCTGTTCAACATTTCTGCTCTACAGAGCTTGGATATTTCATCGAGTCCATTCAACTGAAGAGCTACTGAAGCTGGGGTAACCCTGGGGGATTTAGCCCCACCAAGTCACCTAGCACTCAACCTCAACCTTACAGGACGTCCAGAAGCTCTGAGGTGATTCCTCCTGCACTGCCGGAGAAGGGAGGAAAATAATCATGGAATCTTTTAGCAGACACTTTTATCCAAAGCACTGCATAAATATGGGATTAAACCTGGAACCGTTTGCTATACATTCAAATGATCTAACCACTGAGCCAAACGTATCTTCAAAGGCCCCATAATCCAACGGTGTAGAGTATATTGTATGAGAAAACTGACTGTATATTTATTATGTCGTTCAAATGTTTGTTCTTACATGTCTTTCCATCGTTACTTTTGACTGTTTATGAATGCATGACTAGGAAGGGTCATTCAGAAGAATGACAGTAATGGAGGATGGTTTCAATAAACTGGCTCTCAGGTACAATATGACCCATGATGTGGGGGAGGGGCTCCCTGCCCAGTTACAGCATCTGATTGGCTCCTAATGGTTGCACTACAGTGAAGAGCAAGAATGCAGTAGCTGGATGTCAAGCACAAACAGCACACCCTCCAAACCTGGCAACCCTAAAACACCCCCACAATGATCGTCAGGTGTGGTTCTCGCGTCCCATCCCGTCTCTTCAGAAGAATTCCGTGTCAGCCTGCACTTGTGGACGTTTGAAACCTGAAAGAGGGTCCTGAGAGGATGGGAACTGGAGAGGCAACGAGGACAATGTCTCTAAATTACCCTCATGTAAAACAAGGCACAAGGATTTTCAAGTAGCCTGGTAAATTGAATGAAGTCTGGCTGAAATAGTTTGCAGCAAAACAAAATGAGGTGTATTTAACATTCACGCACAATGCTGAAAAGTGACAATTGCTTATCTCCATGGAGATCAATAATAGTACCAGGATCATTGTGTAAAGTGTCTGAAGGTTTAATGCAGATAGAATGTCATTATTATTTTCTTTCTTCTAATGATGGTCATTATGCAGGGACACTGATTGAATTCCATTTGTTACCTGCGTTTGAGCCCGAGTGGAATAATTACCCTTTAAGTATCTCCATTAAAATTCATACACGAATGTTCATGCCTAGACCTCCTGTTAAAAATAACAAAAATATTCTTTGAATGCTAAATGAATTGGATTATCAAGCAGCAGGGTTTTAAATACATGATGAAAAGAATCTAAATGCTTACATGGGTTTTGGACAGGATCGCTTCTTTGCATTGTGTAATTTTTCAGGAGATGCAAACAAGAAACCACTTGTAGCCGTCAAATTTGGCATGCTCACTTAATATTTAATTAAAAATGGATCTGCAGGCAAATGTAATCAATATCCAGCTCCCAGTCTAAATTGCATTTTCAACCTCTTGTGCCAAATACCATATAAATATTGTCTTTTCACAGTAGCAAGTATTTGATAGAAATATTCAGTCTTTGTGTTGTTTACTGTAATGTGTGGCGCTTACTGCATGGTACTCTATATGTCAAACGTGACATATTTAATTGATCTTGTATGTTGTCTAAATAGGTACAAGACCTCGCCTATTCCCAAAGATGCATTGTTTTTAGTATCACCATATCCTGTTGCTTTTTTTTCCGATGATAACTTCATATATACGGTGTATACAAACTACTTCAATAGTCACTAAGTGCTGAACAAACCACAGCATTTCCACTGCTAAGGGATGTCTGCTTAAGATTTCTTTACCAAAACAACTCCAGAGTCACTGGTCCATGAAACCTTGTTTGCTGATCCCTCAGCGCATGCATTCAGCACCAACAAGAACATGTCACTCCTAGTTTTTTGTTGTTGTTGTACTGCCAGTCTCCCTGCTCAGAATCACCCAAGTGGAATTAACTTTGTTTGTGTTGCAGGTAAATAAGACCTACTCTTGCCTAATGCAGCCATCCTGCTGTATAGCCCCAGCTGTGTCTGAGCACTGAGCCAGCCAAGCAGGAGTGGAGAGGGGATTTGGCCAGACCTAATCAATCACTGACAGATTACAGCTAAAGCCACTTCCATATCCATTAAAGAGGGACAAATGCAGAATTGCAACTGAACTACTTCTAGTTTTAAGCCAACAGTGGGACTTCCTGGTTATTCATCAAAGTCATTGCTGGTGAGCAGCATGGCTGGCTGTGCGATTGTAGTGCCCAGCAGATAGAGCAGGGTGAAGGAGCAGCATTGAAAGGGCTGTTTATGCCTTCAGCTGCGATGCTGTCAGCCTTGTGGAATTTACTGTAAATCACATTGCTTTTATTGCAAGATTTAGTAGCTTATCCTCTGCGGGCTCTATTCACTTCAAGCTGGTCCCCATTAGGATTTTAGCCCTAGTCCATAAAGGGAGTTGGCTACACATCATCAAATAATATGAGAAACCAATGGTTTCAAATTTTCTTTATTTTTTTGGCTTTCTCTCTACCATACCTATATTCTTCAGCCACCGTTGGGTTTCATTGCAGGGGTCGAAGTGTGCTTTTCTTCCTGATCAAAGCATTTACACTCAAACATACAGAAGAGTAGTCCCCAAGAGTGTCACACAAGCAGTGTTTGTTTTCAGTTTTGTCCATGAGTCAGAGCTAAAATAGTACCGTGCGGTATCTGAGGACCACCAGAAAGTACTATGGTGGTCTGCTTTTAAATAGAAGATGAAGAGTAAGCTGCCAGTAAATCTTAGGATATTTACAAAAAAAATCTTCAAAAGAAGCCATCCCTCGTCGAAATATGTTTTTTTCTTGGGTCATGTAATCTCGAAAACAAACATGGTAGGATGATGACAGGCTACTTTGGTAATTCACTCAAACCAAATATTTGTATCTATAACACAGCTTCTGCCATTTATCTTAAAAACCCTACTTAAAAAAAACACAGGAGGCAATCCTAGGATTTTATAAAGCAATGATTTTAGAAAAAGGAAAAACGAAAACATTTCCTGTTGGTTTGAAACATTACAAATGACACAATTGTGTCCTCTGAGACCAAGTACTATACGGTTGGTTTCTCCAAAGGGTTTCATGGCAGAAATAACAAACTGGGAGCAAGCGCTGCTGAAGTGATCACAGATGACATAAGAGTCTGTAGGCAGAAGGTTAAAAAACATCCAGTCATGGGCCTGGGTAAACCCCTAACCTTGTTCCTGGGGAGATAAATGGAGGAGGGGGGGGGGGGGGATCTTAAGCAAACATTCAAACAGTGAAGACACTACTGTACATAGCTATATTTTTACATCTGTGTCAAAGAAAATACTGTTATAGTACTATAAATATAAATACACTGAGTTCAGGAACGTCGACCAGCTTTTATCTGGTCTCTGTTTGCAATGATACTGTTCTTAAATCACATGCTGTAGAAAATATGATGCCAATTTTCCTTTAATAAACCTGATATTATTTTGCAACAAAAAAAAAACACTAAAACGCCATGAGCAACCAGAATAGATTTATGCTTTCATGCTGCATTCACAGCCTTTTCATCGCATTGATAATCTATGAGGGAAATACATGTCCGCTACTCAAATCCTCTCAAACGATTACCAGAGAGATATTAAACACCAGATCAATGTTCATTTCGGTCTTCTGACTTGATCCATCTGGTGTAGGATTCAGGTGTGTGATAGCGTGGGTGTGTTGATCTGCAGTCCCTGCTAGGTGTGGCTGTCTGGATGATGTGCGTGTTGACGGCCTGTATCAAGAGTTCAGGGAGGCAGCTGAGCAAAATCATTTAGAATGTCCTGCCTGCTGACACAAGGACAAAAGGCACGGTCGGAACATTCTCATATGAGGGAGCAGACGGTGGACGCGGCTCCACCTGGAAATGCACTGCAGTTGTTTTCCCCCTGACCTCCAGAGCAGGCTGGGAGGCTGTCAGAGGCTGCGGCTGGGGAAGGAGGCTCCAGACAGCCTCTACTCTGGGCAGGCGGATGGAGGCTCCAGACCCTGGGCATTAGGTTTAGGGTACAGTGGAACCATGTCACCTATTAAACCACTGAAATGTCCCAGCCAATAATTAGTGGCAGGGCAGGGATAGTGTCGCATAAAGGGTGATTATTTTGTTTTTTAATTTGTGTTTTTTTCCCACTAATGTTCAAACCAGACCTACTGAACGCCCTCGCACCAAGCACATTCTGTACTCTGGACTCTGGCTGTTTACTGGCCATGGTCCCACCCAGACACACTGCTACTCCAGCACTGATTAAGAGCTGCAGAATAACCCACTTAATGCCATGTCTGGGAACAACCTCTCATCACAGCAGATTAATACCTGATCTGATTGCACCTGTAGTCCAGCGTCTGAGCTCTCTTCTTCCTCCTCCTCCTCTTCCTCCTCTTCCTCCCCCTCCTGTTCCCCCTCCTCCTCCCCCTCCTGTTCCTCCTCCTCTTCCTCCTCCTCTTTCCCCTCCTGTTCGCCCTCCTGTTCCCCCTCCTCTTCCTCCTAATCAGGTTGTTTTCTTCCATGATGGAGCTCTCGGCTGGTGTTAAACTGGACTAGACTGCCAAAGCAAACAGAAGAAAGCCAATGAACTTGTATTGCTTATGCATTCTTTTACTGGTCACTAATAACTAATAAAGAGGATAAAATCGATAAAGATGATTTAATTTAACCGAAACAGGGCATTGCAATGTCCCCAAAATGGTGTTAGAAGGCCATCCAAGGAAAGCTACATTGTATTGCTAACTTGTAAAAAAAGACACCGTATATAGTGGGACTGATTGAAAGTAAGGTCAGGTTGTCCCCATTGAGAAGACTAGTGTCCTGTCCTCCAGTGCCACACAATACTGTTGCTACCTGCAGCACAGCTGCATTACAGCAGTCATTATTACCTTGGAGTGTGTAAAGGGGAGCCATCATTGGCCAGTGCCACACACCCTGAGCGGAGACGGCCTGTAGGCTGAAACCCTCCAAAGACCAGAGCCTCTGCTGGAGGACGACTCGGCCGGTCTGCGGGGAGCACTGAAGGCTGAAGCAATGCATCACTCCAAGGGCCTTGGAAGTGAATATGAGAGGGCATTCTGGAAGGACCGGACCTGTGCCAGAGTCCAGATCATGTGTCTAATATTGAGGGTCTTCTTGGTCTCCCAGTAGACTGGAGATAGGCTCCCTCCTTTAAATGACTGTGAAATGATGAAAGAGGGCAGGGAATACATAGGGGATTATAATGATCCATGTCAATCATGTCATTGGATTTAGCATTTATACTGAGAATGAAGAATGCTGCACTGTATCTTGCAGGAAAAGCTATTAGGTGACACCTGGAGCACACAGTGCAAAAACATAGCTTATGGTTGTTGTTTTTTTACAACTTAATAATACTACATTGTACTGCACAGGGTGGTGTTCAAACTATTCTTCATCGAAGGGGCCACAACTTCTTGTTAAGACAAATTGTCATAACAAGAAGACCACACATGTAACATGTTCCAGTTCATAAAGGCTTTATTAAAAACAAATCAGAGATATTTTTTTTATCGATTTCAACGTCAACTGTCATTAGGCCCGACTTAATCGCTTTAAATTTGCCTCCTCCGACAGAGAACATGCGCAGAGCGCCGCGTGCTCCCCTTCTATAGAGCAGCTGTCCAGGGTTTGGAATTCCAACATGGCAGAGCCCGTGGTCAGTCTTCCCCACACTAACTTGGAATGGTTTCAAATCGCAAGCAGCCGCGCTTAACCCGAGCAAGCCATTCATCAGCATACACTGGATCGATGTTACTGTAACCCCGAGACTGCCCTGTCACGCAACCAGGTAAGAGTTAAGATGTATAC
Organism: Hypomesus nipponensis; assembly: GCF_054491055.1. Taxonomy (NCBI): domain Eukaryota; kingdom Metazoa; phylum Chordata; class Actinopteri; order Osmeriformes; family Osmeridae; genus Hypomesus; species Hypomesus nipponensis. Next base: position 24,301,551 of record NC_140383.1, read on the forward strand.
AATGGGTACGAACAATTAAAAAGAGCAGAACCTGCGCTAGTGCATCCGTTAAATGGAACTGCTGTTAGGAACCTTCTCACGCCTCACACAGATTTGTAGCGCAGGATCCGAGACGGCATAAACAACATACATGCGAATGTTGGGTGATAATGACACAAAAAATGAGAAAAGAGAGAAGAAATGTAAGTTCGGAGCGACTGATAACCATTAAGCATATCAGCGGTGACCAGTTAGGCTAATATAAAAGTGATGACGATCATGTAAATGGTGTTTTACGAAGTAACTTTATTTTCCATAAGTTTAATGCAATCCAAGATAAGAATTAAACTCGCCGTTAACAGCTGTTGGGAGGTTAATACACGCCGGCGTTGAGCTCTGTAGGGACAACCGCTGGCATGTAATCTGGGCTATTTTAAAAGTAAGGGGGGCATCACGCTGGTTTAGCTGCTTCCTCTAATGGGTTGCAAGAGAATGTGCGTTTTATGTCATCTACGGAGCCGCTCGCACGCTTCAGTCCTCCAGTCTCCAACTCGAGAACTGACAGGCTTAACGTGGTCATGTGTTTTGCCTCTCCGTGGCTCTTCGCATGTTACCCCAAGTGCTTTTGTTACTGTAGCTTTTTTCTTAATTGTATGCATGTAGGTTAAATGAATACCTGACGAAAAGGGCCCCGTTTTAAAGGCAGTGTGTAATTCGATAGCTGAGAGGAAAAGTGTCTGTAATGAGAAGCAACCTTTGGAATTCCTTCTCGTGAAAATTCCGATTCTGTTGTTTTCCTTTCCCTTGTTGTAGGCTTGAAGACATGATCACTAGCACCAGTATTTATGGTAGGCAATGTTCATTTTGTGACTTTTTCATACTTAACATGACTGCTTTTTACTATTTATTTCTGGAATGGTTAATATTGTGCATGCATGGTTGATTTTTTTAAAGTAAACTTAAGAATGAAATACCATTGTTTTGACATGCTAGTTTTGACTACAGAAGTTTATCGTGCCTATTTCATAATCAAAGCGTTAATGTATCTAAATGTTAATCTTTTTTATGTCTAATCATTTTTATTAATCCGACACAGTAGGCTATAATGTTACTCAATTAGTCTAACATTACTGAACGTTTGCACAACAAGTTAGCTCAGCTAATTGTATACGGTCAGTTTTGTGTTACACAGTTTGTCTGAATCAATGTTCAATGCATTGTTGTTTTACAATTGTTGGAAAGTTAGCTTGTTGATGAGAAAATTGGCATAACAAGCTTTCGGGATGCCTTAACTAACCGCATTGACAACAACTCGATTTTGTTGTCTTTCACATCGGTACAGCGTATTTCTGTCAGAGAACTTATGCGTCAATTTAGTTGTCTACTTTATCTGAAACATTTGTGTTGGTCCACAAAATACTGATTGTGTATTCAGAACACCAAGTAATGTACTTAGTAGTCAACAGCAGCCTGTACCTCTGGCACAAGCTCCAAAATGCAGTGTCATCTGTCTAAGAGATTTTGCTCCCTTTTTAAACAATGTTTTTAATATAGATATGTTTTATGAAAAGTTCAAGACTCACATAATTGGTAGGTAACATGTATTTTGTTAGTTTAAAACCATGTAAAAGGCTTAAGGTTTGTAGTCATGTAGTACATTTTACATACCATTACTGTTTGAGATAATTTAGTAAAAATTGTACGTTATTATTCAAAATAGGCCTTCATGGCTTGATCAAGAAATAGTGGAACTAGCACATTTTCTGGGTAGCTCAGTCATTGTATCCATATTTTGTGTTTAGTGCAAATTGTGGTCACAATAACCCATTTTGCCATATTTATAGGATATTCCATCATAACACAGCACATTTAAAAGGTGCCTATTTTTGCTGCTCGTATAACACATTTCCTTACAAATTCAGCAGCTTTATATTGGAACACATAATTAGTAGAAAACATTGTGACGGTCAAGTTGTGAGGGAAAGTCTATCTAATTAGTCTTTGTGTAGATTATGAATAATTAAGCCAGCAATATTTTATGTCCACGCATTTAATCTTCATGTTGTTGAATGAGAGGACATTAACATTATCAACAGAGAACTGAAGTATGTTTTTATTCCTCTTCACTGATGACAGTGTTGAGCATCCATCACTCAATATAAACATGAGCATTACCACCACATTCATTATTTTGAAGTGTTTTGCTGTAATGTGTTTTCATGAAAGCGGGCGTCAAATTTGGGTTTTAAGGTGTAATACATATTATTTCAGAGGTATTTTTTTCATGTGTGATTTTGTTAGCTGGATGCATTTAACTAGATGGATGCATTTAGCTTTATCTGTGGCCCTGCCTTAGCAGTCTAAACACAAAAGATGCAGTGCTGTTGTTAACGATACCAGAAATTACATTTTATTCTCCTATCAATACTATTTGTATCAATAGTCAGCTACAAAGTCCTGCTACAATAATATAGGGAACATAACAAAAAATAAACCTAAGTTGTTCTGTTTGAGTGTGTAAGGTCCTATGGCCAGATCTGTCCTGGATCAGCGTCTCAAATCCTGTGTCTTAGACGGCAGTCCTTGAATGCTCTTCAGGTGTGTGTTGTGAGAGAAGTGGGCACTGTGTGTCTTCCTGATTGGGCAGCAGTCATGATAGCCATCTAAGCTGCAGGATGACACGGATCCTGCTGTTGAGTTTCCTGGTCCTTGCTGACAGTTCCTGACCCTCCCCTTTTCCTCACGCACTTTGCTTGATGTCTCACATGTTGATATTTTTAGGAGGCACTGTGGGCAAATTGTAAAGTAGTTGTATTTGTACAATTTTTTCTGGAAATAGGCCAACTTAGTTCATATTGATTTGTCGCCATATTCCCTTTTAATATTTGTGTGATCGCAGTGTTCTTGTTTTGCTAAAGTAAATGCACTGCAGACCACACAGTGTACAATTACAGTGTATGAGTCAGTATTTGTAAGTTAAAATGGCCGTGTGTCCAGTTATAACCATTCTTCCACACGTAATTTGTCATATATATGTTGCACAATATCAGTCTAGTATACAATGTTATTTTACATATGTATTCTAGTATTGTGAGTAATTCATTTGAATGGCTTGAAACAGCTTTCCAGAAGCTGAGCTGTGTGTGTGTGTGTGTGTGTGTGCGCTGTACGCGTACCTCTGTTTCACCGTGTGATGGACGGTGTTTCAGAAACAGTCCAGTCCATCATGTAGCTACCTATAGCTCAGTAGGATGCTGGTCAGCGCTGCCACGTGGGATCTTAATGCGCCTTAGTGTTTCAGCATGGCAGCCATACCTTGTTAACCAGGTGTACTGTGAAATTATTTTTTTTAAACACAACGCTTAATGATCTGCTGAAGAAATAGCTATGTAAGAAATAATGCACAAATACATGTAAAAAAATGCAGGATATGTATAATTGACTGGAGAAGGCGTATTAAAATATTTCAGATTCTTTACTATTTCACCGGAGCCTTCCCCTATCTCCCCCTCAGAAAGCGAGGGCTAGAATTGGTTTCAGCTGAAGATGTGACCCAAGTCATACCCTTTGGGATTGTGTATATGAATAAGACTGACAGTTTTTATCGTTCTCTAATGGTGACAATTAAAGGAAGCTCCTGCCTAACTTGAGTTACTTTGGTGTACGCAGCCCTTGGGAGCAGCTACAGGGCTGTTGTAAATTGATGAAACGCTCATGTGCTCAGACGGCTACATTTGTCAGTAACTGTTAACAAATCCCATTCAGTCTGCTATCGCAGCTCGAGACAAAGAGGTGCACAAACAACATTGGTGCGGGGTTGTCATCTTTCAGCAAATATGTTAAGTGTTGTCTTTCCTGCTTTTCATCTGAACAGCAAGACAGACCCCAAGGGAGGGAGACTCATGCAAATAGAGCAAATCCCATTTCTCCTCAGAGCTTTTCCCCCTCCTCCTTTATCTCTCTCTCCCTCCTTCTCTCCTTCTCTCCCTCTGCACTCCGTTCCTCTCCCTCATGGCAGCTTGCTGTGTTATCTTTGTGTGTTTCTGCATGCGCTGACGATCCCCTCAGTGATCTAAGTTGGTCTGCATTAGAAAGTGGAGGCAGTTGTCTGTTGCCACACTGAAACGTGTTTGCTCTACTGCAAAGATGAAGGACCATGAATCCTTGAAACCCCCCCTCTCCTCCCCCCCTCCTCCTCCACCCCTCCTCCACCCCCCCCTCCCCTTCCTCCTCCCCCCTTCCTCCTCCCCTCCCCCCCTCCTCCTCTACCATCTCATCTAGACACAGGGACAGGCTGCTCAGCCTGGGTTTGTCTGTGTTCTGACTGACAGCATATGGCACAGGCATTTTCTAAAATGCATGTGTCTGCTATCGCTTGTGGTTTTATTCTAGATTAGTTTCCTTGTTCCCTCTTCTTACAGTCCTGTTTTCTTTAGATATGCTTGGACAAAATACCAATTTCAGCCAATGAAGCCAGATTTTTTTATATATATATAATTTTTTTTTATAAAGAAAAAACAGTCTGCTGTGACATATTTAATTGAGCCAATGTTAGTTTAGTTAAATGTGTATGTATCTGGTTAATTAATTAGCTGAAAGTGGTTTTAGCGCACACAAAAGTGTTATATCACAGGTAGTGACCAATAAATCCCAAGCCCATTAATTGCAACAAAAAAAACCCCCGTGAAGTTCTGCTCTAAATCGTCACACATTATGTGATTTTTTTTTATGTAATTTTTTATAGATCTTCGTTTTATCCGGACCATTGGGCACACTAAGTGACCGGTAATAGCCTGAAACGTAATAAGAACTTATTCAGTAATGATGGTGAAATCGGACCATGTTGCATGTCTTTTATGTGACGGAGGACGTCTTTATACTTAAAATCCATGTTTCTCGTCGTTTCAAACAATGAGATGCACGTTCCGTTTCATCTGCTTCAGACAAGCTGCCTGCTCACCAGTAAGGAGTCCTGCTCAGAGCCTGATGGGCATTGGCTGGAATAGACTCTCCCCAGGTGGACCAAACTAGGTTTAGCACTAAGGCTTTTAATCTGGACTTGTAGGAGATTCATGGGCATTCATAGATTTGCTTCAGTAATGATCATACCCCTAGAGGCAGCAAGACAGACAACTGCCTAAATCACTGATGTCCTCATTACACTGTTTACGTTCTAATTAGACATGCTAAACTTTTGATTTCTAATGGCCGTAATGATCTGAGATTTTCTCCTCTTTAGTTCCGAGGCAGACAGAGGAGTCATGCTGGGACTACAGTAATGCTGGTCTGACTCACACAGTTTGTCCTTTTAAATCATATCTATTTAGTTATATAGTTCACCAAATACATAGTTTCAAAAAACGATATATATATTTTTTTTTACTTTAGTGCCTCCTCCAAAAAACATGTATTTTCAGTGCTTCAAGATAACAACTTTCTTGAACTAAATGTGATTGCATGACATTGAACACTATTGTAGAATGTTAGTGCAGCTTAATGGTAATAACTTAATACACTCAACGGTGTGGATTTGAATGTTTTTACAAGGACACAAAGTTTCGCACAGAACATCCGTATTTCCAACACAGCCCAGCTGTCTGTGCGTGATGCTTCCACAGACAACATGAGTCATTGAGAGGCATATCAAACACTCTATTTGTATCAATAAAATCCACAATTGTCACAATGTCTCCATGATTGGAGACACTTCTCCAGTTTTCTTGTGTCGCTCATTCTCTGTTGGAGTGCTGTGGCTCATCATTGAACAACCTTGGGCAGCTGAGGGTTTTTTCCCCTGTCTAGCTTCAAGGGGTTATCTTGCATGCGAGCTGTTGGTTTTCTATAAGTTTCTCACACAATGATAAAATAAAATTCTTTCTATTTTATTGTTATGTTCACCTAACAAAAAATGTATTTGTGTTTCTGTGTTCTAAGCCCGTGGTTTCAGCTCGTCTTCTCAGTGGAACCTGTAATCTGTTCTTTCTGACTAACAATGTTTCTTCACCGGAAAAGCAGTTAAACTTTTGACAGCAAAATTGGAGGGATTTTGAGACATCATTAAATTATTGTAATAAATATACAGACTTGTGTCTGAGCTTTGAGAGGGTGTAGCAATCGCCTTTAAACCCCCTTAATGGAACTGAAAAACTGTGTCGGGTTTTACCGAGCAGCAGTTCCCAGAAAGAAGCAGTATATTTAGTAATCTGTGCTTCCTATACAGTCAGTTAACATTATAGTTTACTGTAGTAGTCCTTATGTTATAATACTGGTTTTTAAATATCTGTTTTAATAAAGTTACACGTTGATAATCAAATGCTATTGTGCATTTCTCAGGAACATTAATAGTCAATGTTTTGGCAGCTTTTTACTGCCATGGAAACCATTCTGGAATGATGAATGGAGTCGTCACGTCGACTGGCTAATTGTCTCAAATTGATATTTTGATGTTCCAGTAAAGATCACATAAAAGAAGTCAGATCTTAATTAGAAAGATGATCAGACGAGATGCAAGCTATCAGTGCTCCTCGCCACTTTCCCAGTGATTCATTCATCCTCCACGGAGCTGGGTGGCTGGCAGGTTGGCTGCTGGCCAGCTAGGCTCCGCCAGAGGGGGAACCTTGAGCCAGAGACAGGGACGGGCACGAGGAGAGTGTGGGGGTGGGGGGTGGGGGTGGGGTGAGGTCTGTCTGAGGGCTGGGTGGTGAGGCAGGAGTATGAGGTGGTGAGAAAGGGAGAGTAGAGAGGAGAGCGGAAAGAGAAAAAAGATGCGGGGTGGAGGAGACAAGAGCAGAGGAGGGAAAGCAAGAGGAAGAGAAAAACAACATTGTAATGTCTATAACGGAGGGAGGGAGGGAGGGAGGGAGGGGGGGGGGGGGGGGGGGAGGGAGGGAGGGAGGGAGGGAGGGGGGAGGGGGAGGGAGGGAGGGAGGGAGGGAGGGAGGGAGGGAGGGGGGAGGGAGGGAGGGAGGGAGGGAGGGAGGGGGGGGAGGGAGGGAGGGAGGGAGGGAGGGAGGGAGGGAGGGAGGGAGGGAGGGAGGGAGGGGGGGAGGGAGGGAGGGAGGGAGGGAGGGAGGGAGGGGGGGGAGGGAGGGAGGGAGGGAGGGGAGGGAGGGAGGGAGGGAGGGAGGGAGGGAGGGGGGAGGGAGGGAGGGGGGGGGGAGGGAGGGAGGGAGGGAGGGAGGGGGAGGGAGGGAGGGAGAGAGGGAGGGAGAGAGGGAGGGGGGAGGGAGAGGGAAGGGGAGGGAGGGAGGGGGAGGGGGGAGGGAGAGGGAAGGGGAGGGAGGGAGGGGGAGGGGGGAGGGAGAGGGAAGGGGAGGGAGGGAGGGAGGGGGGAGGGAGGGAGGGGAGGGGGGAGGGGGGGGGGAGAGAGAGAGAGGGAGAGGGGGAGAGGATGTGGAAGAGAGGAGAGGTGTGTAAACTGCCATGGTAGTAGAAGGCGTGAGGCAGCACGAGGGCCAGGGTGTCGTGTCCATAGCAGCCAGGGCCAGGCTGACTGAGTGCCAGCGGCCACAGCCGTGGCAGCTGGAGTGGAGGGGATGTTAGCAGCTAATGATGCTACATGGGATGGTTATTTCATCCTGCCCCAGAGGAGAGGCTCTGTCTGTTAGATGTATCGGAAGGGTTTGGCTTATATTGCCTCATGCTCAAATTTGTTATTTTCTTTCATTTCAGTGCAAACAGCGCAGTTATATATAGTAATTCTATTAACCAAACGATCGTATGGTCTACTTTGTTAGGAGGTAAACGTCATTAATCATATTTACAAGACGAGTGATCTATTTCTATCTCAAACAGAACCTGAGTCTGCCTGGTGTGTTTGAGCTGGTTAGCCTTTTAAAGAGCCTTGTTTTGAGTGTGGCCTATTTGACAGTCCCTGTCATTGTCCACATGGAATACGATTAATTTAAAACGGAGGAGAGAGAGAGAGAAAGAGAGAGTTCTTCTCACAAAGAGTTCAGCATCATCCTGAAGCTTTATGAGGGTCGACACTTCTTCTTTTGTGTTCATTATCAGGAAATCACCTCAGGGAGACCTGTTGACTTAGCATGGTCTAAAATAGCTGTGACAGGGTACTGGTCCAGTCTCTCATTCATGCCCTCTGGGGAGGCGGCGCTGGAAACACCAAATCACAGTTTTCGCTGAGGAACGCTTATCATTGTTTTAATTCTTCCTTTTGGTAAAAGGGAAACTAGTCAGCTAAAGCCTACAATGCCTGCAGAGCGTGGCTCCACGCCACTTCCTAGGCTGTTCGCCGCTAGACGTCGGAGAGAAAGTGAAATGGGACAAAAGGTGGAAATGCCTTGTTTTGGGAGAGTTCTCTCTTATATCGCATTTCCATGCGGGTGTGTTAGTAATTGGAAGGGGCTCATATGACTTAAACCTGGGTTCTCAAGCTTAGCTTCAGGTCAGGGCAGTGACACTGCAGTTAACCTTTTATTGGTCAACCCAGGTCAGACTCATTATGTTACTTCTGTTAGGCCTACTGCCAGTAGCACCAGGCTAGAAGGAGAGGAAAACCATGGAAACGGTAATAAACTGGATTATCATTCAGCTTTTTCACAGTTAACAATAGCACTATATCACGGAAAAAAGTGTTTGAATCATATTACGCAACAGAAACTGTTACATACACACAGTTTTATTAAATCATTTCTATATTTATGGAACACGAGAGAGATTTTTTTAATCAGCCGACTTGGCGCAGGCAAATGTGGTGTAGAGCTGGTCCAAACGGACTCCATCTTGTGTGCTCCCACAGTATTTAAGGTTCCCATGGGCCCATAGCGCTGTCATTTCCATTATTCATTAGAGAATGTTCCATGTAGTGTGGTGAGGCTAGAAGGGTGAAAAATAATTTTGTGTCTGACAAAAATGTATGTAGAGCAAAGTCACAGTTTTCAGTAGAACCCACGGTGCCCTGGGAGTCTGGTGCTGCAGAGATGGAGGGTTTAGACAGGAGATACAGTGGGCATGGCAGCACGCGCAGTGTGTGTGTGTGTGTGTGTGCGTATGTCCTTTGTGTGTGTGTGTTTTCAGTGTGTGTGATGCAAGGGAGGGAGGCGGGGAGGACGGGGGGGAGGGGGGTGTCTGTCAGTCTGTCACCAGGCTGTAATGTGGATCCCTAGAGGTACCTGTTGGAGCCTGTTTAGCACCCAGTCAGCTTCCACTGGCGGCCAAGCAGTGACAACGGGTTCCCACGGAGAGGGAAAGTGTCATTGTGTGTATGTAGACTAGTGACAGATGACTGGAGACATGAGGCCCGTGAACACCAGGGCTGGGAGCTCCCTGCCCCCTCCTCCCCTCCTCCCCTCCTCCTCAACCCCGGACCTCAGAGAGAAAACGTTACATTTCAAACCTGCGCTGAATACATTGACAAACAAGTCAAAGATATGAATAAAAAGGATGCAAATCATTTGGCATGAGGACAAGACACACATGCTGCGTGGAGCGTTTGCACCGCTCTTTGAAAGAACCTTGCCAATAATTGCAAAAGAGTGAAGAGTTTGGCTGTGCTGCGCTCCAGGCTGCGGTTCGGTGTCAGAGGTCACGCGGGTCACTGTTACAACCCTCACTCTGGAAACAGAGGATGTGATGTCATCAGGCAGTGGAGAGTGTGTAGACCCGAGTGACCGCTGCCTCCACATGTGGAAGCTGCTGGTGTGTGGCTGACCTCAGATGTTTGAAACTCAGAGAGCTCCCTGTTGGTTGCTGTTATTTCATGCATACCCAAATGAAGGAGCTCTGTGATCGCCTTGTGAACACTACACCGGCATACTTAGCCGGGCTGTTGACTATTCATCAAGGGAGCTCCCGGGCGCCAGGAGCAGAGCTGCACAGCATTATGCATACAGCCCGCAATAGAACCACGACTGAAAACGAATAAATCAGGGATATGTTTTTAAAAAAACGGAAGATTGTGTTGATAGGCTCATGGTGTGTTCCATAGCCATTGGTTATTGTGGTCATCTGGGGGTCTGTTTTCCGTTGGTTCGCCTGCTTGCTTGTTGTGCTTGATTTTCATGTGGGATAGTATTACCCTGAACTTTACATTTACATTTATGCATTTAGCAGACGCTTTTATCCAAAGCGACTTCCAAGAGAGAGTTTTACAAAAGAGCATAGATCCTCATCTGCTGATCTAACTCCCTGGCTCCAGGGCTCCAGACTGCGACCAAATGGTCGCATTTTGCGACCAGTTTTTGAGACAGTGCAAGCATTTTTTACAAACACTCGCGCATGTGCGACCTACACATTTTGAATTCATTGGGTGTGCACAATGTCAGCACACGTTAGCAACAACGCGTAGATACGACGTTCTAGTCAGACAGCGATATCAGTGTTCTTTCTGTATACTGTTGCTAAAAGTCTTGGAAAGTTTAGCCTATTTTTCGTTAAGTTCCTACGAACGTCGTAATCTGCCAGAGAAGTGGGCTCCCCTTCGTTCTTTTGGTGAGCAGTTTCACGAGCCCTTCTTACCCGGCGTCATGGAGCCTAGCAGCTAAATACCTATTTAGCACTAGCGTTGCTACTGTATCCCTGCCTGTGTTTGAGCTGTTGCGCTGTTATACTAAGCAAGTGTCGTGTTGTGGTGTCGGAGGACTGATTGAAACGTGCATCATACATTTAAGTCATTTAGCTAAGACTTGCATGTACAGTACGTAATGTCACATTGAATAATGTATTTAAACTCAAGCTTATATGGTGTGTCGCTGTATATCAGTTGTAAAAATGACAGTAAAAAACGGACGCATCTGCAACCGACGCATAGCCTGACGTTGTCATACTCATAATTCTAGTCAGAATATGAGTCTGAGAACTCTCCGTTGCACTTTGACTACAGGGCGTGTTTCAAACGAGCCTGGAAAATAAATGCCTCTTCGCTCAATTGGATAGACCTACAACCAATCAGAGCAACGTAATATGTTATTTGTTCAAAACGAATTCAACTTAAGCGCTCTTTTGTGACGTGGGTGATTACTTACTGTTGATCATCTGTCCATCATCATAAAGCCCGCCCTGGCAGTTTCATTGGTACGCCCAGATTCTGGTTTTCTGTAGTTGTTCCCCAATACGAGACCCTCCAGACCCAACTTCCCGACCAAATTTTTTTGTGGGCGGGGAGAAGTTGGGCTGGCAGCCAGGCTAACCGACGCAGGCACACCCCACAATTTCCCCAGAAATTGTCCCAGGGGCGATTCTAGGATCAGACCTTTATGGGGGCTCAGCCCCCAATGAGAATGTGACATGAATACAGTGCCTTGCAAAAGTTCTAAACGTAAACCCCCTTGCTAATATAAATCCCTAATTTCACCGGATAACAATTTATACATTAATGTATTATTATGCAAAATATTGAATGAAAACACTAAGGATGTCCTTTTCTTCATTAACTACCAGCATCAAATGAAAATACATTTTTAGTGGTGCTGAGATTAAATGTAGGGGTTCTTGAGCACTCCTAAAAGGGGTGTAAACCATTGCCACTAAATTGTACCCTCTCTAGTTACATTAATAAATGCATTGCAGGTCAATATAAGTTGTGCCCCTAAATGTTCTGCTTGCGCTCCTAAAATGTTCAGTCAGGGGCTACTGTGCTCCTAGTAAAAAAAGTTAGTCCGGAGCCCTGGGCTGGAAATAAAGAAAGAAACACTATCAGTGCTGATGAGATCCTGCACCTCTGATGAGATCCTGCACCTCTGAGCAGGTCCGGGCTGTTTCTTCTCCACTCATAACAGCACTACTGTGCTGCTCTTGGGCTCAAGTGATGCCTGGAGCCAATTCACATTTAAGGGATTGGCTGACCTTAGGTTGTGTATATTGATGAGTGGGATTTGTTTCTTAATAGAATTGTGTCTAATTAATTAGCTTTTAATTGGGAAAACTCAGAGCATGCAAATGCAGCACTTTCAGGTTCAACTGTTATTGAAAGGAGAAATAACTATACCCCTATGTCCGTTTAATGAGATGTTTGTTCGTTGCGGGCGTCTTTGTTTTGAATTTACTCCGACTGTTCTAGAATCGCAGGAGTGTAGTTACTGCTGCTGTAATACTGACTGAATTTGAGAGAGAAAATCATCAGTATTTTACAACATTTCTAATCCATTAAATCTAAATAACACATCAGTATTTGTCTCAAGTCACCTTCTATTTTCTTTTTTAACAAGGCCGTTTCTTGTCTAAAGCATAAAAAGTCTTGTTTCAACAGTAATCATTTCTTGCTCGTTTCACAATGTTTCACAGAAGGATGTTCTGAGCCTGTTAGTCATCCCTTTCCTTCTTGCCTCATTTCTTTCAAATGGCCGAAGTCTTGGTGAGTCGTCTCCCCTCTCATCAACTCTGCCCACACGTCTTGCAGGGGTGAACCCAGTTGGCTGTACGCCACCCAACGCCCAATCAGAACCTCACAGCCAACGGCTCCCATTCCTGCCTATTAGGCTGACCAATGAGCTGGGAGCCGGGGGGTCATGTAAACCAAGAGGCACCGATACCAACCTTGTTATACAGTGTATACAGCTTGGTTATACAGTGTGTATATACAGCCTTGTTATACAGTGTATACAGTGTGTATATATAGCCTTGTTATACAGTGTGTGTGTGTGTGTGTGTGTGTGTGTGTGTGTGTGTGTGTGTGTGTGTGTGTGTGTGTGTGTGTGTGTGTGTGTGTGTGTGTGTGTGTGTGTGTGTGTGTGTGTGTGTGTGTGTGTGTGTGTGTGTGTGTGTGTGTGTGTATATATATACACACACACACACACACACACACACACACACACACACACACACACACTTGAGAACAAGGGTACAGTACTGCATCGTTTAGAATATCTGTAGGTTAACCTGCCATTATTCCTGTGAAGATTAATAAACCAACACAACAGTGTTCAAGAAGTCTGTAAAACTTTGGAAGGAGATGCACAGGAAGACTTTTTTTGGAGGCGAGAGCGTTGTGTTTCCACCGGTCTCTGTGCTCGTTTCTCCTCACTTGCTTTTGCTCAGTGATAGTCTTTCTAGTCTTTACTGTCTCTGTGAACTGTCAGTTCAAGTACTCTGGGCCTCATACAGTATTAGTTAACAGAAAAAGCCCGCAGCAGCCATACATTTAAAGCAGCCATGCATTTTGTGATGTGAAATGTATGGCTGAACAGAGAGACCCTGGCAGTTACCGTAGTGATCACATTGTGGACACCTCATCTCCAGCTCTGGATACAGTGTGCCGGTGGGCGAACCAATCTCCCAGACAACTCTCTCCTTGTAAAAGTTCCCCTTGAAACTTTGTCGACGGCACTTCAGTAACTTTATTACAGTATAGCGGAGAGATTTCTATTTCATATTGACTTAAAATTGCCTCAGTTGTCTCATTTAACCTTTTGTCTGGCCTGTGTTGGAGAAGTGACCTTGCAACAGCTCAGTCAATAGTCACCATGGAAGGCTTCAGGGGTAAAAGTTAGTTGAGGTCGCAGACAACGTTCCTTTGTGCAGGTCAGCTGAATCAGATCTTTTCAATTACAGTTGCCTTACGCCCTTTAATTGTTGTAAAGCAAAGACAGTAATCGAGTAAAACAAAAGATGGTGAATAAAAAAAGAAATGAAAGACAAAGGGTTGAAGGGGTCTGTGGTTTAATCGATGGCTGCTAAGTTCTCTCTCTGGTGAAGGTACATGTCCAGTCACTGTTGTGTCGTTCCTTTTTAGATTGAAACTGCTCTTTCTCATTGTCAGACGATAAGATCAGTCTTATCAAACTGGGCCCTCTTTTCCTTTTGGGCTGAAATTAGACCCGCTCAGGAAGGAAGATGAGAGTGCTTCTGGCAGGAGGAAAGATGAGTTAGCACTGTGGTGCTACACAGATCAGTGTGGAGATGTCTGCCTGAGAGGGAGAGGGAAGGAGGAGGGGGGAGGGAGGAGGGTGTACCAGCGGGTTCTGCCTCAGTCTGGGGGAGTGTGTGTTGTGTTTGCTGAGAACCCAACAAAGATAGGATGACCCTCCTGTAGTCTGGCAACGATGAGGAGACGCTCTAGAAATTCAGACGACTGCTACCGAAACGTCTGTCATCGACGGTGCGAGAACAGGGGCTTGGACACATCTGTGTTGCTGTGTTGGAAGCTGTCGTGTCGGTTGTGTATCCTCGTTCAGCGTGGCGTGCTAGGAGGAACAGGGCCGGGGCTGAGGCCTGGTCAAGCTGCACGCCTTGTAAACAACAATCCATACAGACTTTCCTGTGACCTGACGTTCTGCATCAGCAGTCTGTTCTCAGGAATCAGATGATCATTACCGAGGATTTCCTCCCTGTCCAGCAGTTCTAGACTGTGCTGTGGAAGTGTAAAGTAATAACAGCGGTGAATCGGCCCAGTGAACAAGGTAATCTGTTAATTTCCAATGGGGCCGGTACTATTGGTTTGTAAATGAGATGACTAGCTCCTGGTGCCATTAAGCTGTTGCAGCACAGTCAAAATCAGATGAGGGACGAATGCGATCAGAGCCTTAAATCCAACCAGAATACTCTCTTTATTCCTGCACGCCATTTCTTCCCTTTGCAGTTCAGAGCTCGCTTCTTTGGGGCAGCCTTTGGGGATGGATTGGGGAGGTGGTCGGACTTTTGGGAATGGTTCTGTTGGTGAGAGAGTGGGGTTTTGGTCAATGAGCCTTCATGTAGCAAGGTCGCAGTCCTCCTTCCCTCTCCTTTGAAGTGTGTAAGCGCTCCCAGGAGGGGAGAGTAGCCGTCCTCCAGCACAGTTTAAGACTCTGCAAACCTCTGCTCCCCTTCTACAGCTCTCTGTGGAAGTCAAGGAAGGCCAGTTGAACTACCCAAAGGCAGTCTGGTAGCTAATAAGACCTCTGAGTATTCATCAGCATTGTGCTGCTACACTGTGTACCTGTTGTGGTGGCAACTCTATTACATTCAATAAGAGGGAACATGATGGGGGGGGGGGGGAGAAACAGGAGGGTTTCATGGGTCTGCTCTTGCCCTAGTGAGTCCAGGCTTAATGAGCAGCACTGGGACAGAGAGATGACGTCACAGACATGCTCTCTGCCTCTCAATGTGCTGCATGACAAGGCCAAAGGGCAATACAAGACACTCATGTCTCTAGAAAGCTACACGGCTCATTTCAAAGTGTTAATCTTAACACCGGAAGTGTATACTGGAGTCGGGAGTCATGGACTGGATCTCGATAAACACTCCTAGAGTAAGATGAACACTCCTGCTGTTAAATTAACTATTTGAAATGTGTATTCATTTACTTAGGTTTTGTGTCACTGCTTGAATGTAACTCGTATCTCAATAAAAACAACTTTGATAAATGAAATAAAAAGTGCTCGTTTGCTGGACTTTCAAGCTTCTATCCACGACCGTTTCCAGCACTCATATACAGTCACACATATTCCTGTTTTACATGGCTTTGAACAGCTTAAGACTTTGCAGGCTTCAGTGAGTTTGTTTACAAATGACAGATCAATACCGTTAGAGGTGTGCTAGTCCAGATGCTACCTTAGCTAGGTCTCTCCTGGGAATATCTCCCTAGTCCCTTGGAGGAAGGCTTGTTAACAGAGATCTTCCACTGTGCTTTCTTCGCCAACACTACCTTTCAGATACGTATTCCATAGTGTGTGTTGTTCTCCAGCACGTTGGCTAAAGTACAAAAGTGAGGCCTGAAAAAAGTTCCAGCTGTACTGGATGTACAGATGGAAAAAAAAAAACGGAAATAGGCGCCTACACACACACACACACTTCTTGGTGTACACATTCTCACATTGTTACATCACGGCATTTTCCGCAGTGTTGAGGGTTTCATGATGTTTGGTGGTTAGTGTTCTGCAGTGTTAGCTTTGGGAACTTTGAATGCAAGCAGCTCTTAAACTAGGCCCATTAGCCTATAGAGGCTAATAAAACAAGACAAGTGGTAGCCCTGTATGTGCAAGAGATTTACATAATGAGAATGATTCATCTCTCTACCGTGGGATTGTTACAGAGGTCATAATGTATGCTGTACTTTACGGTGGTATAGAAATCTTTGAAATAGCCATGAAGTTAAGTGTGGAAATCAGCTCGCAGTCTATCATGGAAATGTAAGGTATGTTGCTGTGTGGTTGCCAGGAGAGTTGAGCAGGTATGAGGGTGGTGTTCTTGTTTCCTGCGTCTATCCCAGACGATAGAGAACGATGGAGAGCTGACAGGCGTGTACTGTCTGCGTCTCCTGTGGTAGAACACAGCGGCATGATGAGGTCTCTCGCTGAGCAGCAAACACAGCACAACATCGGGTGTAAAGCTGTTCCAGATTAGGATGTATTTAGGATTCAGAGGGAAGTGAATGTGCTTTTAGATGTATTGAACCGTCGATTAAAAAAGGTTACTCCTGGAAAGAATCATAAATTAATAGGAACAAAGGTCAGTAACTGACTATCGTAATGCTTCCATTACATTTTCTTGAAATAAATGAGTAAATGATCTTTTGGGTTGTTATTTAGGATTCCCTTCATTATGAGAGTCTTTGTAGCTAAACATCTAATGGGCCGGTGTTCATGAAATGAGGCACTTGAAAATGATTATTGCTAGAAATATAAGATAATGGATAGCCATTACATTCCCTGCTGTCATGTGCACATATATTGTGTGTGCTTGAAATACGACGCATGCCCTGCAAGTACTGTACCAACCACTTAATATCAGAAAATCACTGTGTGTGATGATTTATAATTACCACAATGTGCATTGGGTCTTGGTTGTTGGCCCAATAATTAGCTCATTTTCTTTGTTCTGATGGATGACCGTGGTGGAGGTGAAGGATCTCTCTTGCTCTATTCCTGTCATCTGTGGGAGCAGTAACGCACCCCAACACGCTGCAGTGAGCAGTAACGCACCCCAACACGCTGCAGTGAGCAGTAACGCACCCCAACACGCTGCAGTGAGCAGTAACGCACCCCAACACGCTGCAGTGAGCAGTAACGCACCACAACACTCTGCAGTGAGCAGTAACGCACCCCAACACTCTGCAGTGAGCAGTAACGCACCACAACACGCTGCAGTGAGCAGTAACGCACCCCAACACGCTGCAGTGAGCAGTAACGCACCACAACACTCTGCAGTGAGCAGTAACGCACCCCAACACTCTGCAGTGAGCAGTAACGCACCCCAACACGCTGCAGTGAGCAGTAACGCACCTTGAACTGGTCAACAAAGGGAAACCCTTGTTAGTCACACAGAGCTGACAGAGTCTAATGGGGTGACAACACAGAACCACGATTACAACATGTTCGTTGTGTTGGCTTGAATCTCAGCACCCAACTACCTGTGTGTTTTCATGTACGTTCCTCCCCTGAATGTACGTTAACCACAAACATCTGTCCACATATACTGTGTCTGGACGCGAGTAGAACGGCAGTTAAGTTTATTTTGAGACTTTTGAGTCCTGTTTGTTTACCCCAGTGTTTAACAACTTGCCCACCTGCGCTGGGTAAAAGCCAGTGTGTGTGGTTGCTGTGGCTCAGCCCTCTGGGACAGGCAGGCAGGCAGGAATCAGCGTTGAGGAGGACTGTATCACTCGAGGACAGAGGCGTCTGAAAGGAATAATCCGTGTTTACCAGATTGAAATGATTACAGCTCTGTCACGCCAAGCTCTGTCTACAGCACAGGCCTCTCTGAGAATAGCATCATGAATATTACTGTGATTACCAAGAGGGGGCCTTGTCACGGGAAATTGACTGCTTGACTGACAGGCCAACTGCATTAAAGATAAGTGCGCCTTGTGTTTACATCCATCTCTCTCTGGTTTGGCTGGCGTCGGCATGGGCTTGATCAACCAGGGATTGGCTCACTGTCCTCAGAGGCGGAGCCTAGCATTACCGGCTGTGTTGTGTGCTTTCAGTCGGTGTCATGTGTGGGTGGTTGTCTTCCAGGGTTCTGCTCCTGAACAGGAGCCACAGTCACGGAGACAGGTTGACCAGCAGAACCTGTTGACAGGAGTCTCAGATGTAAGACGTCTCTGTCGTCGTTGTGAGAAGTGTTTTGTCTGACGCGCTGGGCTGCAGGCGCACACAGGCCTTGCAGCTCCACACTGCCTTTACTTTAATGAGTTTGGACAAGCTGAATGTTTGAAGCACAATGCAACGCTACGCTTTCGGTGTTATGGTCTTCTGGTTTTCTAATGATCGGAAATATTTATGTTTTTCAGAGAAGTCCCATACAGGGGTCAGCGAACAGGTCAAATTAATAGCTTTTTTTTTCTCCCTTACCTCATAATTGGTTCAAAAGCATAACAGTCTGTGCAACATCCTTAACTTAACTAAGCCCCTTAACTCATTGCTGAATAGCATAATTGGATGGTAGAGCCTGTTCTACAATGTGTAAGAAAATAATTGTGTGTCTATGAAAGCAAATTCCCCAAACCATCTTAACAACGTTAAACATTTGATTACTATGCAGTGCGCAGTAACATCAACATTACTCCATTATTACATGCCGTTCCACGTAATTGAATGGGTAATATATCTGTGATTGCTCTGTGTGGCGTGGAGAGAGGAGGCCGTTGGTACGTGGGCTGTCTGGAGGGGTCTGCGTTGTTACTCATACTGTTACAGCGCAGCGACAATCACAGCGTGATTCATTTGTACTGTAGCGCCCCGCGGCTGGAGAAATCTCTGTTTCCTGCGGTAGTGCGTCAGCTGTCAGACTGGTTGGACTGGGAAACGTATGGACTAAACCAGTGAAAAAGACAGTGACTGAGGACTGCGTTCCTTTACTAAATGAGGGGTTAAATGGTGTCCTGCGGCACAAAGATTCATTGGAATTACTGCCACATGGATCTGTAAATTGAGTTTAAATGGTCTTAACTTGATATGTGAGATGAATGGGATTGAGTTGGTCTAGCGATCACCACTACTCATTGCATTAAAGGGCTGCCGTAGCACAAGGTTGAAATTTCTCAAGTGAATTTAAATACGAGCTTGTTTTTATTTATAAACGTAATTACCGACTGTCCGCAGTATCTGCACGCTTGTCACATCGAGCGGTCTGAGTGTGCAGTATAAAAGCAAAAGCTCTCATAATTATGTTTACATCCGCCGATGAAAATCCCAGCGCTGTAATGATCAGTAATTATAAATATTTTTCAGTGTGTCTGCTGCTTCAGCTGGGCCTATTGTGCGCTGTGAAGTGCAGAGTTGGTGCAGCTTAATTATGACATTGTACATGACTAAATGTACCAGTCTGCTTCTAGCCCGGAAAAACACTTCCAGTGAATAATCACGTTCAAGTCTGACTTTAAAGAGCTCATTACAGTTAGTTTTCTAAAGAGTAGCTTATTAAACACAGTTACCTAATAAGCATCTTTGGTGGTGCAAATTGCCGAAAATGATAATGAGTCTGATTAGGCCACGTTTCAATTATGACAGCTACCTCTTCCCTCCCCCTGTCTGACTCTCCCCCTCCCCCAAGCTTTTTTTTTAAAAGATGGAGAAAAGTCCAGCGCTTTATGCTTGGGATCCTCCTGGAAGGCATTTGGTCTCTCTCTCCACCTCTTTCTCTCTGTCTCTCTCCACCTCTCTCTCTCTCTCTCTCCACCTCTCTCTCCCATCCCCCCTCTTTCTCCCTACAAACACACACACACACACACACACACACACAAAAAAGGAAAAGAAAAGTGCTCTGCCTCGTCTGTGCTTCCTTTCAGCAGCACAGTAATGAATAGAGAATTGTGCAAGCGGCGGTCCAATTTACGCACTGGGAGATTGGATGGAGAGAGTGGAGACCAGTTCCTGTTTGCTTAAAAACGGCCAAGGCTACCAAGATTAATAGTTCCCTAAAAGGTCAGCATCACTGTTTCATTCTCAATGATCACAGTAGAAGAAATTAAACGTTGTGCAATATCACCCGTCACTTGGCAAACTGTTGTACGCTTCATCCGAGGAGGTGTTCCGTATGTAACAAGTGTCAAATATAAGAGAGATCCATTACCCGTCTTGATTTTAAATAGCAAGTGGTCATTTTAGCATTTAAAACAAAAACATTTGATGTATTATATTGCAAAGAATAGACAAGCTACACCAGAATAGACCTATAAAACACACATGCTTCTTCTTCTTCTCACTAATCAGTGGCATTTGAGCCGAAGCCCTAAGGCTGTCTAAAAACATTCCACTAATGGAACAGTCAGTAATTATACCAAGGAAGACAAAGGAGGCTGTGATTGTTGATGTATCTGTATTTCCATGAAGGATGAAGAATGAAGAGCGTTCTGGCTAATGATGCTAATCCAGATCTCATGTCTGTCATGGTAACAAACACCCAATCAGGAGAAGAAGAGGGCTCTGATGCTACATCTGGAATGTAAACATCATGTCTCTGTGTTGACAGGAGAGCACGTTGGGTTTGCGTCCGTTTGTTCGGTGTAGAAGGCCGTGAGTGGATGTCATCACAATGTGCTCGTTACCTGTTGGTGGTTGGTGTGTACTCACGCAAACCTGCTTGACCCAGCTGAAACACAACGCACTGCAGGAGAAGCTGGCCTCGCACACCTGTGTGTTATGCTGTAGGCACTTGTGATTGTTGACAGGGAAAGAGAACACTGTTCTCCAGTGTTCACACTCTGGGGAGCTTAAGTGCTGTTACCCTCCTTCTTACCTGGAGAGGACTGGCCCTCTCTCTCCTCGGCTGCCTCCATGCTTCGCTGAGCTCGCTCCACCCTGCTGTATTTAAATCGCTCTTCTTTTCTCTGGTTTCCATGTCATTAAGCTTGTGACGCTCAGGGTTGTGAAGGAGCGCCTCTCTGATTGTCCAAAGTGGCACTTTGTACTGAGGGGATTTACTGTAAAAGGAAAAAAAACAAGAGGAAAAAAAAGACTTCAAACTCCACATGTGCGTTCGTTTGTGAACGATCGTGACGGCGATTAGATGTAACAGACAACCCTTTCCAGGTCTCTGCCCAAATAAGTATGGATAACCTTTTGGAACGTATTTATTATTATATCCATGAGAAGAGAACATACTAATTCCAGATTGTTTTATAGTTGACAGTAAGCAGCAGGTAGTTCAATAAAAGCCATTTAACTGTTAGGATGAAACCTACAGCCGTTTAAGGCTCTTCAGCTTGTACTGTTAGAAAATGTATTAGCACTTGAAATGTCTTTCCCTTGCTATGTATTGTGCCCACCTACACACTTAAAAAAGGAGCTGTTCTAACTAGAGGATTCATGCACAAAGGTCTGCAGAGAAGGAAACTCTTGACGTTCCTAAGGGAGTCTCACTTCAAACCCTCTCTGTGGGTACAACTAAACTGCAGTTTTTTGTTTTTTTTTGCCTTTTCATCACGATGAATATATACATGTTACTTAGCTACTGCTACTATTTCCTGATCATTTTTACCATAGAAGAAGTGTTTCTCTGTGTGTTCATCGCTTCCTCCAGTCCTCCAGTGGTGTTTATTGTGTTTACTCTGAGCAGATTGAGTGGTACACTGCATCATGGCTGCTGTGTGCCATTCTTTGCCTTGGGCTTTTCCTAGTCATTAGCTTGGAAGGTTGACAACCGTGTGAGTTGTAGCATGGATCTCTTTGACTAAAACCTTGTAAATTAACACAATTAGCGCAGCATCATTCCGCTAATTAGCTGCTGGTGTCTGCTGTGGCGTCTGGGGGAGGGAGTCAGAAGGGAGTCCACGTCTCTCTTCTACCAGACAGACCCCGCGCTCTAATCCGCCGCTGGAATGGAACTGTTTATTGCCTAAATCCTACGATTGGGACTTAAGCTACAGGAGTATTAGGTATTGTACAGCATTGTCTGGTTAGGGAAGATGAGCAGGAGAGCCACACAGCAGAGCAGGAGAGACCAGTGATGTGGCACGGTGCTCACGGTGCCTGACCACACACTGTGCTCATCAGTCATATTGCTGTGGATGTATTACAGTGTGTGTGTTTGAGATAGCTTGCGTGTGTCTATACGTTCGCCATGATTGTTTTCAACCATAATCACTCCACTGTTCTTGGGGCTATACACTCTCGGTGCTAATCCCTGGCTTAGTCTTAGATGACAGCATATGGAACTACTTGCATTTGCAGATGGGGTTTAGGATTAAGCTTGTGAACCCTGCGGGCATCGCAGCACAGAGGAGAGGAGGGCAAGGGAGGCATGCCTCCCCTCCTGGCTGGCCGAGAGGGAGAGAGAGAGAAAGAGAGAGCGAGAGAGACAGAGAGAGAGAGAGAGACAGAGAGAGAGAGAGAGACAGAGAGAGAGAGAGAGACAGAGAGAGAGAGACAGAGAGAGAGAGAGACAGAGACAGAGAGAGAGAGAGAGAGGGGCTGTGGACAGACACTGTTGTAATTCACGCCAGGCCGAGACGTCGGTGTGATGAAAGCAGCAGAGCGCTGCCAGGAAGATTGCTTCGCCGCTCGCCTCCAAGCAGATCTGAGACTGTCTCGGAATGGCTCCGATGAGACTTGGATTATAGACTGACCTGCCGATGTCTGTGTCGGTCTGCGCTGTGTTGGCTGCATTATACTGTGCTAACCAGGTGTTGGGTCCCCCATCCACACCCAGCCTGACACATCCTCCTCCACCGATGCTTCTTCTAGGGGTGTCTGGATGAGGGGAGATCCTGTCACTTAGTGGGGGCCAGGATAGATTGGGTTTAAGAAGCTTCTGGGATTGTAGTTGGTTCTTCTGTCTTCCCAAGGTGCGTTGAGTGTGCCGGGTGGGAATCCAAACCTGGTCTTCCAGTTGACCAGCCCATCATCTGCTAGACCCTATGGTCATTGTCACCACTGTTTCAAGTTGTCAATTAGTGTTGAGTCCGCTTTCTAGACATTTGCCAGGCCCTTATTGTAAATAAGACGAATGTTCTTAATTGGCATGCCTGGTAAAATGGAAGACATTTGAAAATCAGCATCTGCTCCTTGTATCCTTCTTTAAGTCCATTGAAGAAATGGCAGCCGTGAACCCTCTCATGCCTTGTTTTGTGCCTTAGCTGATGCAGACAGCTCGTCGTGACTGATCTCTCTCTCTCTCCCTGTGGACTGTCTAGGCCTAAAGATGCAGTGGACCCCAGAGCATGCCCAGTGGGCCGAGCAGCACTTTGACATCTCGTCCACCACCCGCTCCCCTGCTCACAAGGTGGAGGCGTATCGCGGGCACCTCCAGCGCACCTACCAGTACGCCTGGGCCAACGACGACATCTCCGCCCTCACCGCCTCCAACCTGCTCAAGAAATACGCGGAGAAGTACTCGGGCCTCCTGGAGGGCCCGGGCGAGAGGGCCCTGCTGTGCTCCTACACCGAAGCCACGCCGGGACTCATGAACGGACGCAAGTCGGAGAGCGATTCCTGGCAGGAGGGGATTTACCCGATGAACTGCGCTCCAGATGTTGTATCTGTGAGCAAAGCTGGGATGACAGCTGCCCTGCCCCCCACAGACGTGTCTGGCAGCATAGGCAGCTCCCCAGGGGCCGTCAGCAGCCTGGCCGAGGCCAGCTACTCCAGCAGCAACTGTGGGAGCCACGCGGCCGGCAGCATCCACTCGGCCCTGTCCTCCCAGGAATACGCCGGCGGTTACAACGGCTCGTACCTGCACAGCAGCTACAGCGGCCAGACCACCCCGGCCCTCCCCTCGCCTCACCCCTCCCCGCTGCACAGCGCCGGGCTTCTGCAGCCGCCCCCCCCTCCCCCGCCCCCTCCCCCCACCTTGGTGCCCAGCTACAACGCGGGCCCCCCCAACCTGTCCAACTACAACTACCCCCCCACAGGGTATCCCCCCCAGACTGCTGTGGCCCCAGGCTACAGCCCGGGAGGCGGCCCCCCTCCATCCACCTATCTGCCCTCCGGGATCGCCGCCCCGACCCCCCTCCCCCCCTCCACCCTCCCTGGCTACACCTACCAGTCCCACAACCATGCGCCGATCGCACCCACTCCTCTGAACGGCAGCTCGGCCAACTCCCTGAAAAGAAAAGCTTTCTACATGAGCGGCCACGGAGATATGGACTCCAGTTATGGTCATTTCAACTACAGCCAGCAGAGTTCCTCCCAGAGCCCTATGTACAGGATAGCTGACGGCGGCCTCTCCGACGCCGGCAGAGGGAACGGGTTTGACAGGAATGCCGAGGCGGCGTCTCTAGCGTTCAAGCCCACGAAGCAGCCGATATCCTCCGATCTGCAAAGAAAATGTAGCGCTCAGTCTGGCAGAGCGCCCACCCCCCCGCCCAGCAGCCTGCGCACCTGCGACTCCTTCGGGAAGTTTCCGTCCGAGGAACACAGACAGCACCTCACGCATTCCATCGCCGGGTCGGACATCGGCCCCGCGACCTCATCCACACACGCTGCGGAGGAACAGCTGAAGAACAGCGACGCCAGCCTGGTGGAGATGGTCACCACTGAGATCCTCCAACAGGCGCCCCCGGTGGACTGGAGTGACATTGCCGGTCTAGATCTGGCCAAAGCCGCCATCAAAGAAGAGATCCTCTGGCCCATCCTTCGGCCCGACATGTTCAGCGGACTGTCCTCGTTACCTCGGAGCCTGCTCCTGTTTGGACCTCAGGGGTCAGGCAGGACTCTGTTGGCCCGCTGCATGGCCAGCCAGCTGGGCGCCGCCTTCCTGCGCCTCAGTGGCTCCGCCCTGGTCACCAAGTGGCCGGGAGACGGCGAGAAGATCATCCAGGCCTCCTTCCTGGTGGCGCGCTGCCGCCAGCCCGCCGTGGTGTTCATCAGCGAGGTGGACGTGCTGCTGTCGGCCCAGCAGAGCGACGACGGCCCCGCCAGCCGCATCAAGAGCGAGCTGCTCCTGCAGCTGGACAGCCTGCTGGCGTCGTCCGAGGAGCACGTGCTGGTGGTGTGCTCCAGCAGTAGGCCCGAGGACATCCCCGACGCCCTGCGCAGGTACTTTGCCAGGCGCCTCCTCGTCCCCCTGCCCGACACGGCGGCCCGCCACCACATGATCAGCCAGCTGCTCTCCCAGCACAACTACTGCCTCAGTGACAAGGAGGTGGCCATGCTGGTCCAGAGGACCGAGGGTTTCTCTGGGCTGGACGTGGCCAGGCTGTGCCAGGAGGCCGTGGTGGGCCCCCTCCACAGCCTCCCTGCCAACGACCTCTCAGCCATGCACCCCAGCCAGATGAGAGCCGTGGCCTACCAGGACTTTGACAACGTCTTGTGTAAATTCCAGCCCAGCATTTCACAGAAGGAACTCGACACGTATACCGAATGGAATAAAATGTTTGGTTGTAGTCAATGAGGGGGAGCTGTTGTGAGACTGTGTGAGCGATCCTCATACTGTGTTGTGTGCTCCCCCCTGTTGGGATGGAAGAAAGGACAGGTTAAGGTGCCCGCAAACCCTCGGTGCAGCAAATGCACAGCCCAGTACAGACCTGGATAAAACACACAGGCTTTAGACACATGCTGGCGGTCGGCACATTTAACAGTAGAGAACTGGTATTTCTATGCTTGCTTCTGCCGAAGCCGAGTCCGCTCACATCGCTCTGAACTGATGAAATCCCTGTGTGTGTGTGTGTGTGTGTGTGTGTGTGTGTGTGTGTGTGTGTGTGTGTGTGTGTGTGTGTGTGTGTGTGTGTGCGTGTGTGTATAATTCTGCTGTTCTTGAGATTCATTTGCTATCAAGTGCCTAAGGTGGTGCTCCTTTATTTTGGTCCTCGTTATTTCTTCGCCTCACAATCTACATTGGTGGCATGTGCTAATACAAAAAAAGCTTTAATATGAGACAAAAATACTAAATTGACCCCCCCCCCCTCCTCTACCCATTTTCATAAATAGTATCTCACAACTGTGTTTGTTTTTGTGGACTCTTTGAACAGGAGATGTGATATTGGTAAACGGAACTCTTAATTTGTAGGAATCATCGATGTTCATGTTCTCTCATTTTGAAACTCAGGAAACTGATTGTGATGTGTACAGTACCTCAGAAGATTGTGTTAAAGCACTACACACTGCTAAGAGCGTTCGGATTGCATTTGAATTCGAGTCATGTCAAAATAGAAGGTTGTTGTTCCACGACTGGCTACCATGGCAAGGTTATGACATTGAATGTACCAGTGGAAGTACGGAGCATACAGGAGAAAATAAGCAGACGATTTCTCATCCTCTTATTTGAAATGTATCATTTTAAGTGAAGAATCCCATCATGGACCTAGTCTTATCTGATAACTTGCAGGGATGAAGGAATTAGGCTTCCTGCGTTCTTCTTGACTGGCCTCGATCCACAGAACCAAGAGACAGAACTCACGTTCCAGTTTTGCCCTTTCGGTTCAACGTTTGGATATCGGAGAGAACAGGATATAGGTATTTGTCAAAACATTTCAGCAGCTTTATTTCTCCTTGTAGATAGCAAGGGTGTAGTCCGTTCTGTCAAGCCGGTGTGTGTTCCCCCAAGCTAGATCATTCCATCCCACTGCTCTTTTATCATTAATGAAAACTAAGGATTACGCATTCCCCAAGTCGCTTCCTACCTCAGTGTGTTATTTATCTCACAGTGAAAGTCAAGGGGGCTGCAGAACGACACCCCAGGTTGCCTGTTTAGTCGTGAAGCTTACAAAGGAAAGAAAGAAAAACCTACAAATATTGAAGCTGCTCATCTGTAACTCGTCTTCAGTTAGTGCTTTGCCTGTTGCTCCATCACCCAGTATTCACTAGCAGTACAATGAGTGGCTGCTTGCATGGCTACCACTGCAATGCTACATCACCAAACCCACAGTCTGACAACCGCATGAGCAAGTAAAGGCTTTCATCCTGAATGTATTTGTTTTATTTTCTTGTTCTTGAACAAAGCACTGGCACAGGGAAGGGTACCACTGGACACGACTGTCTCAGAATGGGCTCTTCCTTTGGATTCATTTAGCACATGCTTTTATCCAAATGTGAAATCTTAAATGTTATATTTACTTATATCTTAAATATGTCATATTTTAATCCACTTAATCTCTACCTAAATAGGGGATAAGCACTGTTGCTAGAGCAGTGAGTTGATCTCGTGCTGAAGGCTGAATAGTTATGCTCTCTATAGCAGCTCTGTGGATAAACACACCTGACTTAACTAAAAGCTTGGAAACCGATCGGAACACTTGCAGTCAATAGTCTGTTGAATGTAACATACTCTTGTAACAATATTGTTAATGGATATGTTTCACATTCTGATCGCACACTGTATGATCAAATGTCCCCTTCATGGTCTGTAGTGTATCATTTCAATCAAGAATTTATTTCAGCATTATTTTAAGTTTTGTTTTGTTTTCTGTTGGTTCAATACAAACTACAAACATCTAGGATTATATCAGCAAACATGTGATACATCAAATGCACTTTTTTTTCATAATATACGTTTTAGTTTTTTTTAATCTATCTTGAAGCCAAAGGGAACTTGCTACAGGACCTGCTCTTACATCTAGCCGACTCATCATTTGTGGTCAAATTTCAAGACGTAACGGCAAAACATGAAAACGGTCAAAACCGCACAAACGTAAATGACTACCACGTGACGTCAGGATTTCTTTCAGACGACACAGAAAAACGACAAACGCGACAGCTTCTGGTCCACGTGCCGTCTCGAGTGCTGCTTTTGAGATTAAGTGGAACGACGGCACATCACACTGGTGAAACCTAATGTTTGTGTAAGCACACTAATACATGTGTACTTGTTACTAATCAAGAGCTGTTCAACAAGTTACAGTATTTCAGCATTTACAGCCACAAGGGAAACACAAAGGGAAACACTGAACCATGAAACCCTTTCCTCAATGTACAGAACTTTAGAAATAGATGTGAACGTTTTTACAATGACAATGTGACAGGCCAATTGTGAAAAATAACAACTGAAAGTTTAAAAAGCACATTCAATCTCTTCCCCCCCCCCCCCTCTCTCTCTCATTGTTGACAACTTAATCACTTGAATGTAGTTTTTCCATATCTGTCAGTAACCCCATAGATGTGTTTAGTACAGAACTGCTTTAGATGTTAAAATCATCTTTATGTAGTCTTATCTGTTTTATATTCAGACCTTGTTCTTTATAACCATTTCTACCTCATTGCTACATATTGTACATGTAGTACTTATGTTCTGTCGTTTTGAATGTCATGCATTTGTAAAAAACAAAATAAAAGAAAAAGAAAGAAATGAAATGGAGAAAAAAAACGGAAAAAAAACGAAATGCGTAAAAGCTTAAACATTTAAAAAGCTTGCCCTTGAACTGAACAGTCTACCTCAGAAAGACTGTCCTTACACTGAACAGCAGAGTGTCCCAAATGAGAAAAGGCACAACAAAGCCAGCCCTGTCAGGGTTGTGATAATCCACACTGCAGTACAAGAGATTCTGACTTCATCTATTCATCACACCGAACCTCTGTATTGTCAATGTGGACTGTGTAGGTCTTCTACAAGGTTTCAAATGCATTTTTCTTTTTTTTCTTCTTTTTTCTTTACCTATACTAAATTGATTTAATCGTTTGTGAATCGTGCGCATGCCAGTGTGAATGGATGTGCACTTATGGTTCTATCTGCAGTGTGAGAGTCAACACTAAGATTATGTGAATTTCAAATTTTTACATTTCATACACATGTACAGAAAATAAACTTGCACATACAGGTATGTGTACTTAATGTACATTTGCTGATGATATATACTTACTTAAATGCACCGCATACAGTACATGTTTATATGTGTGTGTGTGTGTTGCCATAACTACAGTCAATGTTAATGTATTTTCATCTACTTCAAGATACATTACAAAATACATTGAAGTATTGAATAAAAATGTTTTTCTGAAAATGCAAAGTGTTTTAGTTTCAACTCTTATTGATCACAGTTGCATTCGGACACAGATGTTTAAAATGATGCATATTCATTTGATTTCATCGATTGTTTGTCTTGTAAAAGACCTATGCAAGACACAACACACCAGGTTTGAGTTTACAAATGCCAACATCGTTTTTGCTGTTTAATTTTAATCCCAGTATTAATTTATAGATTTGTTTTGACTACCCTCATTAAAATGATATGAACACCTTCCCTCCTGATACAGTCAGGGTGATGACCCTCAGCCCCTCTCCATCCCCATAGGCTCAGATCGCTTTTTATGTAAATGGAACATTTTATGCATAGATTTTCTTTTTTCATGGTATTATTATATAGTAGATGACATGCGTAGGAAGCTGCTGTACAATTAACATCAAGGAGGAAAGTCGCAGTGCGTTTTGTGCTCCGCGCTTATTTCATCTGTAAATCTGTCTGGGGTTTTGTATGGGTTTTAATGGATGCATTTCTACAGGCCTGTCCTCCCAATTTCCCTCCCTGTCGCATAACCTTGCAAATAAACATTGGGCAGAAATAATGATACCAGTGAAGGTATTATCACAGGCATAAATACAGAAATGGAACAGTTTTAGTCAGCTGTTTCCACATGTGATAGCATTGGTCACTTTTGGCTTTGGAATTATAGATGAAACGGAACCGAGATACCTTGAATAAAAAATGTAATTACTAATGTGTGCAGTGCCACAGGTTTATGGTTTATGGCAGTGCTAAAGCTAAATATCTGAAACTGAATGAATATCCGCCCTTTAGAACAATATGTGTGTCACATGCCAGACTCCAAAGCTTACATGTAAGGCAAAAAAAAAAAAAATCATCATCAAGTTAAAAATAATATTTTGATAGCATTCCTATATTGATAATAATTAACCACCTAAGTAGTTTTATTACTGCAAGTGGATGAGCTTCCTTCCCCCTCTGGGTTGCTAACTGTGACTGGGTAAGTGTCAATAGAGCTTCAATAAGTATATCAGAATTAAATGGCTGTCACAGTTAATGTGAACTCCTTGAATATTGTCTTGCTGGCAATCTATTTCATTCCCTATTCACTCGTTACATTGCAGTAAACAATGTCATGTGGGATTTTCATATTTTCACATTTCATTTGGGCTGTGCGCCTCATCTCCCTGCTATTTTCAGACCCTCTCAGACACCCTCTCCCCACAGCCCCACCTTTTGAATTTTCAAACAAGAGCATTCGACCAGGGGGGAAATCCCAGTCCTGATAAGAGAAAATAAAGTTGAGTCAAACAATTTACACTTGAGTTATTAGTGGCTATTTTGTAAATATCAGAGATTGGGTGGTCATGGTGTTCTGGGGTTCATTTGCATTCTGATGAAACTGGAGTGGATGTGTGTGAACTTGGAGGTTATCTGTGGCTCTGCAGCGCAGTGCTGCTGAATCAGACGGCTTCACCGAGCCCGGCTCGAGAGGAAGAGGCAGGGACCTCTCTCAAATCACTTCCTTCATAACAATTAAAATATGCAAAGTGATAATTTTCCTTAAGTAGCCTTAAATGTGCAATCTATTTAAATGTGAGGGAAATTGCCTAAAGCTTGCGGTGTGAGGGGGGGGGAGAATAAATTATGCAAATAAGAGAAAGGACTCTTGAAAGCCTAATTTTTCTGTAATAAGCATACTGTTTCATTTAATTTTTTGCCTCTTATTAAAAGTGACAGTTCTTTTGCACTGTCTGATGGCTATATCTGACACAATCCAATAGAACTGACTGCAAGACTAAATGCTAAAGCATTTTGGTAGCTTTTAGATGATGGCTACATTCACAAAGTAATTATGCGCTGGAGAGTCCAGAAATAAGGTTTAATTACACAGTAATCGCCTCTGATGGACACTGGGAAGTGTGAATACTGCCAGACTGCAATCCATCAATGACAAAGCCCTGGCCACTTTTAATTCCTGCTCATTTGCATCCTAACCTCCGCACCAAGTTGCACAAACGCTGTTAAATGTTAATAGGACCTGTCTCTCTACTCAAAATGAATGCTTAAGCCATTTCATCTCTCTCCCTCCACTCTCTCTCTCTCCCTCCTTTCTCTCTCTCTCCATCGGCTCTCTCCATCCTCTCCTCTCTCTCCCCCTCTCCTCTCTCTCCCCCTCTCCCTCTTTCCTCCCCCCTCTCCCTCTCCCCCCCCCCTCCCTCTCCTTCTCCCTCCCTCATGGTTTCTCACACGTTCTCTGTCTCACACACACCATATCTCCTCGCTGGGTTTGGTGCTCTCATGCCTCCATAACTAGCTGCTCTTCAGGAGAGGCGCTAGGCAGAGGAGGCAGTGCATGGTCACTGCCGTGCTAATTGGGAGCAACATGTAAAGTTTTATCTCTCAAGTGCTAACAAACCGCACAGACAAGTCGAATTCTTTGCATGTGTGTGTGTCTGTGTGTGTCTGTGTGTGTGTGTGCGTGTGTTTGTGAGACGGAAAATGTGTATTTGTAGGCGTGCCTGTATTTGTGCATGTGCGCGTTGTGCGTGTCTGTGCGTGTGGATGTGAATGCGTGAGGATGTGAATGCGTGTGGATGTATGTGCGTGTTTGCAGCCCTGTGGGTGTGTATGGGTGTGTGTATGTGAATGTCTGTATGTGAGTGTGTATGCACGTGTGATTGTGTGTGTGTGTGTGTGTGTGTGTGTGTGTGCACAATCATGGCCTATTGTCCTCACTACTGTGTGTGTGTAGAGTGGCCCTCATGTCATATCTAACCCTAACCCCCTGGGACTAGACCAAATCGCAGTTGTATTAACTGAAACTGGTTAGTGGTGGTCCTGGCAGTATAGAATGTGGGGCTCCTCTGAGCTCTGGAGGTTGATTAGAGCCAGGATGTCTCATTATCAGTCTGTCTAAACCACACATTAGAATAACACTCTCCATGATATAAGGACTGCAGCACCTTGTGGCTACAGCATAAAGAGACAGAGTTGACCCAACCAACAAAGGAAGGCGGGCCCTGACGATGATATAGAAACATATTTGCTTTTGTGCAGAACGCAATTTACATGCACAGTCAATCACCAGGCAAAGTTAATCAAAACGTTATATTTTAAATCTAGATTGAAATGATTACTAAATCGACAAATCTATGATCAGAGATGAAGATTTATCATTTTTACAGCAGATCATTTCAAGATCTGTGAACATTGCAATGCTTAAAGTTTTTTATTTTCATTTTGATGAGAAGCTAAGCTGTCAAAATATTTTCAGCATTCTGTGAGTTTTTTTTTCTTTTTCTCAACCAAGCAGGCAAACGTATTAAAACATTTCAACCCCCCAAAAAAAGAAAGATCGATAAAGCACATCTGCTCCTCAGCCCCTTGGTGTGATGTGAGCAGGGTTCCTCCACTTGGAGCAGCGCTCCAGGCTGACCGGAGAGGCCTGATGACTCCAGTCCGTTACGTGCCCACCACTGCCCACCACCAATTAAGAGTCAACTGGGCCTTGCCAAGTTAAGCATTCACAACTTCCACCCTCTCCCCCACCCTCTCCCCCACCCTCTCCCCCACCCTCTCCCCCACCCTCTCCCTCACCCTCTCCCTTCCTCCATCTGTCCATCACGGAGGAGGAAAAGTGTCTGCCTGGGGGTTCAAAGGTCAGGAGAGTCCGCTTCAGCAGACGGAGATAGGGAGGAAGGACGGAACCTCTCGCTGTATCACCTTCTGCTTTATCTAACCACGGACGAGGGTCAGTGTGTTTACCCAGGAAGGAAAAGGGAACGTCCCTACCCTATGTCTCTCTCTCTCTCTTCATGGTCGCTAACAAGCAGACAATGACACCTGTCCAAACAGCGTCCCAACGTCCTGGGGTCAGTTTGAACCGTCTTCAATTTCCTATGTTTATACCCAATTCTGGGTTGTGCACTGGACGTTGTATTGCCCTAAACTGTCCTTCCCCATATAGCCGTGTGATGTTCAAGATGATCATCCTCGCTCACCCTTCTCTCCAGTCTCACAAAGTGGCCGAAGTGTCATGTAGTTAGCCTTAACCATGGTGAAATCTGCTGAAGAAGGAGATAATGATGAGGTGTCAGAGATGATTCCCCCTCTGCTGTTCCCAAGCAATAAATACCCTCATTAAAGTCAAGGAAGCTAAGGTCTAGAATAACCCCACTATTAAGGCTAATGTCAGATTATCACTTGTTTAACTATTACGGTAATAACATCACATTAATATTGTAATTCGGTAGCAATTATCCTTTTTGGGGGGAAAGTGGGGTGCTATTGAATATCAAAGCAACATTTTAATTAAGAACAATAAATTAAGACATGTCGCCAAACTAGTCTAAAAGTCTGACAGTTTGATTTCTCATTAACATCTTAATTACTGTTTGGAAATCCCTAATTGACTGTAATACCCTGAGCCTTTACTTAGAAGGGTCACCTCAAATACGGAAGTCCACAAAAGACAGGAGACAAAGTTGAATCATTTAGACGTTGTTCACTTTCATTATTTCTTTACTTCCAGTACAGGAGAAATGCCATGGCTGACATGGGCAGTTCTTGCACCGGGCGATCTCTTTAGTCTGCCTTAACCCCTGACTGGGAACACATCCAGCTAATAGGGAGCAGAGACAGAAGACCACACGTCCAATAAGCACACATCCTGCAGCTAAGGCAATCATTGGAAACACAGAGCGCGTCACTCTTTCAATTTCATCCCTTTTTTCCTGTGCCGGTCCCTCTCTCCGGCGTCATTATCTCCACCTCATCTGCTGGCTTCGTGACAGGCCTGTGCTATCCAGACACCGGGGGAAATGCAAATTGATTTTGTATCTGCGATGGCATTTTTACGGCCTCTACACGTTACATAGACTGTCATTTCGAGGGCCTAGATATAAAAATCCCATGGAAATGTCAAACCACGCGAAGGTCTGTTTCAGCCGTCCTCTGTTTGTTGTTTGCTGTGATAGACCGCTGGTGAGACAAGACTCCACGTTGCAGCTTGACTCCTCTACGGTCAACTGCTTATGAGATCTGCATTATGCTTGTGATCTCTAGATGAGAAGGGCTTTTGCAGGCTCATGTCAGTGATGCCTTGCCTGACAATCATGAGCACAACGTTGCAACGCAGTGCACTATATTCAGCAGAGAATCTTGTTATAGTCCCAGCTCAATTCAATAATGTTTCATTAAAACCAAACTGGCATTCATGGAGTTCTGAGGCTCTGTTCCAAAGTCATTCATAATATGTGCTTGCATTATTGTGGAGAACCTGTCTGAAGTAAACCAAGGTGGAGGAGCGTGCCATCAAAAGGACCTGGGTTCTGCGTGTGTTATGTTCTTTTGGAGGAACATTGAGAACACGGTTTGAAAGGAATGGAGGGACGTGATAGTCAAGAGAGGGAAAGAAAGGAAAGTCTTGAAAGCAGATGGCTAAAGATGAAGGTCAAATCCGATTGAGAAGTTTGTCAAAATGTGATGACATAAGCAATCTGTAAACCGTTATTGCAAGAAGCTTGAGGTGCAGAACAACATATTGAAATAAAAAAAATATAAAAATAAAAACTGTGCAGCTGCCAGCACACTGCCAGGAATGATTGCCTCAAGTGTCTCTCTCTCTCTCTCTCTCTCTCTCTCTCTCTCTCTCTCTCTCTCTCTCTCTCTCTCTCTCTCTCTCTCTCCTTCCCTCCCTCCCTCCCTCCCTCCCTCCCTCCCTCCCTCCCTCCCTCCCTCCCTCCCTCCCTCCCTCCCTCCCTCCCTCCCTCCCTCCCTCCCTCCCTCCCTCCCTCCCTCGCCCGCTCCCTTGCATGTACACGTCAGACAGCCAGATGTGAAGAGAAGCGTGTCAGAATTGAATGCATTTATTTATGCTCAGTAATAACTCTATTATGATTGATAAAGCGTGCCAACACTTCATTGGCAACAAATTGACTTGTCTGTCATCTTATCCTGAGTCATCATGTTGTTGCTTGTTTGTCCTGCCTAATGGTCTGTCTACCTGGTGTGATTAGGTGGAACCAAAGACTACCAGTGCAACTCTTACGACAACACCACCTTTCCAGGAAGATGGAGAGAGCCTTGTCAGTCACCACACTCCTTGGTCTGAGCTTTCTTTGTACAGAAAACCCGGTCTTCGATAAATCACTCGGCGAAGCCACATTTCTATTGATTAAAGTCAGTCTCACGCTTGAGTCTGGTGAGTTATCCGTGGAACGACTGAGGATTTATATTTCCTCCTGTCAAAATGTTAGGGCTCTTTCTCAAGACCAGCCAGAGCTGAACAATAGGACAGTACAGCTTTCTGTTGGAGAGGCACCCAGTAACAGTGGGACTGTTTCTGCCTGTTTTCAACGCAATGGGAACTTGTCAAGTAGAAATGTGCCCTAGCTGGTGTTGATGTGCAGCTGAAATGACACTCAATCGTTTCCGTTAGCAAACAGGAATCCAACTTGACGTTTTTATGAGTCAGCCTCATAAAAAGGCTTCCTGTTGTTGTTGATGTTTTATTCCTTACCGTAAGTATGTCTTCAATTATGGAGTAATTTTCAGTAATCATTTGGACATATGTAAGAACATTCCCATCATCCATTTTCAGGATGTTATGATCATGTTGCATTTTCAAATGTAAAGTTAAATGGTTCAAATTGTTTTCCAACAGGAACAGCTTGTCTTCATTAGAATAATACTGATTTCCCCTTCTGATGTTGGAACCACAATGATCCTGATAGGAACATGAAAGAGGCCTATCAATGCACAGTGCTACAAAGACCTGGGCTCCAGGACTCAGAGGCTGAGGAAACTCTCCAGACTCTGCCTGGTCCCATATTTCAGGTCAAAGTGTTACCTTGGCCAATGCTGCAGTTGTGGGGTTTTCTGCAAAACCTGTTTGGTACAGAGAGCCCACTGCATGGGTCTGATGTTTGAGAGCGTGCAGGAGGAGGCATGATGGGGGTTTCCACGTCAACAGAGGAAACAGTTTCCTCAAGAGGCACATGCAATTAAGGCCTTGAAATGATGTCAGTGTGTGTCAGAGCCTTTACTGTACACTTACAGAGCTAAACAAGCCACATGATCACTGTCTTTATCAGCAAGAAAGGACTGGCACATGGAGGTCTATAGTGTTTTATTATACATAAACTGTATCTCTGATTTATGGCTGCATTTTTCACCTTTAATCAGAGGAGGTTGAAAACGTGTTTTTTGGATGCAAAAAAAACAAACAAAACATGGCAATTTAATCTATAAATGCAAATAATTCTTCCCTCATTTGAGATGAGAATGTATTGTTTGGATGTAGGTTGATTTTAAAGGAGAAAAAACACACTTTTTCAACCTGGTGGGTAGAATATATCGATTGAGGATTCATGCAGCTTGCTGGTAATACATATTCATCATAGAGCATGATTTTAAAATCGAAAGCTGAGACAGCTGTATTTCCTTGTGCTGGCTCTCAATTGAGTGTGTTTGTGTTTGGGTGAAAACAGCGATGTTCAGCACCTCACTTGTGCTGATGACACAGTGTATGTGCTCAGAAGTTAAACCACTCCAACACAGATCACTCATGACAAGCGATCACCCTTAACAAGATTCTCTTCTCCCCCTGAAAGATTTGCTGGGAAAGATGATCTGAATCTATTCTGAGCACATTCAAAGGCAAGGGACCATGCACTCCCCTCGCGGGTTCATTATCATTCTCAGGTTATCCGAGGCCCAGCGAATCTGGAACCCAAATGAATTAGTGAGAATTAGGAAGCCTCAGCGGTGTGAACCCTCTCCAAATCTCCTCCGAGATGAAAGGTACACAGGCACGGCTCACGCTCTGTCACTCCCGCCTGAGCCCCCGTGTAAGTCCTCTGTCTACAGCCCCGCCCTGAACCCCCCGCCACCCCCCCATCCCCACACACTACCCAACTCACACCCCACCATCCCCACATCCCCACACACTACCCAACTCACACCCCACCATCCCCACATCCCCACACACTACCCAACTCACCCCACACCACCTCCACATCCCCACACACTACCCAACTCACCCCCCCACCCCCCCATCCCCACACACTACCCAACTCACACCCCACCATCCCCACATCCCCACACACTACCCAACTCACACCCCACCATCCCCACATCCCCACACACTACCCAACTCACCCCACACCACCTCCACATCCCCACACACTACCCAACTCACACCCCCATCCCCACACACTACCCAACTCACACCCCCATCCCCACACACTACCCAACTCACCCCACACCACCTCCACATCCCCACACACTACCCAACTCACACCCCCATCCCCACACACTACCCAACTCACCCCCCCACCCCCCCATCCCCACACACTACCCAACTCACACCCCACCATCCCCACATCCCCACACACTACCCAACTCACACCCCACCATCCCCCCATCCCCACACACTACCCAACTCACACCCCACCCCCCGGTGAAATGGAAATGGCACAGGCAGTTAATGTTGCCTAACGTGTCCTGGCCTCGAGGTTCTGTCGTGAGGGAGGAGTTGAGGGCTCCTCTCGCTGGCGATTAATTACCGTTCCGAGGCGGCAGCACCACGGCTCTGATCCCTCTG
This sequence comes from Hypomesus nipponensis, assembly GCF_054491055.1. Lineage (NCBI taxonomy): Eukaryota > Metazoa > Chordata > Actinopteri > Osmeriformes > Osmeridae > Hypomesus > Hypomesus nipponensis. The sequence continues at coordinate 24,338,864 of NC_140383.1, forward strand.
CAGCCGGGCGGGCGGGCGGGCGGGCGGGCAAACGGCCGGGCCCTGCCTCTCATCTCAGCCTCTGTGAAGCCATCAAAGAGCTTCCTGGCAGAGTGATCCTAGACCAGGTAAGAGAGAGGGGGAGGTTTGACGAGGACTTCAGTCAGAGTATTTGGATAGGACTTACACAATAGCACAGTAGCTTTTCAAACTGGAGAGGAGCTTTATCTGTCTCTCTCTATATTGGACAGTTTGCTCTGTTCTTGACAATCATGAGATGTCCTGAACACTAGCTACTGCTCCCACAACAAAAAAACGATTAGACAATTAGAGCGAATATTTTAATCCATGTAAATACTATGTTTGGAAAACAAGCACACATAACTCACACAACAAATCCCAGTATTGGGTTAGAACAGAAGACACTGAAATGACCTTGATACATGGCCTGCTGCACATCATATTCAGAGAGGCAGTGTAAATGTAATCTTTGTTCTGTCCACAGTAATTCCCTGCAGCTTTCTGGCTACAGTATTTCTTCTGACAAAGTAGAGGAAATACAGTAATGGTGTGTCTGTGCTCTGTGTTTTTTCCCCGGTCTGCCCGCCAGGCCGTGGCTTTGTAGCAGACTGCAGAGGCAGCCTCCCTCCCCCAGCTCATTCAGCATCACACCCTGCCCTCGTGCTGGACATCAAATGACCAGCTCGCCCCCCGAGGAGCGCTCAAGTTTCCTCATTTCAGATGCCGCCTGGCTTTCCCCTGGTCAGCTGCCGGCCACGCGGTGAGAGGGGACATCTGCCTGTCTGAGGATAAGGGACAGACTGGCCCACTGTCCGTCTGTCAGCTCCTCAGACTGGACCCCTCGCTCCAGCCCTTCCCTCCCCTCTCCCCCCTCTCCCTCCCTCCCTTTATCCCTCCCTCCCCCCTCTCCCTCCCCGTATCCCTCCCTCCCTCACTCCCTCCTTATTTTGCCGTAGGGCTGGATAGGAAGCCATTGTCTGTGCCAGGCTGGTGAATGCCAGAGAAAGCACAGTGCTTCCACCCGTGGCACGCTGCAATGAAAGTCCAACATCACCAGATAAACCCTGGTGATGCAGTATGGCTGCCAACAGATGTAGGGAGAGGCGGGCGGATCAGAAAGGAAAAGACTGTCCAGGCAGGACTGTGAGACGGTCCAACGTCTTGGCTGTTGCCTGTGGAGATTAAATCTTTGGAACGCTATCTACAAACCCATGTAGAGCATTTTGCGATGGCTAGTTACATCAATCACCATCTGAACATGTTTCTCCACAAACCTCAGACACAAGTGCTTGCTTTTATCGTCTGTGGTTATCCTCCCGTGATTACCTGTGTCTAATGACATGTCGATCCCCCAGACTGCTTCTGTAGAAGGAAGCCTCTGCCATCGATGAAAACATATTTGCATAAAAATCTATTTCACAGCAACTGCAGGATCAAGATTGAGCTCCCTGCTCCAAGAGGCCTTGGTGGGGCTGTCTGACTAACCGGCAGAGAAGACTGTTTGCTTCTGAAACGGAATTCTGCAATTCCTGCTCCATCCACTTCTCACATTTGTGTTTGAATCCAAGAATGTAATGTGGGAAGGAGGAGGGGCAAGGTCTGGGAGAAATCACATACACATGTTAATTACCACTCAAGCCTTCTAGTGTAGTGTTAAATGTTTTTCTTTAATTAGATTATTCTTAGATCTGTGAACGCTTTCAACACACACACGCTTAGAATGTACCTCCAGCAGCTCTAAATGAATGTGAATCGCACTTTTTACCCATTCTGGGCCGCGTGATTAAATGTTGTCATTATGTCTCATTAACTGCCAGGATATTGCCAAAGCAGAACAGAACACTCCCCCCCACTCCATGCGTGTGACACATTGCTGTGGCGGGGGGCGGGGGGCGGGGGGCGGGCGGGGGGGGTGTACTGTAAGTGATCCTCCTGCGTGTCCGCTGGCCCAGAGCCACGTCCACGCAGCAGAGGAGGGAAGGACCAGCGGCTCCTGGACCAAGCCGGAGGTGAAGGAGAAAGAAGCACACTCCCCTTGTCAGCTGCAAGGGTAATTACTGCTGGCTGAAATTACTCAACATTTGTTTATTAGCTCCCCAGAGCACACTGTAAATAGATTGTCTGTTATAGTCCGATCACATTAAAACCCTGTGCCTGGCTACCCCCCCACACCACCCACCCCTCCACCCCTCTACCCCATCCCTCTCCTACCCCCCCCCCCACCTCCTGTTAGCTGCTCCAAGCCTGCTGCTCACTTATTGAGCAGCTCCAACCAAGGAGCCATGTTAAATGTGATTGTTTTCCATTAGCTACACCCTGTCTAATACCTCACTTGTGCGTCGCAATTACTGAATCCTGCCATGCAACATAACCTTCATTAACTCACTGTACTTTCCTGCAGCCCCCAACAGCCAGGCACCCAAACCCTGTTGTTGTTGGGTTTTTTCAGTTTTGTTTTTTATTCATGAGCTTGGGGTGTTTTAATTCAATATTGATCTCCACGTAGACACTCTGAGCTGTGCTTTAACCCCCACCCCGCCACACACACACAAACACACACACACACACACACACACACACCACATGGTTGCCATGCATGGTGTGTATGCAGTGATTGAAAAACTGGGGATAGCCAGGTGTGTTCCTGTATTCATCGTGTTGGATGGTTCCTGTCAAAGATGACATTCTGAAACACTTGACCCACAAAAATGAATTCTTGGCCGGAGCCCAGTGACAGTGGAGAGCTATTCATTCTCCCAAACTGTTGGAGATAAAAAGCAGAAGCTCGCAATAGGCCTGTCACAGGAAAAGATGGGGAGAGGGAGGGGGCGGTAATAAAAAAGTGAAAAGAAGTACATTAATGTTGAAAAATGTGAATGAAATGTATAAGCAGGGCCAACCCTAGAAATCCTGGGATAAACTTTGAAACATTATTCTGGCTAACGTGTCCCAAGACAGCATTGTGGCCCTTTAATGGTTATGCTAGCAAGAGCGTTTTGGAGCATGGACAGACATCTGTAACAGAGATGTTTAGCTTGTAAGTGAACGAAAACAGCGTGCGCTGGGCGCTGGTGACAGGAAGAGCAGGGCACCCTGGGAAGCGTAGTAATAAAAGCACATCTTCCTGAGGTGTCCTCCCTAGCCTGGCCTCCCTCCGATGGCCTCCTGATAAAAGCCTCTGCTGAGGTGACCATTGTGCGTAAATAAACTGCAGGACATCTGTTCCACCCCTCTGAAGCAGCCTCTTGCACACGCCTAATGGCCACTCAACGCTTCATTATGATATTAATTCAGCACATTTCTGAAGTGATTTCATCTGTAATGTGACAGGGCCTGGCTGCTGGGAGGACAACTCGTTTTTGTATCCCCTCCCCCCACCCTTCTCTCCCTATTTATCTCTCCTCCCCCTCCACCCCTCCTCCTTCCCTCAGCTAACCATATTGTTATTCGTATAGTGCCACTGTCTTCCCTTTTAGAGGGAGGAGAAATCTGATAGTAGTGAATCTCCTAAGAGATGGAGGCCAATGAACCAGCACTGCCAACCAGCTAGACTGTGAGAAGCGGAGCAGATGGCCAGCTCCACCCTGGGTCTTGGAAACAAGCACAAACGCAAACACTACATGTCATTTTGCATTTTTAAATACATATCACATATTCCCACCTGTCAGAGACAGCCTCTCCCAGCCCAGCCAATGGTCAGAGGTAGCTTCAAGAAGGCATTTTATATCCAACTGACATTTAAGAGGGGGGGGGGGGGGGGCTGAATTCCAAAGTTAAATGAGAACAAAGGAGTCAAGTTTGTTGGCCTAATGAATGCATTGTGATAGTTGTGTTTCATTTGAGTTGGTGATTGATTTGGTGAACACCCTGGGGCACTGATTACTCTTAAAGACACATTTCTATTGCATCCAAATATTCACCTACCCCCTCTACACACACACACACACACACACATCTCATCTTTAGAGATGCTTCAGGTGGTCCTACCATAAACATAGTTTATACAGGATAGTGGACTTGCGAATACTATCTTAGTGACACTACATGCATGCATGCTACCATAACCTGTCAATGTTACAGTTGATAGATTCATATTTGTTCAGTGTATTGGTCATAACCTCTAGGCCACGGTTAAACGCGTCCTTACAGCGAGCATCACGGGTTCCTTTCATGCACTGCCACCACACAGAACCATTTCCATCAAACTGTGGCAGAATCTCTAAACTCTCTATCAGCATTCTACACATCCCATATTCTCAGCCTATATCTTGAAATAACATGGCACATGAATAAGAGACTCTTGGAAGAAGAAAAATCTAAGTCGTGGGGAAATGAATGGGGGGTATTTAAAATGCAAAAAAAAGAGAAAAAAATCCTCTCCTTTTTCAAAGAGCAAATATCTGAGGGCTTGGGGGAAGGGAGGGATGGAGGGGGGGAAGGGGGGAGGGAGGGGAAAAGAAGGGAGGGAGGGGGGAGGGAGGGAGGGAGAAATGAGGTTGCTCATCTCCGCCGGTGAAGAATTCCATTCATCCCAACAAGGCTTCTCCAGATACAACTGAAGTGTGAGATTCTGACATCTCTGAAGTGAAATGATAATTGCCTTTAAAGACCAAGAAGGGGAAATAGAGAGGAGATGAGAGATAGAAGGCTGAAGAGAACATTAGCATGGGGGAGTAAAGGCAAGCTACATAAATAGTCATGAAATTAGAAGTTTCTGTCTTGTATTGAAGTTGGGAAATACTCTGGAAGAGGCCAGCAGGCCAGACCAAATAATCCTTGATTTAGCGTCACATTCTGAATCCCATATTAGCTGCAAAGATTTTAATGTAAATATGCCATTACGCTGTCATTACAGTGATCAGACTGCACGGCTCACAGGTCAAGCCAGGCACTGTTAATTTTCCAGGCAAAAGCTTTTTTTCACTCTCTCTTGAAATGTTAATAACTTTCTATTAGTTAATGTAGCGTGACTAAAATTCAAATTAGACATAATTTATTTTAATATCTGTGACTAGCTTGCCTGACCGTTTAGCAATGGTCTCCTGCTGAATCCAACATTCTAAATTGGTGTAATTTGCATTGGATGGTTAAGGCACGCCTTGTAGCACAGTTGTGCCATTGTGCCAAGTCAAGGATGATTCAGTTTTGCTCCTTGAGGAACAAGTATTCAGGATTGAATTATGCCCGGCGTCACATTTAATGCAAGTAATGTGTGTTGGATACTCATTCTTGCTATTCTGCAGCGTTACATTATTGAAACACTTTTCACAAGGCTGTTTATGACTCTGACAAATCCATAAAAAAGGGCTGTATTGAACTCAACTAGACCCCCCAGTAACCTGCACCCACCCATGTCCTCATGTCTTGTCACAAACTGGAAGACATCTAAGCCGTCAGCGTTTCAGCAAAAACACCACAAACCGCCGAACACGTTTAATCAATAAAGGTGTCGAATTTATAACGAGTCTCTCTGAATCTTAGGTACTTCGCACCCATGTTGACGCCGCGATGAAGGCGTTGCGCGCTGACAGTGTGTGAACGGCACAGGAGAAGCCCAGCTGATTGGAAACATCTGGCGGATTGTGGGGAGCCCTTCACGCAGAGCTGGCTGAGATTTGACAGTGCCCTCTGAAGTGACAGCTTTGACCTCGGCTAGTGTGCATGCGTGCAGCTGCCAGAGACAGCCTCCGCCTCCAAGAGAGGACGGAGGCACAAGCTCAAGGCACTGGATGGTACCACAGCTAGCAAGGGCTTTGATGGGAACCCTGTTGACAGCCAACATTTCAATAGGGGTGAAATAGAACCAGTTGCTGATACACTGCAGTATGTGTATGACAAAAAAAAAGGATTGTTTTATGGTCTGGGAAGACGGCTTAGATACATCAAATAGCAGGTGTTGCACTGTATGTACAAGCATGCATTTGATTAGACATTTATACGTAATTAAAAAAAAATATCAGACAATGTAGTATATGTTGTGCATTTAAGATTCATGTTTTGTTGTAGCAGATAAATGCATATGTCCTCTTACTCAGAGCAGATGTTTCTGGAAGACAGCTTCAGTAAGATGAGTCACTCATAATGGGAACCAACCCTCCAATGTTAACACTTCCTTAACAGCAGGCTTCACACGGTCTGGACTGATCATGCATTACACTGCCCTTATCACAAATACACATTATTCCGTGATGACTCACTGAAGTGCGGCAATTCTCCAATATATTACGTAATACTCTGGTTGCTGTTGTGTGTGTATGTGTACAGTATGTCTGTTGCAATGTTTACAGAACTAATCATTGGTCTTTAGGCCTAAGTCTAAGCATTAAAGGTGGGTGTTTGTTTTTAAGAAAGCATAAGCACGCCGCAAGTCAATTTAGCCAAATATCCCCTCACAATACGATTAACATTAACGTTTATGTTAATAAACCTAGTTTGAGACAGCACTTGCGTTAGACTGATGTTGGATTCATTAACGTAATGCATGCAATGAATGATCCAAAATGTGTTCTTGTGTCCTTGACGTGAAACAAGGGACTTCAATACAAGATAGGTGAATCTAAGCCTGAATAATCGACGTCAGTGCTGTAAGAAGTTAGGAACAGTCTTGAACGTGATCGCTGAGAGCTACAGAGTAAAATGGAGTTCCTTTGCATCAACCTCCTCTTTTCAGTGGAGCTAAACTGCTTACCATTATTCAAAGATATCTTTTAAATAAGGCCCAAATATGAGGGTGAAACCAATTTAGAGAATGGCCACCAAAGACGTTTGTCAAATGATCTATATTGAGATTTTGACTGTGTAAGCCTCTTATCATGACGACTATAAAACACACATCATTTTGTTTCGGGACTGAATTTCAGAGATATGAAAATACAATAACTGTGACATTTTAAAGCTTGGCTTACTTGTTAATTACAAAATCGTTTTAAATTGAACTTGGAGACTTAATAAGTGCATATTTGGGTTGGGGAGTGCGTCTCAATGTATAGAGAGAAAGAATCTTAACTGATGCTTCACACGAGAAAATGACGAAGGTTCAGAATTCAGGGTCATTTTATTTAACATCCAATCACGTTGTATTCCAGGTGGGTTCCAGCTTGGGTGACTTCTAACTTTCCGTTTATTATTTTTTAAGTTCAGTATTTCTAAGTAAAATATTCCCATTTTAACATTTTGCTTTACAATACATATTTTTCACTTTACACTATCCTTAACTATTCAACTAAACATGCACCACGGGCAGGTTTCAGGGTTGAAGGGAAGATTTCCAGGAAGAGCATTTGCATGAAGCAGAGGGCATCAAGGACGACATCATTCACGCGGGACCCCTCAATTATTCCAAAGAAGAGCCAATTAATGCATCCTCTCTAGTAGTCTGCTGACAACAACGACAACGACGCTCTACAAACGGATCCAGTGGACTAAGCTACATGTCTTCTTAATCAAACTATACTGATCATACATTTATTATTGTATTAAGTATCTCATTCACGTCACGTGTGCCTGTTGTATACCCTTGGTTACACGGTGTGCTGTCTTCTTACCACATACAGTTTTGACACGTTCTCAACTAATAATCCTCTATTATGTTACCACTCAGATGTCTCTTCCCTTGTTATGCTTTAGTGGTGTTTGCTGTGGAATCAGAGACAGCCCTGATAGTGAACGCCCCACAGAGAAGGCATGTCTTAGAAGAGAGAGAGAGTATGTGTGTGTGTGTGTGTGTGTGTGTGTGTGTGTGTGTGCCCCTCCGGTAATGAATGGTGGAACTTTCAAATCATTTGTGCCTTACGTAAGATTTTAATATCGGTGATTATTCCTGTGTCAAATCAAACAAAAACATGACTTCATTCCTTGACAAGCCTGTTGAACAGTTTCAAATCAATTGGCCCAAAACATCTAATGAGGCACACAGAGGGCAGATTATCTAAAACGTTATCGTCAATGTGATTATTTATTTTTTTACCATTCTTCAAAACCAATTGAAGATTTATTTGAAGGTGTTCAGATATTCTATGTAGTGTCATTTTAAATCGTTGCTAAGACATGATGTATGTATATGACAGAATGACATGTTCTGAATTGATACAGCATTTAGTAAATCAGAATTCCCTGGTAACAAGAATATTTGTGGACTATTTCAGTGCAGTGCATCAGTGATGTCTAAGATCATCGTATCACAGATGAGATCTTCCCAACTTCTTGTTTCCTCTTCTGTGGTTTCATGGTCTCCTCCGCTTGTTAGTGTCTCCTGGGTAGTCCAGTCCATTCCACAACACAGTCCTGAAGATGGATGGATAACAGTCCTCCGCAGAGGACTGCAGACACATTTCTTTAGAGAGCGAGTGAGGGGAGAGTTGTGGTGGTGAGGAATAATACCAGTCAGCGGTTGGTGCCCAGTGTGTGAGAGAGAAGAGGACCACCAACGGACACCTGACAGTGATGAAGAGCATCGACACGTGCTGGCAGATTCATCTCCAGCCACCGCAGAGGGGGAGAGAACAGGGGGAAGGTGAGAGGGTAGAGAGAGGGGCGAGAGGGAGAGGGCAGGCGAGAGATAGAGGAAGAGAGGGGGGAAGAGAGAGAGAGGGATAGATAAAGAAAACGAGTCAAAGAGAGTGTGTGAGCAAGAGTGAATGAGTGTTTGAAAGAGAGAAGAAAGCGGGAGGGAGAGTAAGAGAAGGAGAGTGAGAGGGACGGATACATATACAGAGAGCGATGGTTAGAGAGATAGAAAGAGGGTGAGGGAGAGTAGGATAGAAAGATCCCACTGCGTGGAGGAGCTTGTGCTTGAAAACTGAGGTCCCCCAATAAAAACACAACACAACGCTTTATCTCTGAACAATCGCTGCAACAGCAAACCGCATGTGTTCCTCACACATCAACGAGAGAGGATATGACCGTTGCAGCAGTAAATAAAGGAAAAAAGCTTCATACTATCTGCTACTCAAAAGATTGAACATGTTCTGGTTAGGTTGGTCAGTTCAGACAACACCAAAACCCTCCAGTGTTGGTCCTGCTCCTGTCGGTCTGTCTGCTGTGGGACATGACGCTGCAGCTGATGTGGATGGTCGTGACAGCTCTCTGAGGGGTGGTGTGTTGTCTCCCAGGAGCAACACCAGGGTGGCAGGGCTGGAGAACAGAACATGGCTCCACAGGACTGGGAGTTGCTCCAGTTTGTATTAATGTATTCAAGCTGCCCTCTGCTGTTCACAGGCTCAATGACAAGACAAAGGGACGGTAACAATAGGGGATGGCAGATCTGTCCTGGCAGCTTCACACACATTTACAAAGTCAAGTGGCTAACTGGGAATAACTGTCACCAGATAGGGTTGAAGAATTGTTGTTAGACGTGTACACAGAATAACAAGATAAGGATTTACTGTATCAGACTGACTGACTGACTCTGAGACAGGTATATTGATGTGCAATTAAATGATTTTCCTGCACAGTAAAAACCGATGGACTATAGACAGTATTATGGAGGTTCTGAAGGCGGGAGAGAGTATGTACTGTAACAGAACCGGTTTTGTTCACCATTTGATCTGACAATACATGTACACATAAAACACAACTGAAAATAGAATAATGCATGTTTGTTCACGGGTGTAGCACAGTGGCAAAGAAGCTAGTCTCGGGATAGTTTTCCCAGATAATGTCACATGTCCCAAAGCACCTGGTGAGCAATAGACAGGTTAAGATAAAAGAGTTGTTTCTGTCAATGCTGATTGTGCACCTGTGGAAGAAGTTTTCTCTCAGCCATGAGGACCGTTTAGCTTCAGGCTAACAGCGCTGACTGAATACTAATGCTACTTTGTACCATACACGAGCGGAAGAATCAACACATTGTGCGTTAGCTTTGACGGCGTGAGATTCAGGGAAGTACCTTCACTTCTCTTAACTGCAGCATGTAATTCCTTTGAAAGATGATTCAAAAGGCATCATCTTGTCATGTCTTTGTAAACCTGGTTTTGTACGGTCAAAACTCCCTTATCGAACACTACTTTGAGGACGGACCCTTTTTATCTTAGTTGAGGTTATTTCTGACTTATTTTCTTCACTATACTATCTTTGACCTTAGAAAAAGATGCAAATGTATTTTCCTTCCTGACAATTAGATTATTATTGCGCTGTTCAAGAGTGTGCACACAGAATGATAATAAGATCCTGGAATGCAATTGCTCCATATGTTAACTAGGGCAACATATTTCGCCCCTGCGTATTAACATATAATCTGAATTCAGTTACCTGACACAATTGCAGAGATCAACACAGTTGATGTGTCAGCTACATGTATGTGTTGGCTCAGAAAATCTGCTGCACTCAAAGTCAAGTGGATGTTAATGCTCTCTGGAGCCTCAGTCTGATTTGTCTCTGAAAGAGCCGGCTCATTCACGCAACTCTTCCCTCTTCCTCTCCTTTTGAGAATAAATTTTAGCGAGGTTAACCTCCAAATATTATCTGTTCCTTTTCTCTTTGTGAAGGGAGCAGAGCATACATCCTCTCCAAATGTGGCCCAGTTGAGACGTTGATAATCCCTCCTCTTTAAGGTCTGATAAGACATGCAAATGTAACATAATTACGAAGCAGGAGGTAGGAACAGTCAGGATCTTCAGGCATTCAATAAATGGAGGTAGATAGGTAATTCAAATCATCTAAGCACTTGCTTGCAATTACCACACATGATAATAGCTTAACAAAATTCTGTTCAGAATTTGGCATTATAAACGTAATAGGCTCTCAGTCCAAGCTAGTGATACATTTATAAAATCCCACAGCCTGAATAGGGGGGCTGTGCATGACCCATTAGAAAGCCAAACCTGACAAATCCTTTTCTAAAACAAATGCTGTTGACCAATGCTATTATTACCCACTCACTTAATTACTTTTTTTTGCATTTCGGTTTAATTGCTTCAATAAAAATAATCTATAACGCATTTTTAATTACACTTTCCAAGTGACCTATGTAAAGAGAATTTTATTACGCACGCACAATAATTACCCTGTCACAGTCCAGTTAGGGGCTATTGTCTAGCTATCCTTTTCATTGCTATTCCAGGAATGAGCTGCATTCCAAACCACTTGTTTATTGCACTCATAACTTTTAAATTGTAGAACAATATGTGCAAACGAGCTCATTGTGGTTATCTTGTGCGTGCCAGCTATTCATTGAGTCAGATAAACTGGAAATGGGAATTCAAAACAAAACTACTTCCATCCGCTCAGCACTACCTCAATCGATGCAAACAATTTGAATTTCTTTACTGAATGTGACTGAACATATATTTACTGTATGTATTAGGGGAATGAAGTAAACATGCCACATATTTCCCCAGTTTAAAGATGTCGTCAGATAAAAATCATCTCAAAAAATATTCCAGTGAGTTAATTGTTTGGATTGACCAATAACCTCCAAAATGCCATTGCATACATACTCTATCTACCCATGTGCAGTTCATAATTACTTTTAGTTCCAATTGATTGAGCATGCAATTAGAAAACAAGCCATTTTACAAACACATACTGTAATGTGCTTCTCTGTGGATGTGTGTTCTATTACACTACACCTACTGGCCAGTTGATTCTCTATAATATAAAACTGTTTCATGTTGGTGGACATACAGTGGTCTGATCTGTTGCTTACTCTGATGTGGTGTGTCTTTATGCTGTGTGTGTGTGTGTGTGTGTGTGTGTGTGTGTGTGTGTGTGTGTGCGTTGTAAATGACTGCTAGAAGCCCACAGATTACAGGTATTGAAGATGAACAGATCTCCTCTGTCATATCGATGGGAAAAATACAAAGTGATCCCTGTATCAAAGCAAATCATAATCATCCAGTGAACATTGTTTTAGTGTGTGGATTTATGTGGATGTTGCTGTGCGTGTTTGTGTGTGTGTGTTTGAGTGTGTATTCATGTGTGCGTGTGTGTGTGTGTGTGGTGGAACGGATAGAGGTGTTTATGTTTGTGTGCTGTGTGTCTTTGTGTATTTCATTCATGTTTGTGTGTATGTGTGTGTGTGTGTGTGTGTGTGCGTGTGCGTGTGCATACGTGTGTGTGTGTGTGTGTGTCCCAGCTCACCCCTCCCCCACTGGATGGTTACAGGCTGTCTGTTCCTTTCTCTGGGTGTCCTTGTCAGTCCACATCATCTCCCAGCAGCCCCGGCCTCTCCTTGTTCCTCTGGCTCTCACTAGTCTGGAGCACACCGCACGGCCTCTCCTTGTTCCTCTGGCTCTCACTAGTCTGGAGCACACCGCACGGCCTCTCCTTGTTCCTCTGGCTCTCACTAGTCTGGAGCACACCGCACGGCCTCTCCTTGTTCCTCTGGCTCTCACTAGTCTGGAGCACACCGCACGGCCTCTCCTTGTTCCTCTGGCTCTCACTAGTCTGGAGCACACCGCACGGCCTCTCCTTGTTCCTCTGGCTCTCACTAGTCTGGAGCACACCGCACGGCCTCTCCTTGTTCCTCTGGCTCTCACTAGTCTGGAGCACACCGCACGGCCTCTCCTTGTTCCTCTGGCTCTCACTAGTCTGGAGCACACCGCACGGCCTCTCCTTGTTCCTCTGGCTCTCACTAGTCTGGAGCACACCGCACGGCCTCTCCTTGTTCCTCTGGCTCTCACTAGTCTGGAGCACACCGCACGGCCTCTCCTTGTTCCTCTGGCTCTCACTAGTCTGGAGCACACCGCACGGCCTCTCCTTGTTCCTCTGGCTCTCACTAGTCTGGAGCACACCGCACGGCCTCTCCTTGTTCCTCTGGCTCTCACTAGTCTGGAGCACACCGCACGGCCTCTCCTTGTTCCTCTGGCTCTCACTAGTCTGGAGCACACCGCACGGCCTCTCCTTGTTCCTCTGGCTCTCACTAGTCTGGAGCACACCGCACGGCCTCTCCTTGTTCCTCTGGCTCTCACTAGTCTGGAGCACACCGCACGGCCTCTCCTTGTTCCTCTGGCTCTCACTAGTCTGGAGCACACCGCACGGCCTCTCCTTGTTCCTCTGGCTCAAACACCGCAGCTTTCTATGGAGCCTTTGAAGATGCTCACGCCTCCAAGGCACTGATAAATATCAACAACTACATTCACAGAGAGAAAAACACCAGCATCTTTGTTTGCACACATCCTATGAGTAAGCAATACTCATTACTATTACTATTTTCATGCATTACTTAGCGCTTTGAGTGAAAGAACGGCGTTTTACAATTGCTTACAATTTATTATTATTATTAGTAGTAGTAGTAAAGTAATTCATACGACTGACTGCAACAGCTACGTACAGCCACAGCTACGTACAGCCACAGCTACGTGCAGCCACAGCTACGTGCAGCCACAGCTACGTGCAGCCACAGCTACGTACAGCCACAGCTACGTGCAGCCACATGTACAGCCACCGCTACGTGCAGCCACCGCTACGTGCAGCCACCGCTACGTGCAGCCACCGCTACGTGCAGCCACCGCTACGTGCAGCCACCGCTACGTACAGCCACAGCTACGTGCAGCCACAGCTCCGTGCAGCCACAGCTCCGTGCAGCCACAGCTCCGTGCAGCCACAGCTCCGTGCAGCCACAGCTCCGTGCAGCCACAGCTCCGTGCAGCCACAGCTCCGTGCAGCCACAGCTCCGTGCAGCCACAGCTCCGTGCAGCCACAGCTCCGTACAGCCACAGCTCCGTACAGAGCTTCTAGAGTACTGATTCTGTGGCCCGGTGCCTGGGACTGTGGGACTGTGGGACTGAGAGAGCATCCATCCAGACCTGCGGCGTGCAGACTGCTGCAGACCTGCAGTGTGCAGTCTCCTCTGTGCTCAGACTTGGTGAGGAGCAGGGGGATGGGCCACGGACCAGAGGCCGTCCTCACGCTGGCTTGCCAGAGAGCTGCCCAAAGCAGAGACAATTAGAGGGGTCCCCGGTGCCTCTTTGCTCTGTGCGAGCCTGGTGGGCCGCTCTCTGAGGCTCCGGGGGGCAGGAGGGGCTGGCTGGGCTGGCTGGGCCAGAGGCACTGAGCTGGGGGAGCTGATCTCAATAATCCCCCCAGCCCCAGGAGGCTGTCACAGCACTCACACTGCTGGAAGCCACATGGAGATGGGCTGAGGGCTTTCAGAGGCTCCTGCAGTACCTGGAGCCTGGTGCAGGGGCTCTTCCTTCAGAGGGACGCGCAGGGAGCCCACTGCGGTTCAAACGCTGCGAGATGGAGAGGCACTACAAAGGGAAGGTGATCGGGAAGATGGACTTTGTTGAAGCTCCACTCAAGTTTTCAGGATTCATAACGTTCTGTGTGCTCCAACTAAGACACAATATGAAACAGTAATGTGGTTAACTACGGGTATATCATTGCATCAAATATTGTTTGCTTATATGGAATTGACTTTATCTGTTGCTTTGGATAAAAGCATCGGTTCACAGAATACAAATGTTTATTCAAAATTGAGATGAAAGAATTGAGAAATGTGATGATTTTCTGTGTACTATAATGAAACAAACAAACCTTCACAAGGTGATAGGTCAATGATAGAGTGAGAGAATGAGAGTGCTACAACCATTACATGTTCTCGTGAAAACGGTACACATTACTTAATGCTAGACTAGACTAGAATAAAGATATATTAAGATGACGATTAATTCACTTAATCTAATGCAATTCATGTCTTTTGTGAATATATGTAAGAATGTGTTAATGAAAATGCCATTTTTAGAAAGTGCCAAAGTGTTCATATAAGATATATACATTATGGAGTTGTTTTGTCCCCGGAGTCCAACTCTACCGTTACATTTGTATTCAAAAGAGCAGAAAAGTCTCTCCCTGATTTATAGGCAGTCATATGCTTTCATTAGTGTACAATTTCTTCTTGAAATTCCCAAGACCCCGTGGTCTAATCTATTGGCCCGACACAGTATATATAATGTAAAATCACCTTGTTGTACAACTTAAAGTGAGCTGTCCCATATGAATATGGCCACTGTCAAACCCATCGCCCTAATAAGAGCCACATGCCTCAGAATGTGAGGGGAAACTTAGTGCAAATGGATAAAGGTCTTTCAGTCTTGTGTCATGGCAGCCTCAGTCCCTTAATGTATTACCACCTGCACCCGCAATCACCGCAGGAACATTTAAATGACCGTGATTCAGAAGAGACCCAGCAGAAAAGTGCAGAGAAACACACGCGAGGTGATTTAAGATATTGGAGGTAATGAAGCTGACCGCTGGCGGCTCTGCTCTGAATGTGATGGGGGAAATTAGGGGCGGGAACAGGTCACGAGCGCAGACGCGCAGGGGCAGCGCAGCAAATGAGACGCGGAGAGGAAGAGTATAGTCGCCGACTGCAGTGTTTACACCGCGTCAAGTAAACAGCGTTCAGACTGGGGTGTTGCTCTCTGTAAAGATGATATAATCAATGCTTGGTGTTTGATTTGCAGCATCTGGGAGGACGGTGCAGCCGCAACACAGGTTGTCCAGATGTCTTTAACATGCTGACCATTTCATTATCCTTCCTTTCATACTTTAGCTTCAGTAAGTGAAAAAAGGAATAAAACGAACAACATCTTCATTGGCAACAACAACTACGAGCATCACAACATATATCCCGCACTAAAGTAGACCACGTGCTTTACCTCTGGTACAAAACAAACACGGGTGCATAACAATCGCAAAAGATCGGGCACAAAGTTGAAACCCAAACCACGGAGAAGTGCAGAGAAGACGTGGGCTGACAGTAGTCTTATAAGTTGAGGCCGTATAAGATAGGCACCACCTGTGCTCGGCTCCACCAGAATGATGGCTACTAACTGATCCTTGAGATTGTGATTGACAGGCTCTGACCACCACTCCACTGCCCTGGCTTCTCCACACTGCTGAGCACAGCAGGTAGTGTGAAGGCTCGCTGAGATTCCCAATAAAATGGACATTACAGGGATAAACAACAGCTCGCCTCGTCCAGGGTGAATGTTGGGCACGTAGTGGTGTTCCATCACAAAATGTAGTAGGGTTCACTGCCTCTGCACTGTTTCAGGATTGCAGCTATATAGAACCATACCATGGCAAGAGCTTATTGAAAAACCAACAGCTCAAATGACCAGTAGTTCTCATGAAAAGGTCTCTGGTCAAAGTGCTCATCGGAGAAGATAAGGTGATGTCCTTTTGGTAGAGTTGTGCATCTGGTTTCATTAAAAAAAATAAGCTAAATATGATTTTATAGGGAGAGGGGGGAGTGGAAAAGTTTACTTTGAAAACTCCCTCTGTCCATAGTTTGAGAGAGAACATACTGTAGCTTTGAAACCATTCATCAAAACATTAGTGTTTGTCCTTGAGCATGTGAGTGCGTACCTAAAATAGTATTCATGCACTTAAGAAAAGAAACGCCCAGCTTGTATAATGCAGGTTACATAAGTGTCATCCTTATCTGGTAAACATTCCCACGAGCACTGAAAAGAAAGGCTCATGACCATTTACATCCCTAATTTTCACATCCATTAAAGAGATGAATGCTTTGATACTATTGCAGTGTTTATCTGTCGTCTCTGGGGATTCATTAAACTGAGCACTCCCTTCAAAACATAATCTATTGCTTAATTAAACTTCCCAAATATGAAATCTGAACTCACATATCAGGAGAGAAGTTATTGCTTTGTTGTTCCCTCATTTGCACAATATTTTAATGAACACGTTGCTAAGATATATTACCATTTGCATGTAAATAAAGCTTTTCCTCAAGCACTTAACAGCTTTGATTTGGCTGCCATGGATTGTAAGTCATATTTTTTTGTGCTGAACAAATCTCCCAAGAATAAAAATTCAAACTCATCGACTGCTTAGTAAATTTCACAGCTTCTAGCGCTGAAGCACATCATTACAATGTGTGAAATTTTAATCAGGGATGTTGTGAAGAAACAACCGTGGACTGACGACTATAATTAATGTCCTCTGTCATAGAGATTATGATGGCAAATTTGAATGTGCAAGTGTTTTAAAGAGCAAGGGGAAATGCATTAGCTAAATTACATAGCATGAAGTGAGTGAGCCATGATGCTTTTCTGTCAGTTTATGTGGCCACGGATTTCTTTGTTACATATGATGCCATTACTTTTCATTTAATTGAACAGCATTTTCTCAGGCATACTGAACTTCTCCTCTGCTGTGCATACATTTCATGCATGGCTTCTTGGTGCGTGTCATAATCAAAGTGGGAAAAGCTGGATGCAGCACAGCTCTGTTGAGATAATATTGTTCCCTTGACATTAATACTGTGGCCTATATGCATCTAATGTATACTATTTTGTGGAAACAAAATACAGTGATAAATGGTTAAGAACTGCATGGATTTATCTTTACATCTTTATTTACAGTAAACACTACATGCATCCATAAATAAAAATAAAGGGTTGCGTGATAATGACAGTGTTGGTTTAACGTGTAACAATTCCAAACGTCTACTCTATTAGATGCAGAGCTGTGTTACTGGGACAATATGTTTAGTACTGCTCACCAGCTCATTAAAATGCTAACTGTGCTTCATATGCTTTCATTTTCCACTACAGTAATCCAGGAGTGCCACAGTTTATCCAATCATCAACTTTACTCTTATTTACTAGGAAGAGAAATTGGCGTTTAGTGCCACACACACACACACACACCCAGGGCCATAGAATCAGACTGTATATGTACACACAATGTGTTCACTGATTACAGTTTACAGGCAGACTTGCTGAGAAGTTTATTACAGTAATAAGAGCTTCAGCTCATTAGTTCCAACAGTGTGATGTCCAATCCTCCATGATATGTGTTTGTCTCGCTCTTCCCCTTTTCTCTACATTGTGCTGTATAGATTCATGAAGCATACACTTATCAGATGTATAAAACCATCCTACATGAGCTGGTAAAACACCCTGACGTTAAACAAAGTTGCTCTTCATTCTTACACAGAGTGTGTTCCACTTACTCCGATACAGAATTAGACTAACATTCATTTTCACTATGCTTGCAAATTCTGAAATGAAAATGACAGCAATTATTCATGATCGAGCTTGTTGAATTATCACTATTTAACTTTAGCCAACTCCTAAAGGATGTTTAGCCTTGGGAGCCCACAAAAACTCAAAATTCTTCCAAGCAGAAAGTATGCCAGGACATTTCACAGCTTTAGTCAATATTTGGACCACGGTTTCAACTTAAGTATTGTTGGCTGCATGAGACCATAACATTGTTTTCCGACTAAAGACATAACAGCACTCGAGATGTTGTGGGCTTCGGCTTCCCAAGTCCTTCTCGCACCAAGCCCCTGGGAAACAGTCAGTAACCACCAGCATCCATGGACGGTCCACGAGCTCCACTCATGCAGGCAGTGAGTGATAATGTGTCTGGGGGCCTCCCCAGGGCTCTCTGCAGTGGTTGTCATCCGTCTGGGAGTGTGTGAGCAGCAGAGAGGGGGGGTGGGGGGGCGGGGGGGGGGGGCTGGCGTCGTGCCCAACTGTTACCAGGGCCTTGTTCCACTTTCTGCCACCAGCGTTTGTTTCACAAGCCTCCTAATCAATTGGAATGCGGCCCCTCAGAATAGAACTTGGCACCGAGCTGTTCTCTCCCATTGTGCCTGCTGTTCAATGCTGGGAGAATACCCCATGTCAGTCATGTTGCTTTCCAATATCCCTCCACACACAGCAAACAGGGAGGAAATTAAACACATTGTTCCTGATTCAGACCTCCGGCCCACGTGTGGGAGCACCCAGCGCTCTAACGACACTACAGTGTGTGTGCGCATGTGTGTGTCTCTCATTGTGTCTGTCTGACAAGCAGTGTTAATGAAATGAGAGGTGAGGGTCTGGTAAATAAAGAGGGGCAGAGAGACAGGCGGTAGCACCGTCGCTTTGCGGCCCAGCTCAACAAACTGCACACTTATTCTAATTTCGCTCAGACTGCTCAGAGTGGGTTCAGGGAGAGGCATGCTATCATTAGTCCTCTTGATACACTATCGGGCTGAGGGATGCAAATTGCTGCTTCTTCCTCACAATGGCAGACGCGACACACTTAGATAAACCCCCCCCCCCCCACCCCCCCCCCGCCGTCTCCACTGATAGGCCATCGCCTGCGAGAACAAGCCCTGCCGTGGGCCCTGCATGTTGGCATGTGTTCCCTGACTAATCAAGGGCAGCGTGCCTCTCGCTGTCTCCACTCCGCCCTGCCAACGGATTCATCACAGGCAGGGTTAAACTGAAATAAAAACACATTAGTGTCATGTTACACTGATAAAGAGAGGTGCTCGCATCGCCGGTTTCACCATGGTGAAAGTCTGCCTGTGGTATTGATTTGTGTTACATAAATCTTGTTTTGTGTCGACGGTAGTGAATCAGGGATGACCTCCGGGGCCAACAAACATTGTAGAGGCTTACAGCCGCCATGCGGGCTGACGGCCGGTGTGCCACAGCTCAGTCCTGTCTTGTCATTGCTCAGGCTTCCCTGCGTTACTAATTGCTGGCAATCGACACACAATACCACAGGGTGACAGGAGAGAGGGGCGGCCTTGGTTTTCTGGCACCAACAGGGAGGTTCTGGCACCCCAGCAGCCAGAAACGATCATCTGTGGATGTGAAGTGGTCAGCAGGAGTCTGTGTGAGTTACAACCTGGATGAATTAGCGTGGAGGGACCCAACATGCCCTGAGCCAGATCACATTAGGCTGATGACATTTGACTCAGTAAACTTCCACAAAGGCAAATCACTCCTTCGCGGCGATGGAACGACACCGTAGCACATTAGCTTCTTCACTTGTGGGAATGTTGGAGTACTCTGCCCTACACGGCTCATCCAGTGACGCCGCTTCCGCGCTTTGAAACAAACAAAAAGGTCTGTGGGTGAAAGTGATCATGTGGCTGTAGTAGCACTGAAACAGCCTTCGTAGATAAGATGAGGATCAGGTCAACAGGTACAGAGGCTCAGATAGATCTGAGCTGCTTTGCCAGATAGGAACCTCCCTCATGGCCTCTTAAGGGTTTAATAATCCTTCTAAAATACGTCAAATGTTAAATTAAATTGTTTAATCTTTTTTTGCGTTATATTAAATCCATTTGTTTGTGACAACAACTGTGGAGGTAATGACAATATCTGCAGATGTCATCATCATTATTTATCTTGATGACATTTTGGTGTCTCTCTAAATGCCACAGTGGTCCTTGGAGACTGCTGCTTGATTGCCTGTGATGTTTATATAGGCTACATTAACTGTCAGAAAAGCTAACAGTTGTTAATGTCTTCCTGTGCCTCACTTGGGCATAACTAAATATGTACTGGTTTCATAAAATGGATCATGATAATAATCCTGTTTTCCTGCAAAACATTCAAGTGTTGCTGTCAAGCCGCTGTATCTGACACACTGTACTGAATGTGCTCTGTGTGTGATGTAGTATGTCACCGTCAAGATTGTTATTGTCATACTGTGCTGTCATATTGACATTCAGTACATCTGTGGCCAGGAAGAAATATATTGTGCATATTGACAAAGAGATTAGGAGCAATTGAAATATAAAAAGGTACGTTCTTTTTTATTTGATAAATCTCCCCGTAAACCCTAAATAAATGACAAAATCAATTGTATTTTGTTGTGCGCACACACACAGGTCCTGGGAAGAGTTCTGTGAAGACATCCAAGTTCATGACTAAAACTGACGTACATTAATCAGCTTGCCTGCTGTGAGGGCTCTGTGTGTGTGTGTGTGTGTGTCCGTATGTTTGTGTGTGCAAGTGAAAGAGAAAGAGAGGGAGAGGGGAGGGAGATAATAGAGAGAGAAACAGAGAAAGTCGAAGGGAAGCAGAGGATAAGAGAATGAAAGAGGCTGGTATAGGGGGGCTGTTCTACTGGAGGGCCTTGCACCAACATTCACCCTGCTTCCAGGCACGCTACACACACCAGAGACCGTATTTACCCAGAAGCCCCTGAGAGGCCCAGGCACCACTTCTTATTTACTCAGTGCCTGGCCAGCCATCAGGTGCTGAGGGGATGTGGCCAGAAGCTAAAGCAAATACCTCAGATCAAGCCCGGGCGTGAGGGAGGAGAGGAGCGCTCAGCCAAAGTCCTGGTCAAGCGCTAATGTTTACTCTTTGGTTTGGAGGGCTATGGATGGACTCCGTTTGAAGAGATCGCTCCAGATTGACTCCAAAACCTTCCATGGCTACTAGTGACCGCCAGCGTTCCACCATCATCTCTGGCTGAGCCAGCCAGCTACTGTACCTGAGGTCATGTGGTCCTCTCTCTCGCCTTTTAAACCTTCTCTGCCACTGGTCTTCAGGATCAGACATGGTGTCAGGGGGGAAAAGGAGATGAAGATGGGGGGGGGAGAAAGCCCAGCTAATGACTAGCTCTTATGCATCAGTGCACTTACTAATGAGCTTCCAGGGAGAGGCTGGTGGAGCTGGAGCGAAGGCTGAGCTGGGATGTGAGAGGCCTGGGCCATCACTTCCCCGCTGTGATCCCTACCTTCCCACTCACAAGGATCCCAGCTCCCAGACACTAATGAGTGTTAGAAGGAGAGTCCAAGCTAGCGTCCACCTGCCAGCCTTCTGAGCCCAGACTGCTGCTACACAGAGGGGGTCAGACGCATTCCTGAGCTCTTAATAATTTACATCATATTGATTTCCTCACTGTTAGACACTCTCACCTGCATGGGCTCTCTCTCTCTCTCTCTCTCTCTCTCTCTCTCTCTCTCTCTCCCTCTCTCTCTCTCTGTCTAGCTCGCTCTACTAACGCTCTCAATTTCTCTCTCTCTCTCTCTCTCTCTCTCTCTCTCTCTCTCTCTCTCTCTCTCTCTCTCTCTCTCTCCCTCTCTCTCTCTCTCTTTCTCTCTCTCTCTATCTCTGCTCTCTCTCTATCTCTGCTCTCTCTCTGTCTGTCTGTCTCTCTCTCTCTCTCTCTCTCTCTCTCTCTCTCTCTCTCTCTCTCTCTCTCTCTCTCTATGTCTCTCTCTCTCTGTCTCTCTCTCTCTCTCTCTCTCTCTCTCTCTCTCTCTCTCTCTCTCTCTCTCTGGTCTCTCTCTGTCTCTCCTCTCCTCCCCCCTCACAGAGAAACACATGCCACCAGACAGAGGAGTTCTAACGATACAAAAGAAAACCATGTTTCTCTTCCCTGGTTCCAAACTAGTTAAATTCAACATTCAGTTGGCCTGTGGTCCAGTCTGCCTCTTTAGACACACAGATGCTTGCAGTAATAAAGACATGATCTAACTGAGACATGAAGAGGGATGCGCCTCAGACCAATGGTAGCTCTGTTTGTTTACTTTATTTATAATAGGAAGCTCCATTGTCTGCTATCATTGTGAGGTAAAACATAGATTTCACCTATGCCCTCTCTACTTTTCAAGCATTGTCTTTCTAGGCAGTCATGTTTCAGATGGAATCCCTCTTTATGATGTGAAATTCAAAACAAGGAAACATTCATTAGGAAATAGATATATCAAATGATACCAAAAAAATGCAAGGACAAAAAAACTAAATTATGCAGTTAGCATTCTGTTTAACCTCTAATCAGACCCCGAGAAGAAGACATTAGTATTCTCCCTTTGTCAATATGCAGATCTGTATACTCTGTCTTTTAAATATTCATCAACTTAGAACACAGTCTTGATTTATTATTCAAATGATATGAATGTTCTGAATGTTACATAGATATGGTGGCATTTCCCCTCTTCTGTGGGAGCTGCAACACCAGATCCTCAGATCTTCAGCGCTGACAGTCTTCTGGGTGACTCCCAACACCTTTCTGCTCTCTTGGTGGAGGAAGAGAGATTCAAAGACAATTCTCTGTCTCCTTCTTTCTTTTTCTCTCTGTCTCTCTCTCTCTCTCTCTCTCTCTCTCTCTCTCTCTCTCTCTCTCTCTCTCTCTCTGTCTCTCTCTGTATTTCTCTGTCTCTCTCTCTCTCTCTCTCTCTCTCTCTCTCTCTCTCTCTCTCTCTCTCTCTCTGTATTTCTCTGTCTCTCTCTGTCTCTCTCTCTCTCTCTCTCTCGCTCTCTTACACATATTATCTTCCTCTCTCTCATATTAAGATGGGACCGTTTTAAGCACCTAACTGGTCATTTCAACACCATTAAACAACATAAATGGAAATTCTTATTTAGACAGCAGACCGAATTTCACTAATTTACTGGATCCTCTGCCACTCTGTGGTCAACAAAAAGAGACACTGAAGCCATTTGTGGCATCACTTTGTGTGGGTGTGTGATTGTGTGTGTG
This sequence comes from Hypomesus nipponensis, assembly GCF_054491055.1. Classification (NCBI taxonomy): domain Eukaryota; kingdom Metazoa; phylum Chordata; class Actinopteri; order Osmeriformes; family Osmeridae; genus Hypomesus; species Hypomesus nipponensis. Next base: position 24,362,060 of record NC_140383.1, read on the forward strand.
TGTGTGTGTGTGTGTGTGAGTGTGGGTGTGTGATTGTGTGTGATTGTGTGTGAGATGTTTGTGTGGGTGTGTGTGTGTGTTTGTGCCTGTGTGTGAGTGTGTGAAATGAGTGTGTGTTGATATGTTCTTGTCTCTGTGTGATGGTCCTCATTTGCCTTGGCTGACCTGCAGGGTTAGGGTTAGGATGGCAGGATTTGAGCCTGGCAGTGTTTGTGTGTCTCCAGTATGCTATCTGACTCTGTCACACATGGTCAAAGCACCACTGCTCTCTCCCTGCAGCCCCCGGCCGGCCAGACAGCATCTGTCTGCAGAGCCTGATGCCTCTCTCAGTCCACCAGAGGCCCGTGAGTGCAGGTTAGGATCACAACAAGTCTGGAACATTCATCCAGGTCAGAAGTCTGGGAGATCAATGCTTCACTTTGTTCACAGCTGATAACAGTAAGACAGCTCATATTCACTATTAAAGATCGTGAACCATTGTAATGACTCCGTTTAGTACTATATCCGCCACCACCACCAGGACTAGTGAAAGCATAGGCAGGTTTGTTACTGTAATGGTTGGAATCCATCCATATGTCTGCGGAAGGGAGAGAGTTTCTTATTGTAAACAAGTAGCCAACACTGGCCCCTGCTGGACCAACCGTACCACTTCATCACACTGGCACTGTCACAAACAGACGATACTTCATTATTAAACGGATGTACTTCATAACCCAGGGATGTGATCCGATCAGTTCTACGGACACTCCTTGTTGAGATAAAGAACAGAATGATATTGCTGCCCGAGAACAGTGCCGTTTTATTGTCCTGTTCCATAAATAAATGTTGTGTCAGTTGATTCAGATTGTCATGACACCCTGATTGTAAACAAAGCGAGCTATAAAACAGCGATGGGCAATGTGTCGTGTGTAAAGGAGGTGAATTAGACAGACGTCGTGTCACAGGTGAACCCAGGCGACCTGGACAGAACAAAGAAGAGTTAACTGTTGAGACTGATTGGAGACAAACACCTCGCGGAGCCCTGTCTGAGAGGGAGCAGGTGCAGCCAGGGCGCTGGATTACATGGTGCCGCTGCATACTCTAAGGTTACTGCTGCCTTTCAACTGTCTAAATATTTAATGTAGGCCAACGGCGTTCAGCGTTTCCAGGGCTGTGAAAAGAGAGTTTGTTTGTAGATTAAGACCATGTTTGAAGGCTGGAGTCAAATCAGGTGAAGATTGATGCTGTATTCAAGCATTGACCATATAAAAGATACAAAAAACGGCTGATAGTGCAGTTTGAAACAATGCAATACGGTCTTATGGCTCATATTGAAAAATGACCCTAGGAGGACACATTATACAGTATCTAAAATCCAAAACTATTCAAGAGAGAAGTGATTCCAAAGGGCTTTAAGATGTTTCCCCCTCGACAGCCCCATGTTCAGGAGTAATAACCTTGGACTTTCTATGCTTCAGTGGCCGTTGGTATTAATGTTGGATGCACAATGTCCTTAAAACAACCTGGTAAATTGCTCAGCCATGACTGTAATTGTTTATGAGGCTGTAAATTGCTTGGCGGTGGGTGAAACTAATAGCCTTTGCACGTCTAGATCTAACCTGTGGGCTGTTTCCATTCGAACTGACGGTTTTTCAGTTCAGTAAATGTGAACTAGTTATTTCCTAAGACCAGTACTGACCCACTATGCGGTTATGTAGTCTGCTGGAACATTTCAGTACAATGCCCTCCTTTCTCAACCGCTATGTGTGAAAGAGAGCAAGTACAATTGTGTACAACTGTGCACAACTGCTCCATGCACAGGGTTAGATGACAGACATACACACATGCATACACGCACACACACACACATTCATACATACATATAGTGCACACGTATATACCAACTGAAATGCAGTCCTGGTCAGCGTGTGGGAGGAGTCTCCTGAGTCATCCACCAGGTAACAACATGACATGACGAGGGATGCTGGGATGCAGAAATCGCCTGCTCCCAACACTTCCACACAGAATTCAATTTAAGATTTTGTTATGTGTTTACAAGGGACTGCATGGCTTGGCACCCCTATTACATGGCTGACCTTATTTCTGTGTACCAGACATATATGCCGTTAAGTTCTCCAGACAGCCTGCTTTCAACTGTTACCAAATCACGTTTGAAATCAAAGGTAGATTGTGCCTTCACGGCTGTGGTTCTGAGACACTCATCCACTCCTTATTTGACCTCCCATGGGAAATGTTTTTAAATAACAACTGAAGACCCACTCATCCTCTCTAGTTTAAGATAAGTACAGCATTGTTTTCCAGGACATGTTTTTCTGTGGCCTGGTGTTCCATTATGCAGCCTTAGCTGATTGGACAATACTTTGGCTGTTGTACACTAAAACTGTACACTAAAACTGTACAATATATAACTATGACTGGTTGTTTTAACATGTGCTATGGAACAGACAGCTCAGTGCCAGTGGAATGACAAGCCGCTACCTTCCAGCCAGTTATGTTTCAGCAATCCTGTTCCAGCCAATCACCTTCAGCGAGGCGGGTCTTCCTCCTGGCTTTATGAAACCACTGTCAATCAAACACTTGCTGGAGGCAAATGTGGGAGTTCAGACAAGAATTGGAGGCGCTGTTTGTCACATTGGAAAGTATTTTATAATGTTACCTATTGTAGCTGTAAGTACTTGGTGTGATTGCATGTATGTTTACATTGTCTGCAAGGATGGGCCAGGATGAAGGCCACCTAGCCGCACCAGATACGCAGATAAAGGTAGCATCTTTGCTAACATAAAAAGTCTGTATCTAAATTGCAAGCACTTCAAGAATATCCATTCTGGCATCGTTGAGGAAACGGAAATTGAAAGGTTCCCTAAGCTTCAAGTCAAAGCTAAACATAAAAACATGATTTGAAATCTGATGACTGAAGTGGAAGTGCTTTTGAACTGGGACCAGGGGAAAACTCCCAAACCTACACTGCTGACTGGAGAACTCCATTTCCTCCTGTGTGGTGGAGATGTCTGGCACCTTGTGAACCCCCAGAGAAGACCAGAGATGGGGCCTGTTTCTCTCAGCACAGGGTATTGTCCAGGGGGGTGTAGCAGGGAGGGTGTAGCAAGGGGGTGTAGCAGGGAGGGTGTAGCAGGGAGGGTGCAGCAGGGAGGGTGTAGCAGGGAGGGTGTAGCTGTGCAGCGGCCCCTCTCACATCATAGGTTGGTCTGAGGCTTGTCTTGACTGAGAATTGTCTTGACTGATCATGCTGTAACTGATAGCATCTCACCAGACGGCCCCCGGGGAGCTGAAGGTACAGGGGACGGGTTAGATGTGTGGTTTGGGGCTCTTTTTACCGTCTGTGGAGATCGGGTGATGGTGTTGGATGTTACCCGTGACTCTAACTGGGTCAGGATCCAGACAAGATCCAGCAGGTTGTTGAGACATGACCTCCATCAGCCTTTTGGTGAAAGGGCTTAAAGTTGGGGGACAGAATGGGAGCTCGTCCAACAAAGTTCAATATATTGTTCTCTAATGAACGTGTGATCAGGAACGGCCCTGTGTGTGGTATACCCTGTTTGTTTTTAAGTCGGCGGAATATGTCAACATAAACACAGTTTTTAATTTCAGACTGTGTATTTTCTGTTTTTGTGAGCTTAGCTTTTAATCATGGCTTGGCTTTACTTCAACATCTGCCTTCAAAGACGAGATTTAAAATGTGAGGAAGACCACATCAGGTGTAGTTTGTCTGATACACCACAAGGTGGCAGCATGCAGCCGTCCCCAGACTGTAGAGCAGCACAATCTTTTGAAATCGTTCAAAAGATTTGGTTTTGAAAATAAAAAGAAGAAAAAAAGGTCCAGTCTCAAATCAGAGATGAAGCTGCTGCAGGGTTTGCACATGGCTGTGGAGAGATGGAGTTTGCGCGCCCCAGAACAGACTTTGGGCCTGTAAACATGTTACAACAACCTGAATGGATCACAGACATGCGGGCTGTTGGCATCGGCCTCTGAATCTGAGCTGCTCAAATCAGTAATGAGCACAAGAACAAGAGGACGCCAACATCTGTCTGAGATACCAATTATAACCAGGTCTCTAAGACACATTGCACAGGTTTAATTAAACCTTCATCGCTGGGAGAGATGAGACTTTTTGCCGAGCTGAAAAACAAAAACAATATCAGTGTTGCTGTGTTGACTGCGGATGTCCAGGGCCGGGCCCACTTATAATGAACTGATGTCCTTGATCTGGAAACAATCTTCACCTGTTCCTCCTGCTGCTCGTTAGGACTGAATCCATCCTGACCTGACCTCCTGACCTGACCTGCATAGGAGGACCTTCATCACGTTCTGAGGAGGCTTGATGTGAGGGATACATGGATGTCCCATGAATCATCACATCATCATCGGACGGCATTCACCGTTTAGGAGACCAGAGAGGCCTGGAGAAGATCACATGATCAATCCGAGCAGGACCCGGGACAGTGAGGGTGTCCGCTTCCTAAGCAGCATGGGTTAGAAGAACACCGATGAGCTGGACCACATTCCTGTGTGTCCACTTAAGAACACATACGCTCTTCATAAAGGAGAGGGTTCCAGAAGCCGTCTGCTCCTGTGGAGGCTGCGTTACCCCGGCGTTTACGTTGGACGCCCTACCAAACATCCGGAGGCTTCTCTCCCAGATGTTGACGCCCGCAATCCGTCAAGCAGCCTGCTGCGGCTCGTTCCAGCAGCTTGTTCCTCTCCTCTCTCCTCCACCCAAACGGCAGGCACGACAGGAGAAACCCAGCCTTCATAATCAGATCATGTGTCCGTGAAAGAGGAGAATCTGTATGAAGAGAAACATTGATGGCAAATGGATATGCATTTCAGAATGAGAGAGGGGAGTGTTGGGCAGGGCGTTGTGTGTTGGCAGGAGCAGAGGAAAGAGACACTCCAGGCAGTCCACATGGAGACACCAGACCTGGGACCCAGATCAGACGGACCCTGGGCTTGTCTGGGCCAAGTCTCATCTCCACTCATACCAGACAAACAGACACAACTCTTCAAAATGCTGTAACTATAGGTGAGATAAACATGCTGAGTTCCACTGTCTTTAAGAGGTCTGTGGATGTTGTGCAAGGGGCGGTTGAAGGCTGTGTCACCAAAGCAACCCCCTCGCCACATTTCCCCTCTGTAATAACCGCTAAATGCAGCTACAATGTACTTACCATATTTCCAACAATGTAGTTCAAAGTACAGCTAGTTAGTTGAATGTTTTCAGCTGTGGCTGACCCCTGTTCCTGTTCTGTGTGAGACATGCATGTCAGTCCTCCCCTCCCCACTGCAGCCCAGGGCGTGAGGCACTCAGACCAGACACAGAGAGGATGGTTATAAAGACATCAGAGACACATCAGACTGCTATACAGGAAGTCAGTCAATTCACTTTGTGGAAGGGGAGAGGGGAGGGGGCAAAGGGGAGGGAGGAGAGGGCAGGGGGGAGAGGTGGAGAGCCGGAGAGGATCCACTTGGGGGGGGGGGGGCGACGTCAGTTTCCATGGCAACCTGAGATCAAGCAGACTGGATATAGGCAAAGTGAGGTCATCAGTCCATTGAGCCCTGCCAGCAGTTTGACAACACTGGTAATGAACTGACAATCCACAACTCCCAAAGAGGATGCTTATAGTTTGAGCTATTCCACATCCACTGACACCTTACAGAGAGAGAGAGAGAGAGAGAGAGAGAGAGAGAGAGAGAGAGAGAGAGAGAGAGAGAGAGAGAGAGAGACAGAGAAATACAGAGAGAGAGAGAGAGACAGAGACAGAGAGAGAGAGAGACAGAGAAATACAGAGAGAGACAGAGAGAGAGAGAGAGAGAGAGAGAGAGAGAGAGAGAGAGAGAGAGAGAGAGAGAGAGAGAGAGAGAGAGAGAGAGAGAGAGAGAGAGAGAGAATGAGACAGAGACGAAAGAGAGAGAACGAGACGGAGACAGAAAGAGAGAGAGAGAAATCAACCATTTTCAACCTCAATGGATGTTACGGTCTGGTGTGACTGTTTGAAAGCGAGAGGAATCATTATTCATGCTTTGTCAAGCTGCTATTACTCTCTACCCTCACCCCAGATGTCTGAAGAGTTAGAATACGTCAGTTAAATCTCCTCTACCACCGATTCCCTCTCACGGTAAATGGTCACTGTAGTGTCGACTGTAGGAGAGGGCTAGGTTTAAAACATCCGTCACTTACACTCGTCAAATCAATCACCGTGTTGCCTGGTCTTGTTTGCGAGACCTCGTGGAACACAAATCTCGATTTGTCTCGTAAAACGCGTTTTGTGGGTCGTTGTTGAGCGTCATTCAAAACACACTGTGGGATTTCTCTTCCATCTCAAGACCAGAAGTTTTTAAATGGTTGTTTTTAAAATCTTAACAGTATATGCAATGACAGTTATTGAACAGAATGTGGTCCTATTCTGAGGAGGAACATGACTGAACATGATGAAATGACACTGTGAAGCCTTTGTCAGTACAACATTTTAATTGGACAGGATCTCAATAATTTATGATGGAACCTGCTTTCTCGGTAGAGACTTGATGTCCTCTGTCAGACAGTAAAAACAGCAGTGCCTTCTCTCTGGGTGAACAATCTGCATGGATGTTTTGCTGTAGCCCTTGAAATCCATTTCCATAAGAGAAAAAGAGGCACTTATTGACAGATGATCTCAGTAGGACACTTATTACAAAACCATTTGGAAATGATGAAAGGTTTAAAAGTGTGTTCTAAATCTAGACACTTTTATCTGTGCCTTGGTAATTGTATAGAGCCAGAACAAGTCATTTCTGTAAGGGACAAGGGCAGGAACAAGGATAGACACAGAGACAGGGAGAGATACAGGGGTAGAGACAGGGACAGAGAGAGACAGGGAGAGAGATAGAGACAGGGAGAGATACAGGGGTAGAGACAGGGACAGAGACAGAGATACAGAGACAGGGATTGGGAGAGAAACGGACAGAGATAAAGACAGAGAGAGACAGGAAGAGAGATAGAGACAGGGAGAGAGATAGAGACAGAGAGAGACAGGGAGAGAGATAGAGACAGGGAGAGAGACAGAGACAGAGAGAGACAGGGAGAGAGATAGAGACAGGGAGAGAGACAGAGACAGAGATAGAGACACAGAGAGAGACAGGTAGAGAGATAGAGACAGGGATAGAGACAGGGAGAGAGACAGAAACAGGGACAGAGACAGGGAGAGAGATAGAGACAGAGACAGGGAGAGAGATAGAGACAGAGACAAGGATAGAGACCGGGAGAGAGACCGGGAGAGAGACAGAAACAGGGACAGAGACAGGGAGAGAGATAGAGACAGAGACAGGGAGAGAGACAAGGATAGAGACCGGGAGAGAGACCGGGAGAGAGACAGAAACAGGGACAGAGACAGGGAGAGAGATAGAGACAGAGACAGGGAGCGAGACAGGGACACAAACGTTTACAAAGACTGACAAAGGCAGAAACAGAGGTAGACTCAGTGTTCTCTCGGACTATTGGCTAATCACCTCTCTCAGGACTGCAGCCAACCCCTCAAGGTGCTTGCACAGGGGACACACGGCGACACACTTTTCACCTGACAATTGAACGGAAACTGTGTGGTAAGGTGAAATAAGGTGAGGCTAGCAACATTTGAAATCAAGCAGAGAACCAGGGAGGTGGAAATAATTGGGAGTTTTTCACCCCAGCGTGCATCGGACCACATACTGTAACACGATTAGCGCCATGAAGATCAATGAGCTCATTGTTTTTGCCTGCAACGAGACAGTCTTTGCTTCAAGCCCATTTTCCACAGCATGTGGCCTCCCTAATCCATAACCGATGAATCCATACTGGAACTTTAAAGCGTCTTTTGAAAGAATGAAGCACTGACCTCTATGAGATCAGCCCCTCCTGTTGGATCCTTTAAAAGGCAGCGGTGCCACGCCACCCAGCCTGGCCTGTTTGTTGTGCTTCCCCAGTGGCTGGATGCAGATGGCTCTGTCTGTGTGCTGCAGAACAAGGGGTCGGGCCAGGCAGGGTCAGCACTCTGTTTAGGGTTTTCTACCACTGGATTACTCTCTGAGACAGGCCAGTAATAGCTTCTATGGACAATGAGTAAGCCCTACGCCATGCTCCTAGGGTGGCCCTAATCAGCAGCACTGTGAGAGGGAGGGAGGGAGGGAGGGAGGGAGGGAGGGAGGGAGGGAGGGAGGGAGGGAGGGAGGGAGGGAGGGAGGGAGGGAGGGAGGGAGGGAGGGAGGGAGGGAGGGAGGGAGGGAGGGAGGGAGGGAGGGAGGGAGGGAGGGAGGGAGGGAGGGAGGGAGGGAGGGAGGGAGGACCTGTGAGAGCGACACAGGGAGAGGAGAGGCAGAAAGGGTGGAACAGTCAAATGACAGAGCATAAGAGTGTGTGATGCAGAGAAGAGAAAAGAGAAGAAGAAGAGAGAGATAGAAATGGAAGATACAGTATATAGAGAGACAAATACATATATATATATATATATATATACAGATATATATATATATATATATATATAAATATATATATATATACATATATATATATATATATATATGTATATATACATAGAGAGGGGAGGGAGAGAAAGAGAGACGGAGAGAGGCACAGGGAGGGAGACACAGAGAGAGAGAGAGAGAGAGAGAGAGAGAGAGAGAGAGAGAGAGAGAGAGAGAGAGAGAGAGAGAGAGAGAGAGAGAGAGAGAGAGAGAGAGAGAGAGAGAGAGAGAGAGAGAGAGAGAGAGAGAGAGAGAGAGAGAGAGAGAGAGAGAGAAAGCATGCTACTGCAGAGGGCAGAGATGTACTGTTCTGCAGCTCCTGTCGTGAGACCTGGATTAGGCCCTGGACACTGGCTGTTGCTGTTTTCAGATTGCTCTAAATTCCCAGAGATTAAGAGGAATGAATGAATGAATGGATGTATGAATGAACGACACAGCTTCTTTTAACAACACAACATCCTTATACAGCACCAGACACTGTTTGATGATAGTCTGTTATAAAGCACACAAACAAAAATAACCAATGAAAATGTCAAAAAATCCTGTTTTGTCTAATCTCAAATCTCACCCAAACCTTATCCCACACATACTGTGGCTGAGACTGTGCAGATGGGTGTGTCAATCGATGTCCTAATAGCAGCTGAATGTATTGCTAATCATATTCCCCTGTTCCCATCTCTGGAACAGGCTGTTATTGATGGAGGTTTTTAATGTGCGACTGGGGCAGAACGAGGGAGGAGAAGCTGTGCAACCCTGGATCTCAGGCACTGTGTGAACTGTCACTCTGCGGCGTGGAACACATGAGGACCTGGATGCTCCACTGCTCTCTCCAGGGGGATGTGTCATGTCACTTCAAAGGGTGGGATGGTGTCTGTCCGACAGATATCTCCGCGCCGCTCCCACCCTCGGGTCATGCTCATCCGCTGGGCATCATCTCCGATGTGGTCCCCGCAAGCGTGTTCCATCACGTCCGCTTTCCCTGTGAGCCCAACCCCAGCAAGGCTTCAACGTACTGGGATACGATTCTAATCAGGACTTCAGTGACCTGAAGCAATTAGAGATCTGGCTCTGCAGTCAGTGTCTGCAGGAGATCCTCAAGACAACACGAGCCGCCATCCTCTGTGAGTTCTGCAATCAGAGCACCACTGAGGTGGCGGCGGCCAGGGCGCTTTCTCCTGTGAGGGTTTGACACTCATGTAGATCCTATGTGAGATGAGAGCAGGCTGAAGCAGCTGGATAGTGCACACCCCGCGGCACCAACGCCTCCTTAGGAGGCTGTTTGCCTTGCATGAAGCTCTCAAATGAGGTCAGTAAATATCACCCCTCACCCACCCCACAACTCACGATTCCTTTCCCGCTCACCACAGATCTCTATGTAATTCAATCTGACTCGTCCGAGATGGCTTCATGCTAAATAATCATATCTATTTCAACAGACGCAGCATGTTGGCGTGTAGTAATAATAATGGACCGTGTGCACTCCACCAAATCCAACTGAATACTAAGTGGTTAATAGTACACACTTATGATTTTACATAGTATGGTTTTGTTATGGAGTAGGTGGATACTACATTTAGTGTGTGGTGATGGAGTTGTCCTTGCTGTGGGTGGGGGGCTCAGATGAAGAGGCAGTGCAGCCATTGGGTGAGAGTGTTGTTCCTGTAAACAACACCACCAACTAGGAACAACCAGTGGCACCAGATTGTGTATCAGCTATCATGCCAGCTGAATACAGGAATACACGCATCCTCACTCCCAGTCTTAAAATATACTTTGTCACATGCCAAATAAGTGAAGATGTGAGGGGGGATCTGTCTACACTACAGATTCACAGGGTTTTATATTTGCAGCAAAAATGGCGCTTTACCAACTACAGCATCATGGGTGTTTTTCTTTTACTGCCTTACTGGAGTGTTTGCAGCTAAATTAAGGCATATTTTTCGGCATATATTTTATTTATTTAGTGTTTTTATACTGTTCCTTGCACACATGCAGGATAAAGTTTCCAGAAAAGTGAACAAAAGCATTTAGTTGATCTGTAATGTGTTCTATTAGATTGTTTTGCCTTCATTCAGCCTGTTTTCTCAATGGACCAGATGGAGGGTGATCTCCAACTGAAATAAAGAGGCAGATGTTTCAGTACACTGAGAGGACCTCTTTGTATTATACAGACATTTGCATTTGACATGGCCGGACTGTGGGCTCCTGTCAGCCCATAGAGATTAGTAGCTGGACATTTCATTGGGCATTTACAGACCGTTTGAATGGATCCATTGAGTAAATGCGAATACCCATTCAGAAAACGTTTGGCTAAATTAGAACCATAAAAATGATAGTTTGACTGAAAATACATCAACAGGAAAATCCCTAGGCAACGGGTTACATCGTGACTGTAGTTTCAGCACCATGGACAGGGCTGACGTTGTGTAGCCAGAGGAAGCTATCTGTTCATGTTTCCTAGCATCTTCCAAATACGAGATAGAAAGTGTGTAAGTTAGACCGTATGGAATCCTCCAAACTGTTCAGGCTCATTTAAAACGTTTAATACGTGTATTCGCTTACAGGTGAAACTAAAACCCTTCAGCGTACGCGAGGAAAATACACCTTTTAGAGATTGCGTTTCCGATTACACTGTAGAGTGTCTCCACACAGGGAATGAACCTTACCCGTGGCGGTAGAGACTAAGCCCTTGGGGAGCAACGTCACTCCCCCTGGCATATCAACCTCCGTCCTCTATTCGCGTCCAACACAATGACACGGTGAGAACGTCAAGATCGCATCCATCTTCAACCAGAAATGGTTTGCGAACTAAATCTGACCTGTGCAATCCTCCCCGATTCCGTCCGTTTCGGCGAGGAGTCATTTAAATGCTCCGGTACGCATGCCGGGTGAAGAGCACTTCGCTGAAGCTCGAAAGGTCATTTCAAGTGGAGAGAGTGCGTGCACCGAGTATGATTTGTGACAAAGGAATTATCACCAAGAGGCTGGCACAGTAACTTCAAGGTTTCATAGCTGAGGCGTTCTCATACCAAGAGCGCGGGATATATTCAATCATGCCTGTTCGAAGAGGTCACGTTGCGCCACAAAACACATTTCTTGGAATAATAATACGGAAATTCGAGGGACAGAGTAAGTAGAAAGATGTGAAACGTCAGAGTGATGTGAAAGTGTTATTGCAGTTATTGAACTGTTGTTTCCTCCAATGCAACCGCAAACTGCTGTGGGCATTACTGTGTGTCTTAAATTCACATATATATATATTCTGTACTATACCTAAAGTAGACAGAAAAAGCATGTTATTGTTTAAACAGAGAGCAACATGGTTTAAATCAACTGATATGTTAATACAAGATGGGAATCTAAACGTCTGCTGTAAACATACAGTTAGGCTACTCAGCACTTTATCAACTCAATCAATCTCAACTTAAATTCACATTCTTCTTCAAAACATTTGTAATAGCAACACCATCTCAATCTGACAAGACTTGCCTTACAAACAATGAGGACCTTAAGTGACAATTCGTGCTAAAATATTTGTAAAAAACATGTGACAGTCACCATACATTGTTTTGATTTGCAGACCGGAAATTCGTGATAGCCAACGCCCGTGTTGAAAACTGTGCGATCATTTACTGCAACGACGGTTTCTGTGAGATGACAGGCTTCTCCAGACCGGACATCATGCAGAAGCCGTGCACGTGTGACTTCCTCCACGGCGAGCAGACTGACTCACACGACATCGCCCAGGTGACCCAGGCTCTCCTGGGGTCAGACGAGCGCAAGGTGGAGATCACCTACCATCGCAAGGATGGTGAGTCACTGAGCCCACACACAGGTTCCTCTCTGGGACCGTGTGGTTCGCTACACAACCTGCAGTCCAGATCTCACAGTTTCTCTCTCTCAGTGACCACCAAGGCGTCCTGTAATAACAGCCTCAAAGCGGGGCTGTTTGGCTGTGATGTCATTTCCCCCCACTGATTGTTCAGAGGCAGTGGGGTTCCTCTATGCTGTGTTTCTTAGCTGACCATTGGCATCCATTTTCCCTTCTTTGGAGCCAGTCACAGTGATTCTGGATGATTTGTGCAGTGAACCGAAAGCCTAACTCTCTCCTGAGGGAGCATCTATATGTACTGAGTGTCAGACACTGTGATCCACAAGCTTGTCCTCTGTGTTGGCGGATTTTGGTAAACAACATCAGCGATCTGCCAACATCATGCCCATCTCCATTTCACCATGCAACAGCATAATCTACTTGAATTTCAGTGGGAAACAATCATTCAGTGTAATGAAATAAAACACCTTGAGTTGGCAGGTGCAGTACAGTACAAGTGTTAGTGATGGGCAGGTAGAGTTGGTTGTAAATAGTAGCCTTGCTACGGTCTTCTCTCAGAGATGACTGGCTTGCTAGAACAACCTCAAACAATGATTGCTGGCTCCATAATCAGATAGCCACTACATTATGGAAGAGCTGTAATCAGCGGCCTGACAGCTACAACAGCAGTGGCCTGAACGTGGCAATTTATTAAGTCCCTGATGTAACTCAATGATAGTGCTAGCTAGCAGGTATTGTGCTAGCAGCAGATGTATTGTAGAAGTATTGACGGCCGGGTGGTTGGCAGCTCCGGGCCTCATGATGGACATGGGACAGCAGATCCTGCTTGTCAGGTGCAGTAGGGGTTTGGAGAGAGACACGGCCCTCTGCTGTGACAGAGAGTGACATGTGCTGTGTCTCAGTTCACCAGATCCATCTCAGCTGCGTCAGTGAAGTCCCCACACACTTGGAAGGAGGATAACAGGAGCAGGAGTCTGCTTCCTGGTTAGGGGCACACACAGCATGTTCATCCATGTTCAGGTATAACACCATTCTGTGTGTGCCATGTTGTAGTATTGTAGCATTGGCACTCAAGTAGAATTACCCTAATAGCTCCAAGGGCCTTCATTTGCAAATACTAAACCAAAACATTTTAGACATGAAGTAATCAGTTTGTGTGTTTCCTCGAGCGGTCCCTGAGTCTGTCTGTGTCCCCACCAGCCTGCTGGTGGCTGTTGTGTTTAATAAGCACGCTGGATGAGAGGGTTTAGCACCCAACCCACTTTACTTCTAGACCAACAGAACTGACAATTTCAAACTTCCACAGCTGCATACCGCACATGCGCCTAAGGGTTAACAACATAACACAGAGTAATTAGTCCTGACGGACATAACAGTGGCCACAGTGATAACTGAGGTCATATGCAGAAGCAGCCCTTCTGCAGTGCTCTGTTGAATGAAACTGATGACTGTCAGACACACCCACAGATCCTGCCACCTCCTGCCATCATCAGACACAGCACAGGCTTTAGTCAGAAGAACTTAGAGCTCAGCGCACCTCAATGTCACTGCAAAGGCATCGGTTGGATTATTTGGATGTTCCTGACTGGATGTTCCTGGCTGGATGTTCCTGACTGAATGTGTCTGACTGGATGTTCCTGACTGGATGTGCCTGACTGGATGTTCCTGGCTGGATGTTCCTGACTGGATGTGTCTGACTGGATGTTCCTGACTGGATGTGCCTGACTGGATGTTCCTGGCTGGATGTTCCTGACTGGATGTGCCTGACTGGATGTGTCTGACTGGATATGTCTGACTGGATGTTCCTGACTGGATGTGCCTGACTGGATGTTCCTGGCTGGATGTTCCTGACTGGATGTGTCTGACTGGATGTGTCTGACTGGATGTTCCTGACTGGATGTGTCTGACTGGATGTGTCTGACTGGATGTGCCTGACTTGCCAGTAAAAGATGGGTAGTTTGAACTTGCTGGGATGTGTGTGTGTGTGTTTGTTTTCTTACTAAGCGGGGCCTACATGAGGTAAACATGGGGAGTTATTGTACAGTATGTAGCTTTTAAATTTGACTTATGACTTATTTGGAATATGATGCACACTAGGTTTTTTAATCAGCCCATAGCATGATGGGATAGGATGGGTGTAGCTCAGTGGTAGAGGACTGCAGATCAAGCAGCTGTTAGTTCAAAATCCCTTTGTACATTGCTTTGGATAAAAGTGCTGCTAAATTCATGAATATTTATTTATTTATCATCAGACTGGGCATATTGCTGCTCATCACCAGAAAATCAACTCCTCCAGATTCTTCTCTGGTGGAGTGGATTGTTTGAATACGCCGACAGGACAATCCCACAGAGTAGTCCCCAGAGAGAATGGTTCAGCCAAGCACTCGACAACGCAGCTTGCAGACAGTCAGTCTAATCTTTGTCTTTCTTTTCTCACCTGCAACGGTTTTTCTGACCATGGCATAGCGAGAAGGGAGGAAGGCCATGAGGAGAAACAGTGAGGAGGAACAGTGAGGAGGAACAGTGAGGAGAAACAGTGAGGAGGAGCAGTGAGGAGGAGCAGTGAGGAGAAACAGTGAGGAGGAGCAGTGAGGAGGAACAGTGAGGAGGAACTGTGAGGAGGAACAGTGAGGAGGAGCAGTGAGGAGGAACAGTGAGGAGGAACAGTGAGGAGGAACATTGAGGAGAAACAGTGAGGAGGAGCAGTGAGGAGGAACAGTGAGGAGGAACAGTGAGGAGGAACAGTTAGTCCTAATCGTTCGTCTCTCAGCTTCCCTCGTGAGTTTCGAGACATGCTTGTTAATACTCCTTAGCGAAGTCTCCCCTGCCAACCATGGCACTCATGAATAAAGATGGCACTGATGGCACTGTGCTGACTGGGATAGAGCAGTTTACATAGTAGATGCATTAAAGAGGCTTGGGATGGACAGCATCACATGCTTCTCCAGGTATAGGGAAATACAAGATTCATGACATCCTTAAAAGCAGTGGGCCTATTGATTCATGGTTGGTCTGTGTAAACACAAGCTGACAGGGTGGAAAGTGGCTGTGTTCCTTGTGTCTTCTGACCCCATTCAGAGTTATTAGTCCCCTTGTGAAGCAGGTAGAAACCTCTGCTAACCAGGTCAGTTTGCTAAAGCGGTTCACATTTTGCACATCTAATGTACGGCACTACACACATTCTACACACACGACTAACATAGAAATCACAGTTGCAAGTCGGGGTGATCTATCAGAGGAAAAATACCAGGCAAAACATATCTCCTGTGTTGCTACATCCTATGCTGGATGATGCATGGTTCTTTGAAATGTTAAATGATGTGTTCTCTATCTCTCACTGGATCTTTCTTCACCCTTTCTCATTCTCTGATCTCTTAATCGCTCCCCTTCTCAATCTCTCTGTAAAGTACAATAAATATTTTCTTTCTTTCTCCCTGTCTCTCTCTGTCGGACTCTCTCCATCATAAGCACTAGACATGTGGATTATAGTCGTCGACCGCACATGGAGATAGTCCTGAGGACAGACACTCCTTTCTGGTTGTTATCCTTCACCCCCCTAGTGGGTCTTGAAAAGCCCTGCGAGTGTGCGTGGGAGGGAGCTGGCTGGCACCAGAGCCAGCACATCTTTGGCTCTTTGCCCTGCAAAAGCTGAAAAGTTAAGCTGCTTATACGTATGCTTGGAAATTAAAGCAGAAGGACAATGCGGCCCAGAGGCGCACACAGAAACAGCCTTCATCACGGGGCCTCTCCGTTTCCCCTGGCTCCACGTCAGGTCTAATACAGGGAAAGAACGGCAAATGTGCCGTGTCTCTTTGCCGAAGACAATACATAACCAATGAGCTAAACGGTCCTAACTCGCTGGCTCTTGTAAAACGACCCTGTGCTGAGGGGTGTAATAATATTGTGTGGCTGAATGAGTGTGAACAATGGGAAAGTGACACCGCGCTGCCGTGGTGGAGCTAAATGGATAATGGCTGCAGAACGGCGGCAGCTTTACTCGCCGTGTTGAAGGATCGCGGCCATGTGGCGTGCGTGTTGGCGTGCGTGGGTGCCGGGTTTCAAAGGTGACTTCCCTCGAAGGAGCTGGAAGCCCCCCCCTGCCCCCTGCCCCCTGCCCCCTGCCCCCGCCCCTCCTCGGTCCCTGCCCCCCCCAGCCCCCCCAGAGCTCCTGGAATGGACCCCTGCTGCTGGATAGGTGCATGCTTAAAGAACGAAGCGCTCAAAGGTAGCTAAAGGACAGCTGTAAGACACATGCATATGTTGCTGTTTCTTCCAGTTCTGAGGTTAAGCTTGGTGTGTGGTAAAACACATCCAGTGTTTGGGAAGTCATCCAATCAGAGGTACTGTCTGGTGACGTGAAAAACAGCTGGTGTTTAATTTGAGATCAGGTGACAGGATGAGAAAACACCTTCCTATCTCCGACACACATGATCTTCTATCTCCGTCATCACATGACTGGCAACATGGATAATCACTTCTTAATGAGAACTGTTGGCTTATTTATTTAACTTTGGCGTTTGTCTCTAGAACAAAGCTAATCAATAGTGATTAGCTGATTAATCAATGCTAGCAGGCATAGCTGCAGCCAGCACAGGCATACATGCCTACTTAGAATAAGAATTCATGTGGAACGAAAGGGTCTGTTTCAATCTCATGGGATTCCTTTTGAACACCAGCCAACAGCCTGAAAACCATCTGTTTTAACTCCCAATGAGCTTTTCAGCTGATTAGGCATTTCCATCCATGGCATTTACTGCAGTCAGTGACAGCCTTTATGCTATTGGTCTGAAAGATCTCAGCTATCTATCCAGCATAAAGCGTTCATATCCGACACTGCAGAGGAGATGTACTTTGAACTGGAATTGGTAGTTATTCTTGATGACTTAGGAGATGCTGATTGAAGATGAATATGGGCCATGCTGGGTTGCTCGGAGCTGTCTTGGAGAAGGAAAGAGATGGCCATGTGGCCAAGACACTCCACACAGGGTCAGCCTCTCCGTACCCAGCCCTCCTATGATTGGTTATGCCTCAGTGAAGTTCTGGATTGGCTCCAGCAAAGCAGCCCCGAAACAACAAACATGTCAGATTTCATTAAAAAAATAACCACTGGGGAGCAGCCCATGTCTACTACACCCTCCCTTCACCAGAAGCTCTTTATTTCAAGAAAAGAATAGTTGTTATGTTAATCACAAGCTACATGAACCAAAGCTGCTATTATTTTAAATATCAAAAAACCCGGCTTCTCTATTCTTCACAACAATATAATTGTGGTAATGCTTGGAGGATAATGGAGTAATCCGGAGAATCCTTGTGTAGGAAGGCAACAAACAGTGTTGCTGTTGAGATGGGACCATACTTAACGATCCATTAAACTCATGGATTTGATGTGCTGTAAAATAATGACCTCATTTTTTGTCCTGTTCAAAGAAATGGTTGAGTGACAGTGTCAGGTTTTATTTATTTATTTTAACTATTGCTCATTAAACAGCTTTAACAGAAACTGTTTTCAGTTGACTCATTTCAAAGCCAAAACAGTCCAGTTATCTATTAAAGAGCTGTGGTTTCTGTCAAATGGTGTGTGGTTGTGGTGGACGTTTCTTTCAGGATCCAGATGAGCACCATCAGGAGAGAGAGGGAACCTCAGAGATGTGGACTGTCGTCAGAACGGATGAAGAATTGGCTTGATTAAGCAGCAATGTGTTCAATTATTAATGGTGGAAATAGAATCTAATGACATTTCCATCATCTTGAAATGGGAACTGCTCTCAATACAGTAATAAATTATGCTCAGAAGGGCAATACTTCTGTTCAGCTAGTAGGGCAAAACTCAACTGTGCGCTTGAGTTACAGTTGGTGTTACAGTGAAGGATGAGAGCTATCCGTGGTATAGGACGATATAATGTTAACCATTAAACATCAAATCCATAGATCACTGGGTTGAGAGATAGTTTAAATGTTGACTACCAACTGTGTGTCTGTGAATGGAATGCATTAGTCTGTTGATCTGAACTCTTAACCCTGTAGGACCCAGTTTAAAATGTCACTTTTAGCTCTCCAAAAAACACATTTGCAAATTTATTTATTTATTTGAACAACCAAATTAGCAATTAGAGAACTAAAAGTAAAGTTGTGATTTTACAACCAGGGGTCTTACAGGGTTAACTGAAAACAAACATCCTTTCCTCAATTTTTAAGTCAGTGCACAATCTTTTAAATGACACAACAACCGCTTTGGCTGAAGCGCTTACGCGTTCAGATGGTGAGCAGGATAAAAGCGTCCTTCATGATAGAGGCATTAAACTAAAAGGCCAGGCTGGAGCGAGGAGGGGGCGGAGGGGAAAGAGCATGTGAATTCAAGGAGAAATATCCTAAATCACTAAGACTGCATTCCCTGGTGGCCTGCAATGTGACATTCAATGAGACCATGGTAGAAAGAAGAGCACTAAACCTCACTGGACACTCTGTAGTGTGAGCAGAACACTGAATGGGGGTGTAAAGAGCACCTTCCAGAGGCTGGAAGAAATGTACATGTGTGTGTGTCTGTGTGTGTGTGTGTAAGCAGGGTGTGTGTGAGCAGGGTGTGTGTGTGTGTGTGTGTGTGTGTGTGTGTGTGTGAGCAGGGGGTGTGTATAGATATCTGAACCTACAGACCATTTATCTTTCCATGCTGCATATAAAGAGACAGTGGTGGAAACCCATACCCCGGTAATGGGACTCGTACAGGAAGACTCATTTTATACTGGAAATTAACTGGTGATTTCTGTACTTCAGGGCTTGTCTGCCATAACAGTCCATGCAGTTAACCCATCACACGGTCACACTCCAGCCCCTGACAGGCCACGCTAACGACCCTAGCATGCTAACGACCCTAGCATGCTAACGACCCTAGCATGCAAACGAAACTAGCATGCAGAGAATAACTCATCACACGGTCACACTCCAGCCCCTGACAGGCCATGCTAACGACCCTAGCATGCTAACGACCCTAGCATGCTAACGACCCTAGCATGCTAACGAAACTAGCATGCAGAGAATAACTCATCACACGGTCACACTCCAGCCCATGACAAGGGATGACTTATAGAGAACCATTTGTCCTTTTTACAATCCTAGTTTGTGGCCTTATTCAGAGGCTGACTGTGTTCCTGTTTTACAGGAGTAAAACAGGAACAGAGTTGCTGCATATCAACCATAGAGTTAGATATCAACATCATAATACATCCTGACATCACGTGGACATTAGCATAAAGATAATCCTCGCTAATCCCGATTTTTGCTGCTGTCGTTTTTTTCTGCACCGCTGCGTCTTTCCAAAGACAACGTTTTGATCTCCAAACCTCAGCAGAGGTGACTTTCAGCAGGAGACGGAAGAAGAGACCCCCAGTACTCGTTCACCCTGGCATTGTTTCACCATCTGCTCAGGTCGATTCTCTCCCAACAAGCCTTCCGCTAAACTGACCATTCTAGCTTTCAACAGCCAAAGTCGTGGTTGACTCAGAACTACAATTTTATCTGATTTTTCCTCAGTCGTGGTGGTTTACGGTCTATAGAAACTAAAATAAGCAAATGTTAGAGCATCTGTTTGGGTTTTTTTATGATCCGAACAATCTCCCCCTGCTGTCCTATGCGGCAGACAGTATAGATGTAATGATACATGCACCAGGATGGCCACCCAGAGAGACATCAGATCCTTGTATGAACTGAATAATTCAGAGCTGGAAAAGATGTCACTGAAGATGAATAGGGGTCATTTCTTCATGTAATTGCAGGGAATCTTAAATGCTCTTAACTAAAAGCCATTCACATTTAATGGATGTGTGCCCCCCCCCCCCCCCGCCAGCCTTTCTGTGGGGACTGTAAGAAGTGGAGCAGGGAGCCGGATCATTATCAGGGGAGATGCGAGAAGAGTTCTCCTCAATCACTTCCACCACCTAAACAACTGTTGGACCAGGACATCACATGACCAGTGTAAACATTCCAAACTGTTCACCCCCAAAGTTAGAAGGAAGACACATCAGTTGCTTGATAGGCTTCAGCCTTTACTTTAGAGTTTTCTCAAAACCATCAGTCTTTCTTTTAAAAATAGTTTATAAAGAAAATGGTTGCTTTATGTGGGGGGGGTCATCCAACAGTGTGTCTTATTAAAAGCCTGACATGTTCGAACAGCCCAAGTAAGGATTGTTATATTTAGTCAAGACAGCCAGTCTGCTGCTAATGAACACTACTGGCAGGGTGTTTGAGAGAAGCAGCCCTGAGGACATTACTGTGAACACTGGTAATGTGTATCCTGTGAGAACATGGACCACGAGCTGGAAAGGCCAGACAGATAGACAGGCAAATTGACAGGCAGACAGACAGACAGACAGACAGACAGACAGGCAGGCAGGCAGGCAGGCAGGCAGGCAGGCAGGCAGGCAGGCAGGCAGGCAGGCAGGCAGGCAGGCAGGCAGGCAGGCAGGCAGGCAGGCAGGCAGGCAGAATTACCCCAGATGTGTCAGATGGCTGAGCGGTTAGGGAATCGGGCTATTAATCAAAAGGTTGCCGGTCTGATTCCCAGCCTCGCAAAACAACGTTTTGTCCATGGGCAAGGCACTTCACCCTACTTGCCTCGGGGGGAATGTCCCTGTACTTCCTGTAAGTCGCTCTGGATAAGAGCGTCTGCTAAATGACTACATGTAGTGTGATGTGATGTAATGTGATGTGTCCCATTCAGTGTTAAAAGCAAAGTAGACCCAGAGTTATTTTGTCGAAAGGCTGATGACATCACAGAATTACATCACAGAAGCAGGAATTCTGTGTTTCATTCATACTGAAGTCCTGCTGGTGATATCTGAGCATGACCCATCTGCACATGCATCTGAACGCAGATTACAGCTGTGGTGGTGGCAGATGAAGAGATTAGGGCTGGTAAATCAGCATTTGATCTAATAAGTGGGTAGATTTAGCAGCCAGATCAAGTATGCATGATCAGTGATGTGGGGGTTGGGTGGCAGAGGCAGGTGAAGCTGCAGGCGACCAGCGAGACTCCCAACATCTGGCCTCGCCTTTCCACGACTCGTTTTCATATTGTAGCACTGCGCTGGCTTTTGTTAGAAATGGCATTCTGAAGAAGCCTGCCTGGTAGACTTTTAGAATACAATTCCACTGACAGTGATGTAGTACCCTAGCCTTAGTTAGCTCCTCCAACATTACTCCACTGTCTCTAAACAGATTTGAGGACCCTGAGGGGGAAGAAACCGTGTTTCCTTGTGTCATCACTATTGTTGTGCGCTATGATGTTAGCACCCTAGTTGTAAACAGACTAAGGTCATTTAGAGGGAGCTGCAAAAGCCCAGACAAGCTATTTTAAAAGATGCAGTTCTTCAGAGATTATAATTGTAGGATATCCCTATAACGCTGTTGTATTTTCACTGTGTCGGCATCTCCCTAAGCTTTCTGAAGAACAAATGTTCTGGAAGTTAGAAAAATTCCCCTACCCAAGCCCGTCAGTGCATCACAGATAGGGCATTAGCCATGAACCAGGAACAACGGTGCGAGGTGAATGTGTTTTAAGCCTGCCGCCGCCTGCTTCTGTGGTTGTCCTCCCGTGCCGTGGTTAGAGCAGAACGCCCCCAGCACGCGCTCCAAACGTCTGCATGCTGGGACCTTTTCACACACACACAAACGCGCACACACACAATTACACTCACACATTATCACGCACACACACTCACACCTCCTCACACACACACACACACACACACACAGTGTATGGCCCCTGAGCCTGCTCCTTGTTTCATCATTCATGGAGTATTTAGCAGGTTCCATCTTAGCCAGGCAGTCACCCGGTCATAACAGCAACTCTCTAAAAAAAAAATCGCTCTGGATAAGAGTGTCTGCTAAATGACTAAATGTAAAAAGCACAATCCCAACAAAGAATCCACGCAGGGTGCAAATGTCTCCTGTGGTACTGCAGTGTCCTCACTACAGTAATAGAGGTTACGGTGATAACCATTCATTCAGAAGGACTTTGGTTAGCCAGTTGAAGCTTGCTAGTGGATTGAAGCTTCCGTAGCCAGGAGGACAGGGATTGGAAGCAGACTGGCCGGCTGACATCTCTCCCTTCCTTCCAGGGTCGGACTTCCAGTGCAACATGCACATCATCCCGGTCAAGAACGAGGAGGGTCTTGTGATGATGTTCATCCTCAACTTCGACTACGTCCTTGATGAGGAAAGCGGGGACTCCACAGAGAAGCTCAACAACACGTCACCCACAAAGTCTGATCAGAGTGAGTGCTTCTTTACATGTGTGTGTGTATCTGTGTGTGTGTGTGTGTGTTTCTGTGTGTGTGTGTGAGAGTGTGTGTGTGTGTCTGTGTGTGTGTTTCTGTGTGTGAGAGTGTGTGTGTGTGTCTGTGTGTGTGTGTGCACCGCGTGTGTTACTGTATGTTTGTGTGATGTTCCAATGTTCTCGCTCTGCACAAACGAGTGTGTTCTCTCCTGGCAGAGTGAGTCTTATACTGGAGCGGCCTCTCGTTGGGGAAGACCCCCTCCCCCCTCCCCCCTCCCTCTCAATACACGGCCAATTACATAAGTGGATGGGACTAATTGAGATTATTCATGCACAACCTCATCTACATCTGGTGGAGGCTAATTAAGCAAGTCAGAGAGATTCTTCTAAAAATCCTACTAATGACTTCAGCCTAACTTCGGAAAAAAAGATGATCAGATTATAATTTCCTCATAAAAGAGAGGAAGACTGAAACAATAATGTTTTTTTTAATTTTTGGGGGGCACAATTGTTGTTGACCTTATTATTTAATGTACAGCTAAAATTGTCAACCCAAATAAATAGTAAAAGCCAGAAGCCAAAACGTGAGCCAGACGTTATAGTCCCTATCAGACGTTATATTCCCTAGCAGACGTTATAGTCCCTAGCTGACGTTATAGTCCCTATCAGACGTTATATTCCCTAGCAGACGTTATAGTCCCTAGCTGACGTTATAGTCCCTATCAGACGTTATATTCCCTAGCAGACGTTATAGTCCCTAGCTGACGTTATAGTCCCTAGCAGCTCTTTCTTTGTTTGGTTTTTGATTCAGCTCACTTATCTCCTCACTCGAATCCATCCAGGGTTATTTTTAGAATGGAAATACGGGAGCAGCAGCAGTGTTTGAACTGTGGCCAGTGTTACCTCAGCCTCCTCAGCACGGCTGTGTGTCAGGAGGTGTACACGTCTGAGAGGCTTCCACGCTGGCTCCTGATTGGAGGTGCAGAGCATCTTCTGTCACAGAGCCAGGAACAGCCATCCCCCCTGCTCAGCACCAAGCTCCACACATTGAGCTCTGTGGGGGGGTGCTGGGTGTGTCTTTTGCTTGGTGTCTATGTGTGTTGTGTGGATGCGTTTGTGTGTGTGGATGTGTGTGTGCATACGTGTGTCTTTGTATGTGTGTGTGTGTGCATGCCGCTGGCCCTGTGCACTTGTGCTTCCATGCATGGGGGATTTTTGGGGAGGTTGGGGGGGGGAGCAATAGGGGACTCATTATTATCCCAAACAGGCCATGTGTGTCTCCGCAGGTATCATAGCAACAAGCACAATAGACAGGGCTGAGAGGGGAATAATGGCTGTTTCCTGACAGCCCAGAACTCAGCACTTTCCAGACGGAGGCCTGAGCAGGTGGAACGGTTCTAGATTGTTCTGTGGACACGGCTGCTTCTTCCCGCTACGTTATTTACAGCTGCTGTAGCTTTTCTTCCCATACAACACAATCAATTACTTGAATTTTGCTTTTTCTTTTGTCAGTTCAATGCCTCTGTGTGCGACCGCAAAGCACCCCTACTCCATTATGGTTCCGGCCATTTCCTTCTAATTTCATACTGAGTTATTCCTATGGATTAGTAGTTGCGGTATGAGATGGAAAATGAACGTATTTGAGGTAAATGACCCCTGCAAGGCTTAATAGTATTACGCAGAGAGGAGATATTTGCTTCAGACTGGATATTAATGGACAGGACTGGTGAAAGGCTCGGCCTTCTCCTCGCTTTCTAGCTCCACATCCTGTTAACTTTCTTTCTCTCATAACAAACACTTGACCTTATTATTCAAGACAATTGCATATTCAACCCACCACATTCCTCCTACCTCCCCATAGATATATAGTGAGAAGTGATTATCTGGGCCATGTCTAAATGATGCATCTGTTTCTAACAACAACAGGACACGTCTTTGGTGATCCGCACACA
Source organism: Hypomesus nipponensis (assembly GCF_054491055.1). Taxonomy (NCBI): domain Eukaryota; kingdom Metazoa; phylum Chordata; class Actinopteri; order Osmeriformes; family Osmeridae; genus Hypomesus; species Hypomesus nipponensis. Next base: position 24,386,610 of record NC_140383.1, read on the forward strand.
GATTAAGACCAATCCTTGTTAGCGAGCACGCACGTGTCCATGGTTTCAGCAGGATATACAGTATGTAATCTACAGTACAGCAGGATGTACAGTATGTCATCTACAGTACAGCAGGATGTACAGTATGTCATCTACATTAATACAGCAGGATGTACAGTATGTCATCTACAGTACAGCAGGATATACAGTATGTCATCTACAGTAATACAGCAGGATGTACAGTATGTCATCTACAGTAATACAGCAGGATGTACAGTATGTCATCTACAGTACAGCAGGATATACAGTATGTCATCTACAGTACAGCAGGATGTACAGTATGTCATCTACAGTAATACAGCAGGATGTACAGTATGTCATCTACAGTAATACAGCAGGATATATCGTATGTCATCTACAGTAATACAGCAGGATGTACAGTATGTCATCTACAGTACAGCAGGATATAGAGTATGTCATCTACAGTACAGCAGGATATACAGTATGTCATCTACAGTAATACAGCAGGATGTACAGTATGTCATCTACAGTACAGCAGGATGTACAGTATGTCATCTACAGTAATACAGCAGGATGTACAGTATGTCATCTACAGTACAGCAGGATGTACAGTATGTTATCTACAGTAATACAGCAGGATGTACAGTATGTCATCTACGGTAATACAGTAGTAATCAACACTTCCCACATCTGCTAACTCTGGGAGTCTCTCCCTCACTACTGCATGCAGAGGTCGTCCGAGGGTCTCCTGTGATGTAAAGTGAGACCCAGAGATGTCCAGCGGCGTGGAGCTCTCTAGCCTGGGAGACAGGGCAGAGCTGGGGGAGGCCTGTCCAGACCCCCACAGGAAGCCTGTCCTGACCCCCACAGGAGGCCTATCCTGACCCCCACAGGAAGCCTGTCTTGACCCCCACAGGAAGCCTGTCCTGACCCCCACAGGAAGCCTGTCCTGACCCCCACAGGAGGCCTGTCCTGACCCCCACAGGAAGCCTGTCCTGACCCCCACAGGAGGCCTGTCCTGACCCCCACAGGAAGCCTGTCCTGACCCCCACAGGAGGCCTGTCCTGACCCCCACAGGAAGCCTGTCTTGACCCCCACAGGAGGCCTGTCCTGACCCCCACAGGAGGCCTGTCCTGACCCCCACAGGAAGCCTGTCCTGACCCCCACAGGAGGCCTGTCCTGACCCCCACAGGAAGCCTGTCTTGACCCCCACAGGAGGCCTGTCCTGACCCCCACAGTAGGCCTGTCCTGACCCCCACAGTAGGCCTGTCCTGACCCCCACAGGAGGCCTGTCCTGACCCCCACAGGAGGCCTGTCCTGAACCCCACAGGAGGCCGGTCCGAGGGGCCTGGAGGAGAGTGATGGCCGCATTGTGGGTGGGGTTGTTGCAACATGGGTGTGTGTGGCAGGGATGGAAACAGATGGTAGGGACATGATGTCTGGAGGGTGCTGAGAGATGCTGGGCAGGGCTCCCTTTCACCCTGCCTCCATTGTTAATGAGACAAAAGACCAGCTGCTCCCCAAGAGACCTGCTACCTACAATATGTGAGGGTGTGTGTTGTACTGTATGTACTGTATATGTGAGGGTGTGTGTTTGTACTGTATGTACTGTATATGTGAGGGTGTGTGTTGTGTGTGCCTAAAGTGTCATTGTGTGGATAACTGTTGTGAACTAAAACCAGTTTAAGTGCACAGTCACAGGTGGAGGAAAGGTTACTTATATATCATATACTTATATAGTAAAGGTAGCTGAGCTTCATTCACAGGTATAAAGGACGTCATCTCTGCTCTCAATGTTGATTGACAGAATATGAATGGGCTTCATACTCACAGCACATCTGACTGAACAGCCAAGACTGACTGAATGATATATGATGATATACAATGATAGAAAAATATGATGTTCTTTTTTGCCTTTTTATTCCTCGAAAATGTCCTCTGCCTGAGCACAGTCTGTTTGAACTCTGTTCCGTCTTTTCATTTAGACTAAACAAAGTTAAATTAAACAGATTCATAATTTCTATTCTCACTTGGCTCGCTCCCATTGTCATGCATCGAATTTCGAAACTTCCCCATATTTTCGCCACTGTTTAGGAAAGAGCAGATTCTCCCGATTCCGCCAGGCAGCTTTCAGCCTCATGGGGACCAGCAAACAGTCGCTTCCCCAAGAGGACCCTGACGGCGTCATGGTGGACTCCCCCAAACCTCCCGAGGCCTCGCTGGCCCTGACCAGCCTGCCCTCGCCCTCCAAGGACAGCCCGACCGATGCCAACGACACGCATGCCCTCATCAGCCCCAGTCACCACTCGTCGCAGGTCAGCGTGACAACACCACTGGACCATTCCTCGCCCAAACACCCCTGGGACCGGCTGTACCAAACGGAGCAGCACCAGTCCACGACCTGCCTGGCCACTACCAACGCCTACCCCCAGGGGAGCATCAGCACCATGAGACGAGCCTCGTCCGTCCATGACATGGAGGGTTTCAGCTCCAACACCAAAGCCGTCTTCCGGGACCGGCATCAGAGTGAAGGTAGGAGGGAGCCTCATACTCACAGGTCTGCTTTGTCAATGGCTGCCTTTCTTTTCTCTCTCTATACACTGGGAAGGCCCTTTCTACACTGTTCCTTTGATGCTCACTTGTTTTAAATCATTCTCCCGTTTGTGACAGAAGTGTGTGTGTGCGGGGGGGGGGGGGGGGGGGGGGGTTAGTGTGAGGGGGTGTGGGGGGGGGGGTGAGGGTTTTCTCTCGTTACTTACAAGTTGTCCACAGCATAATATCTGTCCTTTCTCTTCTACTCACCATCACGACCATAATGCTGCTTTTAGACCACGGTCGGCACATCAGAGGTAGGGCAGTTTTGTCTGTCAACGCTCCCTGGACTGCACTGCTCTGAAGCATGTTTTTCAAGCAAAGCAATCAGCATAACTTATCATTATTTTCATCAGACCTCCATTGACACGGTTCAAAGTGAGGGCACCCCTTTCCTGATTGTGTTCTGTGTCAATACTCGCTACCACAGTGTTGTGAAGGTGACGCCCTTGTCATGCCAGTATGTTCAGCGTTCCTGGACGACTCTGAATGTCTGCTTGCTCCCTGCACGGACTGCTAATGAATTTGAACTGCTGTTCTTAAAGATAAACCTGCATGAAGCACCACGCGCCATCAAGGCCTACTGCCATGGAACACAAGCCTGTGTCCTTTTCTATCCCATGTCTCTCCCTGATCACAGATAGCCAGTGACCCTCAGAAGGTGCATGGTGATTTGACTCATTGCTACAGAGCTCCCATCAGCTGCATTCTTAAACACAGTGAACAGTGTATCCCCACTGGGATCTGCTTTGTATCGTGTGCAGGGTCTGCTTACCGACTACAGTGGTGTCTGGATATGAACACAGGACCAAGTAAAGACCATGCTAGAACAATATCAACAAACAAAATAATAGCTGAATATGCTATTAAAGTCACTTAACATGCTGGAATATGTGTTGCCCCTTCTGTAGTTCCTAGTTCTGGGTTTAGCTCAGTGGTAAAGCAATTAACTACACAGCAAGACATCCCAGATTCAAATCTCCCTCTATTAGTTCCTTTGGATAATCTACTAAATGAGTACATTAAACATTTTGTCATAAATGGTTCCTGCTTCAGCAGATGGTTCTGAACCAACAACATCTTATTTTTGCTTTCCATGTTCAAGGCAAATCGGTCTTTTTTTAGATATTATTTTTGGCATTTGTACTTTATTGTGATAGTGACACAGGGTGACACAGGGTATTGTGATAGTGACACAGGGTGACACAGGATAGTGTGATAGTGACACAGAGTGACACAGGGTATTGTGATAGTGACACAGGGTGACACAGGGTGACACAGGGTAGTGTGATAGTGACACAGGGTGACACAGGGTATTGTGATAGTGACACAGGGTAGTGTGATAGTGACACAGGGTGACACAGGGTATTGTGATAGTGACACAGGGTGACTCAGGGTAGTGTGATAGTGACACAGGGTGAGACAGGGTATTGTGATAGTGACACAGGGTGACACAGGGTGACACAGGATGACACAGGGTGACACAGGGTAGTGTCTGTCTGTCTGTCTGACAGTAGGGGAGGGACAGGAAAAGCAGGGAAGATTGTGATAGTGACACAGGGTGACACAGGGTATTGTGATAGTGACACAGGGTGACACAGGGTAGTGTGATAGTGACACAGAGTGACACAGGGTATTGTGATAGTGACACAGGGTGACACAGGGTGACACAGGGTAGTGTGATGGTGACACAGGGTATTGTGATAGTGACACAGGGTGACACAGGGTGACACAGGGTAGTGTGATGGTGACACAGGGTATTGTGATAGTGACACAGGGTATTGTGATAGTGACACAGGGTGACACAGGGTATTGTGATAGTGACACTGGGTGACACAGGGTGGTATGATAGTGACAGGGTGACACAGGGTAGTGTGATAGTGACACAGGGTGACATAGGGTGACACAGGGTATTGTGATAGTGACACAGGGTGACACAGGGTATTGTGATAGTGACACTGGGTGACACAGGGTAGTATGATAGTGACAGGGTGACACAGGGTAGTGTGATAGTGACACAGGGTGACATAGGGTGACACAGGGTAGTGTGATAGTGACAGGGTGACACAGGGCAGTGTGATAATGACACTGAGTGACACAGGGTAGTATGATAGTGACAGGGTGACACAGGGTAATGTGATAGTGACACAGGGTGACACAGGTTGACACAGGGTAGTGTGATAGTGACACAGAGTGACACAGGGTAGTGTGATAGTGACACAGGGTGACATAGGGTGACACAGGATAGTGTCTGTCTGTCTGACAGTAGGGGAGGGACAGGAAAAGCAGGGGAGAGATTCAAGTTGGGATCAAGCAGCACATGTCCAGAGCTGGAATCCAACCCGGTCGCTGCAGCAAGGTCACAGCCTACATGGTAGGTGCTCTGAGGTGAGCCACCTGGGTCTGCCTCTCTAACAGAAGCCTGCTCTGCATGTGTCCACCATCCCTCCAGGTCCATTCAACCACCTGAAGTCCAGTCTGCTGGGCTCCACCTCCGACTCCCACATCAACAAATACAGCACCATCAACAAGATCCCTCTCATCGCCCTCAACTTCTCAGAGGGGAACGAGAGGAAGGCCCACTCTCCCCCTGCATCTGAGAAAACCATCATCGCTCCAAAGGTCAAAGACAGGACACACAACGTCACTGACAAAGTCACACAGGTGAGGAAAACAAACAAAAAAATATTTTGATTGCAACCGTTGTGGAATTGTCCATTGAAAGTTTGAAAAAGCATGTTAAAATCTGAAAATACTTTGTGAATTTGGTTTGAATTTGAGCTACAATTGAGTTGTTTTGTCTGTCTGAGAGCTGGAGATGTGAGGCAACCTTCAGGATCTTCTGGTCTCCACTGGTTCTGTTCCTGCCTGAGTCTGACTCATGAGAACACTCAAACACAGCAAAGGACACAAGTATCTCTCAGATAAGAACGCAGAATGGTCATCGTCCAATTACAGTCCATTTCCCCCACGGATGACAGCGCTCTTCCAGGGCCAAGCCACGACACCAGACAGACCTGTGTGCACGACCGGTGGAATCCAGTCTGGGGAACAGTGCTGAAGCAGCTTAAACCAAACCCCTTTTGCCCTCTCTTCCACCTGCATCATTCACCAGCAGGACCGAGGCTTGTCTTTGGCCACTGTCAGAGTTTATTAAGACAGAGATGAAGAAATTGCTAGCTAAGTGTTAACGCCGCAACCTTCATTTTAATTAGCTACTTACTTAAAGGCATCTAAGGAGAAAATACAATGGGTATACGACTCAGGCAAGATGCATAATTACCCCAACCCATATGCATATTCTAAAATCCATATGCATATTCTATATTCCTTATGCATATTATACATTTCATATGCATATAATTTTATATACCATATGCATATTTTATATTCCATAAATGGGTTTAGTGGTGAAAATATTTTTACATAATTTCACGTTTATTTTACATTTCACATCCAAAAAGGTTCCTTTTATAATGTACAACATACATTCCATGTGTAATTTATATATTCTTATGTGTCTGTTCTACACTGTATGTGGTTTAACAATGGCCACAGAGTGGAACGCAGAACGAAGAATGTGCAACCATGTGGGGAGTGTACTGTTTTTAGACGTTCCAGTGGAACAGTCTGTTATGGTAGATCCGATTATTCATATGCATGGTCAGAAGCAATCTTCCAGCCTGTCGGGTATGGGGACAAGACTAGTCCTAATAGAGATTGACTGCAAAGCACTTACTCGCAGGTTTGCTAAATCATGTCTTCTGTCAAGTCGTCGAGCAGGGTACTTCACCTGGATTGCCCTGCCAGCTACCGGCCACTGAGTTAAGTGGAACTGAAGCAGTCTTGGATAAAACTCTTTACACTAGGAGTACTGGAAGTGTCAATGATAAAGGGCGGTAAATGTCATTGTAACTTCAAATGGTCTGAGGTACCTTGAGACTGAAAGTGCTTTGGAAACCTAGAATTTTCTTTCATGGTCCTAACTCAAAAATATTCACTCCAGAAAAAGATGAGAGGAATGTAGAGACTGATCAACAACCATCAAACTCAACACCCTCCTCCTCTCCCTCCTCTTCTCCCTCCTCTCTCTCCTCCTCCTCCTCCTCCTCCTCCTCCTCCTCCTCCTCCTCCTCCTCCTCCTCCTCCTCCTCCTCCCCCTCCTCCTCCTCCTCCCCCTCCTCCTCCTCTCCCTCCTCCTCCTCCTCTCCCTCCTCTTCTCCCTCCTCTCTCTCCTCCTCCTCCTCCTCCTCCTCCTCCTCCTCCTCCTCCTCCTCCTCCTCCTCCTCTTCTCCCTCCTCCTCCTCACCTCCTCTCCCTCCTCCTCTCCCTCCTCCTCTCCCTCTCCCTCCTCCTCCCCCTCCTCCTCCTCTCCCTCCTCCTCCTCTCCCTCTCCCTCCTCCTCTCCCTCCTCCTCTCCCTCTCCCTCCTCCTCTCCCTCATCCTCCTCTCCCTCCTCCTCTCCCTCCTCCTCCTCCTCTCCCCCCTCCTCCTCCTCCTCTCCCTCCTCCTCCTCCTCTCCCTCCTCTCCCTCCTCTCCCTCCTCTCCCTCCTCCTGTCTCCCTCCTCCTCTCCCTCCTCCTCTCCCTCCTCCTCCTCTCCCTCCTCCTGTCTCCCTCCTCCTCTCCCTCCTCCTCTCCCTCCTCCTCCTCCTCCTCCTCTCCCTCCTCCTCCTCCTCCCCCTCCTCCTCTTCTCCCTCCTCCTCCTCACCTCCTCTCCCTCCTCCTCTCCCTCCTCCTCTCCCTCCTCCTCCTCCTCCCCCTCCTCCTCTCCCTCCTCCTCTCCCTCCTCCTCCTCACCTCCTCTCCCTCCTCCTCTCCCTCTCCCTCCTCCTCTCCCTCCTCCTCCTCTCCCTCCTCTCCCTCTCCCTCCTCCTCTCCCTCCTCCTCTCCCTCTCCCTCCTCCTCTCCCTCCTCCTCTCCCTCTCCCTCCTCCTCTCCCTCCTCCTCTCCCTCTCCCTCCTCCTCTCCCTCCTCCTCTCCCTCCTCCTCCTCTCCCTCTCCCTCCTCCTCTCCCTCCTCCTCTCCCTCCTCCTCTCCCTCCTCCTCTCCCTCCTCCTCCTCTCCCTCATCCTCCTCTCCCTCCTCCTCTCCCTCCTCCTCCTCTCCCTCCTCCTCTCCCTCCCATAGGTGTTGTCTCTGGGAGCTGATGTCCTACCAGAGTACAAGCTCCAGACGCCACGCATGGACCGCTTCACCATCCTCCACTACAGCCCCTTCAAGGCAGTGTGGGACTGGCTCATCCTGCTGCTGGTCATCTACACGGCCATCCTGACGCCTTACTCCGCCGCCTTCCTCCTCAACGACCGCGAGGAGCATAAACGGCGCGAGTGTGGCTACTCCTGCTCCCCGCTCAACGTGGTGGACCTCATGGTGGACATCATGTTCATCATCGACATCCTCATCAACTTCAGGACCACCTACGTCAACGTGAACGAGGAAGTGGTCAGCCACCCTGCAAAGATTGCCATTCACTACTTCAAGGGCTGGTTCCTCATCGACATGGTGGCCGCCATCCCCTTTGACCTGCTGATCTTCGGCTCCGGGTCAGACGAGGTGAGTTTCCAATGCATGTGTGTTTTACACGTGTTCCTCACTGGGATCATTCTGGCATATCACTGCAATCTAGCGTCCACTATGTACTAAGCTCATACTTCTAGCCGTGGGGTATTGCTTAAAGCCTGAATCTTTCTGTCTCAGCTCTGAACGGATTACTGTATTAAATTGCATGTTGTTGTGTGTGTTTTTGTGTGCATCTTTTTTTTCCTTTTTTTCCTTTTTTTTTTTTTGAATGGTCGCCATTCTAGAATCCATTTACGTGGATTAATGGCTTACCAAATGGCAATCAATGATGCATTTATATGAGGAGAGCCAGCCAAGGGGTCTGTGTGAACAGCTTATCTGTGCCGATGTGAAAGGGCCTCTGGCAAGCAGGCAGGGAGGCTTGTAGGCTCGTTTGTTTGGGTGGGAAAGCCTCTTCAGGCTGTGAAGCCTGCTCACTGCTTCATCATGTCCTGTTGGCACACTGCAACACCAGAGAAAGCTTCAGATCAGAACACGTTATCACCTAGTCCACTGCTACTGCTGCACAGTCAGGAAGAGGAATGACAGCAGGGGTGACATCATCATAATTTCACACGCAAAAAAAAAGGCTGCAGACCAAATCTTAATGTTATGCTCAGCCTTTCTGTGTAATGTACTGTGCAGTATCCCAGCTAATGCATAGCCACTGTTTACAGTGAGTCCCGAATTCATTCAGTTTTTTCCCCACAAAAGTGCAGAGTTAGTAAGCCATTGGTAGATGCTATTCTAAGGAATTCATTTAATTTACAGGCTTTGAGGCTTATTAGGAGGGCTTTAGTCTTCAAGTGCTCCAGGTAACCATTTAATCTAGTATGCAAAATCTTTCAATCAATGTGTTGCTGCTTTCAAGGTCTTCTTCAGCTGGCGGGTACAAGCAGTTCCAGCCTCATGCTACTACTCAACAGTACCCTGTGGTGCTGTGCTAGCAATATCATTTTGTTCCTTATTATTGGATTCATCATGGTGCTTTTACTTAGGGGAAACAGTGAACCACAGAACAGTGCTCTTTCCTGGTTGTAACCTCAGCGGAGTGATTAGACAGAGCAGAAACACTGGAACCTTCTAATTATAGAGCCAAGTAGGAAGCCCTTCTTTGTGATGCTCCAGGATCTCTAGGACTACGAGCTTGTGATTGTTTCAACGGGGACTTAAAGTACAGGACGGTATATTCCCTCAGAGGAGGTCTGAGGTAAACATGAAGCGGAGCTGAGTAGAGGATAACACGTCCAGACTGAGGGGCTCATCGGCTGTCTCTGTCCCTCTGCGTCCGCCTCGCTGCAGCGAGAGCGTCCGCCGACCGCACGCCAGCCAGCGTCCTCTCTGCCACACACAGCCCGATCCATACATTAGAATCAATGTCACTTTCAACCGTGAGAATGCACTCGGAGCAACAAACAGCGGTGACTAACCTCTCTTCCCTGCTCCATGCTCTTAATTGTCAGGCAAACAAATGATCTCCCTAACGGGGACAGTCGTAAGTGTTTCTGTTCCAGCCCTTGCTGCTGAGACGAAGCAAAGTGAGTCTCCCAGGGCCTGGGGAGCAGGGTTAGCTCAGACTTCAGACTTCAGTAAAGGAGGATGTATCTGCTGGATGCGTGTTCCTGTAGACGCGTGTTCATTTGGCCTAAAACACAAAGCCGTGGAGAGTTGCCAGCGTCAAGAGTCTTTGAATTACGTAGTTTAAAGGGACAGTGCAGAAAACTCATTACTGTTGTTGATTAAGGGAAGTTTGTACTTTTTTTTAAGGTGAAGTTAATTAGGAAGGAACTCTGAGAGAAAAAAATACTGGTTTACATAGCTGAGCCTAGATTTTTATGTAGCGTGGGCATAATATTGTAGTAAGGATCCACCGTCTTAGAGATACTCAGAAGGAATCACATTTTGTACAAAAGGTAACTCGCTATTTTCTTCTCAGTGTCTGACATTGTTCCTATGGTTACAGTTGTCTTAAAGCTGAACAGCCAGCAGCAGCTTAACATCATGTGACTCCCACATCTTGTATCTTCAGACCACAACTCTGATTGGCCTGCTGAAGACCGCCAGGCTGCTGCGATTGGTTCGCGTGGCCAGGAAGCTGGACCGCTACTCTGAGTACGGTGCTGCAGTCCTCATGCTGCTCATGTGCATCTTTGCCCTCATCGCCCATTGGCTGGCCTGCATCTGGTATGCCATCGGGAACGTGGAGAAGCCGTACCTGGAGCACAAGATTGGCTGGCTGGACAATCTGGGCGTGTCCATCGGGAAGCGATACAACTACAGCGACCCCAACTCCGGTCCGTCCATCAAGGACAAGTACGTGACGGCTCTGTACTTCACCTTCAGCAGCCTGACCAGCGTGGGCTTCGGGAACGTCTCCCCCAACACCAACTCTGAGAAGATCTTCTCCATCTGTGTCATGCTCATTGGCTGTGAGTCCTTTCACGTGTTTTGAGTGTTTACCAACGCCTTCTTTCCTACACTGGTGCGTTTGAAAATACCTGGGGTCAAAAGATGCGCAATAACTGTACCTTTATGGTCAGTGTGACTCTGGGCCATCGGATTTTAGAACACAATACATGTCATTCAGTATGAAGCACATTCAATAAGAACGTTCCCATCACTGCATCTCTCCTCCTCTTCCACCCTGACTCCCTCTCTCCTCCTCCACCCTGACTCCCTCTCTCCTCCTCCTCCACCCTGACTCCCTCTCTCCTCCTCTTCCACCCTGACTCCCTCTCTCCTCCTCCTCCACCCTGACTCCCTCTCTCCTCCTCTTCCACCCTGACTCCCTCTCTCCTCCTCTTCCACCCTGACTCCCTCTCTCCTCCTCCTCCACCCTGACTCCCTCTCTCCTCCTCCACCCTGACTCCCTCTCTCCTCCTCCTCCACCCTGACTCCCTCTCTCCTCCTCTTCCACCCTGACTCCCTCTCTCCTCCTCCTCCACCCTGACTCCCTCTCTCCTCCTCTTCCACCCTGACTCCCTCTCTCCTCCTCCTCCACCCTGACTCCCTCTCTCCTCCTCTTCCACCCTGACTCCCTCTCTCCTCCTCCACCCTGACTCCCTCTCTCCTCCTCCACCCTGACTCCCTCTCTCCTCCTCCTCCACCCTGACTCCCTCTCTCCTCCTCTTCCACCCTGACTCCCTCTCTCCTCCTCCTCCACCCTGACTCCCTCTCTCCTCCTCTTCCACCCTGACTCCCTCTCTCCTCCTCCTCCACCCTGACTCCCTCTCTCCTCCTCCTCCACCCTGACTCCCTCTGTCCTCCTCCTCCACCCTGACTCCCTCTCTCCTCCTCCTCCACCCTGACTCCCTCTCTCCTCCTCCTCCACCCTGACTCCCTCTCTCCTCCTCCTCCACCCTGACTCCCTCTCTCCTCCTCCTCCACCCTGACTCCCTCTCTCCTCCTCCACCCTGACTCCCTCTCTCCTCCTCCTCCACCCTGACTCCCTCTCTCCTCCTCCTCCACCCTGACTCCCTCTCTCCTCCTCCTCCACCCTGACTCCCTCTCTACTCCTCCACCAGCCCTCATGTATGCCAGCATCTTCGGGAACGTGTCGGCCATCATTCAGCGCCTGTACTCTGGCACGGCCCGCTACCACACCCAGATGCTGCGGGTGCGAGAGTTCATCCGCTTCCACCAGATCCCCAACCCCCTCAGGCAGCGCCTGGAAGAGTACTTCCAGCACTCCTGGACGTACACCAACGGCATCGACATGAACACGGTGAGCAGAGGGCAACAGGGTCCTCCATCAACCTCTCTTTGAGCTTTGAGTCTAAAGAGTGACACTGTTTAGTGTATATCGTACGTCAATCAAGAAGTTCTACGATTGATCTGACATTGTGGTACGGTAGAGCGGCATGTGGAACGTCAAAAGAACGCACTGTACTCACAAACCTTCTCTCTCCCTCCTGCTTCTCTGGTGGGTTACAACATCACATCCTTGGTAAGAGCAGGAGGTACATATTCATTTTGACATTATTTGTATCTGTTGGACTATTTCTCCACAGTTTGGGATTTAAAGATAGTTCTGGTCAAAAAAATTATCGTTAATGTTGGTCCAAGCTGTTTCAACCCCAACCCCATTCCAACCTCCTCTATTTCTTGCACCCTCTATGTTTCCTGCATGTTTAGTTTGTTTTCTTACTGCATGTGTCATTGTGTGACGTTGATGTACATATAATAATGGGCAAAGTGCTTAAGCTTTCATGTAATTTCCTGTTTGCCGTGTGTCAATGTTGACCTGCAAATTGCATGCCAGCTTTTTGTTAAAAAGAGTGCTTGTAGCTTAAGGGCATGAGCATATGTGATTCACAGGCGTGCATGGAGTGGCACGAGTTTGCACACAAGCAAAATTTGAGTAGTAAACTCAATGGACAGGCATGGACAGTATTTTACTTCACTATATATATTATTATTATTTTTTTACACCAATTAAAAAATAATGTTACACTGTGACACTTCGTTGTGCTTTTATCTCTATTGTATGTGTTGAATTGAGGTGTTTTTGTTTGAAGAGGTAAGTCAATTCTGTTCCTGAATTCTTGTGGAGATAAACTACACCCTGGTTCCTACTCTAGTGTAAAAGCAGCACAGGGCATCCTCCATCACCCCAACTTCTCCACTTCCTGTGTTGTGATTCCTGTGCTTGTCCGTGCTGCAGGTCCTAAAAGGCTTCCCAGAGTGTCTCCAGGCTGACATCTGCCTCCACCTGAACAAGAACCTGCTGGAGGACTGCAGGGCCTTCCAGGGGGCCACCAAGGGCTGTCTGCGGGCGCTGGCCATGCGCTTCCAGACCACCCACGCCCCCCCCGGGGACACCCTGGTCCACAGCGGGGACGTGCTCACGGCCCTCTACTTCCTGTCGCGCGGCTCCATCGAGATCCTGAAGGACGACATCGTGGTGGCCATCTTAGGTAAGCACCCCTGGGTGGGAGTGACCTGGGGAGATGGTATGTTCACTGTATGTTCTCTGTGTGTTCACTGTATGTTCTCTGTGTGTTCACTGTATGTTCACTGTGTTTTCACTGTATGTTCACTGTGTGTTCACTGTATGTTCACTGTATGTTCTCTGTGTGTTCACTGTATGTTCACTGTGTGTTCACTGTGTTTTCACTGTATGTTCACTGTGTGTTCACTGTATGTTCACTGTATGTTCTCTGTGTGTTCACTGTGTGTTCACTGTGTTTTCACTGTGTGTTCTCTGTATGTTCTCTTGGTGTTCCACGGTATGGATGGTCACGTAGACACAGAGAGCTATCGACTCCAGTGAGACTCTGGAGATACATCTTCACTATTCAATGATCGCTCATCGCATGCTTATAAGACCATCATTTTATGAGGCATGATTTAACAAATATTTCCTGTCAGCTCAGTAACAAACACGCCTGCTCACTGGTCTTGGTAATACACAGATCTTACTCAGACGTTTTTATAACAAGGGTTAGGGGAGCACTTACACTGATGCTGTCGTTAATATTTAATTTCCTATCCTCTTTGTTTATACATACATGGTTAGACATTTAATTAAATCTGTATCTTTTCAAAACGTCGTTGGACGGATAATGTGAATTAATGATTCATGGTACTTTATCTCCAGTGTCGGATTCCCAGGCGCTTGGCTGTGTGCAGACAGGTTAGCTGTCACAGGCTGAGGTAGTTAGTCCAGCTCCCACAGAGGGAAGCCCAAAAGGAAAGCAGGGTCTTTTGTTCTGGTCCCACCTCCCTCCCCCCTGTGGAGATCACTAGTCCACATCGTCTGTAACAACTCTGTGTCTTCTCTTCAGACTGACAAGAACGTAACAAGTTCTTCAGTGGTGTATTCTGAACAGGGCTAGTCCATAAATTTCACACATTTTGACAAGGACAGCTTGGTAAGTCTCAAACCATGATGGGCTGTCTTGTTTAATGCCTAAGTAGTGTTTATATTACTGTGAGATAGAGAGCCTGACATTTCTATTATGCGGCGCCGTATGAGTCTGTCTGGTAACTTCAAAGAGCACAGTGACATAGCTCTCGTGCGCACAGCGCTGCGGAACGCTTTTCTGCCAGGGCTGAAACAGCAGGAGAGAAAGGTACCTCATGTGAGGGGAAAGGAAAATGCTGCTGTTCATCTTCCTGCTGCGTCTAATATCAATGCCAAACATTCATAATGGCTCTAGGCTACGGTGCAACAGACTGCAACAGTGGAAAACAAGAAGAAGAAAAAACTTCTTCCACAAAACGTCCTACCTGTGAATCTCTTACAGGTGTAACAGGCCATGCCAGGACTATTTTTCATGAAATGAAAGCTCACCGGAGCCACACGTGACATATTGGGTCTGAGCTCTGCACAAGCAGGAGCCTTGCAGAAGAACCCATTAGTACATCCCACAGAAGATGTGAGGAGGCCTCACAGGGTCCTGCATCCTGCTCAAGCCCAACTACAGTACAGTAGCACTGTTCAGCAGCACAGCCTCCAGAGGATCTTGTTCCACGCAGAGCGTGTTTCTGAGGACCACGTAAGCTCTGACTCAGTGTTGATTTCAGTGTGAATCCTTGAAACGAGACCCGATGGCAAGCCTGCCGGTCAGGGTAGGGTCTGTGCTGAATGCCGGTCAGGGTAGGGTCTGTGCTGAATACGTTTCCTTGAAGTCCGGTGGTTGCGGCTCACTCGCTCTCTGCTGACGAGGTGCAGAGCCGCCTCAGGACACTGGTCTTTTACACCACACTCTGCTCGCAGCACTGACATTTAGTCACACCCTGCACCCGCGACAGGCCCTTTCAACTTGCCCTTTGTGCTACCGTCCCCTTTCGGTCCTATCGTGGCACAATAACTTCATTATCCACCTGCTGCCATAAATTATATCCATAATTACCATAAAGTAATTGATAATGACCTCATTGTTCGAGAGAGAAAAAAATCACAATGCATGTATTCCGTCTGAAGTGAGGTTAATAAAGAAAAAAGTAAGTCATTCTCAAATCCTCCACTCCCTGCATCAAAGTTGGTTTGAGTTGGCAGTCGGCATTGCTTTGTTTTAATTATGGATCAGAAGATCTGAAACCAAGACCACTGGAACAGAAGAGCAGAGAACGTACAGCTTCCACAGGCAGGAGAACCAGATGTTCGTAATCCTCAAAGGAAAACTCTGACAGGTTTGTCTTTCTTCTCATACTGGAGA
The DNA here is from genome assembly GCF_054491055.1 of Hypomesus nipponensis. NCBI lineage: Eukaryota > Metazoa > Chordata > Actinopteri > Osmeriformes > Osmeridae > Hypomesus > Hypomesus nipponensis. Next base: position 24,401,927 of record NC_140383.1, read on the forward strand.
AGCCGACCAGTTCACTTCGTCAACCAAATCCACATAATCTCCTGAGATTCTTAGAGAACTACTTTGAGTAGCGCCTGGGGAATTAAGAAAGCTTCTATCATACTGTACCTTCCAATGTAACACGGTCCTACCTCCACTTATACTGTGAATACAACAGCTACTTTGCACCCCAAAGACAAAGCCTCACCAAATGATATGACCGTTTGGGTTGCACAAACACAGCATCCATCCATTCAGCAAGCTTAAAAATATGTCTTAATCATATGTCAAATCTCTCGTTCGTCAAAAAACTATTCTCATATCACCCCTACTGCACATGTCACGTGTCTCCCCCAGGGAAGAACGACATCTTTGGTGAGATGATCCACCTGTACGCCAAGCCCGGGAAGGCCAATGCGGACGTGCGAGCGCTGAGTTACTGCGACCTGCACACCATCCAGAGAGAGGAGATCCTGGAGGTGCTGGACATGTACCCTGAGTTCGCTGACCTCTTCCTAACTAACCTTGAGTTGACCTTCAACCTCAGGGACGACAACGTGAAAGTAGAGGTGGTGCATCCATACTGTACACAAATCAGACTGATGTCAAATACACAGAAAGATAAAAATCAGATTTATTGTTTTTCTCAAAATTGAAATGAAAAATTTTATGAAGGCTCAGGTGGCACAGTACCACAAGTGTTTGGTGCGATTTGTGTGGTTTCTAAATGGAACATGGATAGTTGGATAGAGTCCCACATAAATCAATTGCAGTAGGATCATTTCAGAACAGTTCTTCAACAGTTCTTCTAAAATGCAGTGGTCATCTTTCCAGGGTATTCTTTTTAATCATGTGATGCCCATCTTCCCACAGCCCATGTATTCTCACGGCAGTGACTCCGACGGAGAGGAGAGCAAGAGAAGGAGGCGTATGTCCTTCACTCCACATCCGTCGAAAGGTAAACTTGCAAAGAGAAGCAGCAGCATCACATCCTCCTCTCCTGAACTCTGAAGACATGAGGCGGTTCCTTGTTTTTCCCCTGTGAGCAGCTCCCTCTGAGGACGAGGCCTCCTCTCGGGGCCAGAGAACGGTGTGTTCCTCTAACTCTGCTTCATTACCGTTCCACAGAGGGAAGCATCAAGGAAGTGGAGCAGGACTCGGGGAGGCAGAGGGATGCGTTCTCGGGCCTGAAGAGGGGTTCGGAGGACATGAAAGACTCGGAGAAGGAGGAGCTGTTGTCTCTGGGAAAACGGGGGAAGGGTTGCTCGTTTGTGGAGGCAGCTACTCAGGGGCCGGACGCACACCACACAGGAGGAGAGCCCCTGCCCAGGGACAACATGGACAAGAGCCCCTTGTTTGAAGGTAGCTCAGTGTTGTGTGTAAGATTGCAGGGGGCGGAAGCAAACATGCAGGGAACATGTTAAGACGGTGGCCTCATTAGAAGGTGGCCTCATTAGAAGGTGACCACAGTACGTTGAGTCAGTGAGATCAAAAAGAACATCCATGGTCATGCATCCTGTAAGGGTACGATCATCCTAGCCTCATCTGCATTTCAGATGGGGTGGAGAGTCATTCACCCAGCAGGCTTTAGGCCAGGACTGGCCGTCCCCTCCGCCTCTCCAGAACTGAATTCATGGCAACGCAAGGAAATGAAAAAGCCACACTAATAAACAACTCCCTTAAGAGGATCACAGGAAACATCATCCAATTACTCCAGCATCATGGAACAGGAGGTCAAGTGTCTGCAGAGCAGGGCGTCAGAACCTCCTGCTGACTCTCTGCACCTGCGCAGGAGCAAAACTAACTCCAAAATAGCATATCAATCAAATCTTCTCCGGTGTTAAGTCCCTGCCTAAAGCTCCACGCCCGGTGTCTGTGGTCCTCACATCCCTGCCATGGAATAAGCACTAAGGAAAATCTCAGTGGAGCCTGTTCTTTCAAAGGCTTAGTCATACTCGATCCTTTTTTCGAGGCTTTAGGAAAATCTGCTTTTGCCTCCGACATGGCTCTTGCGATGTGCAGGCATACTGTGTCCTAGTTCCCTTTCAGCCATCGCCATTCTTACCTTAAAGCTGTGCGCTCAGAGACAACACCAACGTCAGGTCTCCATGCTCCTCACCTTGACCCCTTTTGTTGAAGAAAACCGCACGCTTCACGGTATTTTAAGATTAGTCACGCCAATTCTTCACTTGGTTCAGTGTTCTGGAAACAGACCGATTTACAGATTTAGAAGAAGGGTTTACTTGAAAACAGCTGTTTATCGGGCTACAGCATAGTAGGGTGGTCTGGGGGGGAGGGTTCCAGTTACATATGACTCGAATAGGATCAAGAAACAGTATGGAGCAGCATTCTGTGTTATCTTGTGTACACAACAGTGAGGAAGGGAAAGGTCTGGTGCAACGACACCCAGGTTAACAAGCCTTTCTGAATGCCACTGAGGAGCCTGCTATGCTGATAATGTCATCAAAGACAGGAGTAGCCATTACTGCCTGTGGCAAACACAAAAGCAACATCTCTGAGGCACCAGAGGGACAGATAGCTCGACCCAGCAGGTGCCCACCAAAGATAACAATGAGTTAGCACAGATAGCTGCTCTCAGCTGCGCGGAAATGCCGTTGTACTAACAGGTCTCCTGCAACACGCAGGCTAATAAATTACAAGCAAAGCCACGACACAGCTTCCTGCGAAAGATTAATAGCATGCTATATTCAGCGGGTGGTTGGTTTAGTGATTCCAGGGGGATGACCCACATGTGAGGTGTAAGGTATGCTGTTTGTGCCTCGCTCACCAGATCTGTCTGATGATAAATGGGCTTGTGAAAAGCCCACAGACTACCTGGATGAGTCAGCACAACCGCAAGAAGAGCAAGGAGAGCAAGGAGAGGACGACTCTGCGAGTGAGATCACGTATGGCGAGGTGGAGCAACGTCTGGATCAGCTGCAGGAACACCTGAACAGGTGGAGTATTTTCACCCCAATCTGAGCACTGTAGCAGGCAGTATAATGCAGAGAACAATAATGATAAATGGCTGAAAAATCTTTCAGCAAATTAGTTTTAATATAATTTTTCTATTGAGGCCTCTCCTTTGCTATCACAGATAGCCATTCTTGTTCTAGTCCTGCTCTGTGTGTTTGTGTTCCTGTGTGAATGTTTGCGTGTGCTGAAAGCTGAATCCTCCCTATCGCACCAATACATCAATGAATCCCCAAACTGACAGCAGGGCTGAGACAGGTAGGGCTGAGACAGGCAGGCTGAGACAGATAGGCTGAGACAGGTAGGCTGAGACAGGCAGGCCTTTTCCAGGTCCAGAGGGAGGCTGGCGAAACTCTGTCACCAGCTAGATCTGAGGTGTGCATCACAACATGCAAATGAGCTACTTGGCACCTCGCTTTAATACATTGGAATCCCCATCACCTCCTGAGGCAGGCAGGCAGGTTGAGTGGGGAGTTAACAGCTCACCTGCAGCCTGCAGACCTTCCAGAGAGGTAGACAGGCACACGAGAGCAGCAGGTGGTATTTTTAGCAGGAATTATCACAGAAGAAGAGGCGCCAGCTCAGCGGCAGGGCTGCTGGATCTCTGGGTCCCATCTCAAATAAGACACATATTATCCAGCGCACTATCGCTGACCCTGCTTTTACCAGACGGCAGATGCTACAGGGTTGGCTCTGCTGCACGCCGCTGCCTTTCAGAGAGTCTCGTAATGGGCTGCCAGCAGCCAGGAAGAGCCCACTGAAATCATTACTAGCTGGACTTACTGTGGAGCCAAGGAAAACATCTCTCTCCTGTTTGTTGTTAGCACATAAGAGGTGTATGACTCCTTTTTATAAGCCGTGAGTCTCTCATTAGTGAAGACGCCGTGCATGCACCCTGTTACCGGTACCTGAGTTTTTTGTCTAGCCATGAAGATTTGTCTAGCCATGAAGCCAAGAGTGTCCAATATTCTGATAGGGATTATAAGAGATTCCACAATTATTCAGCATGAGCACATAGAGGCTAATATAAGAATCCAAATGTAGCTTTTATGACGATAAAGAATGTGAATGAATGGAAGCTAATTATTCCTCCCAAACGCACTGATCACACCTCCACTGCATATTCATTATCACCCTCAAAGACAGCTTCATCACTGGCCAACTAAGGGAAAAAACAGCTGACAGAATGTGCTCTCAAGCCTCGTGATTTGGCGTCGACCGTACTACTGCCAAGGGCTGGAAGCCAAAGCAGAACCTAAGCTCCCCCTAGTGAACGTAACCCTCCACCACAACGCCCACACCAACCCAAGCTCCCCCTAGTGAACGTAACCCTCCACCACAGCGCCCACACCGAGGCTGCTGTGGCTGTACAGACTGGCTTCTCTTTGCCTGACAACCTTTTCCATACCTTACCCAGTCAGCAACATTCACTCTCCAAACCCCCCATCTCCTGTCCACTGGTTCCAGACTGGAGTCCCAGATGACGACAGACATCCAGACCATCCTGCAGCTGCTGCAGAGGCAGTCCACCCTGGGTCCTCCAGCCTACAGCACAGTGACCGGCAGCCCAGACTACCTGAGACCCTCGGTGAGGATCCAGCCCATCGCTGCCCTGATGCCCAGCCATTTCTTCAGCCATGCATCCACACAGGTACGTATGGGTCTGTCTTGGTACCCTGGAGACAGTGGATGTTTGGGAATAGGAGGGAAATCTGACAACCTGCTTTTCCTATTTGTTCATGCCAGGCTGATTTTAAATATTCACTGGGTCTGTTTTGTCACACGGTTTTTGGAGCTGAAGAGCCTGTGCGTACTCTCACGTGACAAAACATGATGTCATATTACAGAGACGTGTGCTAATGTGACTGTGTGTGTCTGTGTGTGTCTGTCTGTGTGTGTGTCTCTGTGTCTGTCTGTGTGTGTGTATGTGTGTGTGTGCGTGTGTGTGTGTCCGTCCTCAGGGTCCTGAACTCAGTCTCGAGAGGACTCTTCCAGACCCCAGAGCTTCGTTGTCAGTCTTGTCCCAGGTGGTTCCCCCCCTAGGGGAGAACCTGACAGCTCTCTTTGTACAAAGACACACAATACCACTACCACCACAACAACAGCAACAACCAACCACAACCCATCAACACACTAAATCCATCCTTCTTCCAGTCGACACCTGCTCACCTTCAGTCCTGTCCCCCGACAACATGTGTGTGCGACCAGCCTCGGACCCCGGGCCGCCCAGGCTGTAGGTCTTACAGGGAGCTTCAGGACTACTGGCTCTTACCTGCATAGTGACACTGTCATTACTTTCAGAACAACAACACTGGGATTCAAATCTACTGTATCTCTATGATACAGTTTAATGAAACATGAAATATCTAGAATACAGTTTTCAACAGTAACACAGACATTTCTATAATGCAATTTTCTTAAGCTGTCATCGAAGTAATTACAGAATTACTATTCAACTGTGGGATCAAACTAATGTAAAGTGTTGCCACTCGTATAACTGAAGTATGACTCAGGGTTTCCTGGACTGTTGCATTGCAATATGTGAGGTGCAGTATGCTGTCGTTATCTTCCTTAAACCATGTGCATTATTCCACATGTACATGCAGTCATGCACCCTAGATGTTCCACTGCCAGCAGCACAGACACCATACGTGCTTGTCCAGGTAGATAAGCTAACGTGCATGTTTGAGAGGGTTTTCTGTTGCATGTTATCTCTGAGTCACACCACTGACAAGCAAGTGTGATGTTGGCATGACTACAAGGCAGTACATTTATGTATGGTTTAAGTTTTTGCTTATTTGAACCAAATGTAGCATATAATATACTGTACTGTACAATCCATGTCCAAACGTTTCAGTTTTGTTTTAATATTACACTTGCTTTTACTCTCTTATGTGTGTAGTGTTTGAAACACATGACAAAATGAAAACTAGCAGATTAATAGTCTAAAGGGATAGATGGGGTGTCGTGCCTATAACTAAGTCCAAAAATCAAATAAGTCAACTAGTGTAGCCTACATTATATTCATGAACAAAATCAGCAAAATCACATTGTTTTCCATTGTTATTGTTAGTCAAAATGCACATTCATGTTAAAGAACATATTGTGTGAATTACAGATGTCCAACAAAAAGAAGAAAAAAGAATTATTACTATTATTACTTATATATCCTAAGAAATCTATGATGGGATTTGGTTGTGAATGAAATATTAGATGTAGCACTTCAGTAGCTTCTCTCAATGTGGGAGATGTCAAATTATAAACACAAACATTGACTTTTTGAACTTCCAAATAGCTATTTTCCTACAATGCGTTCAAGTGGAACTACCTTTATCACCTGAACAAGTATTTGCACTACAGAGTTTGAACACTCAGCAATGCAGTTCCCGTTCATATTTCATTTAATTTGGTACTGTCATAGAATGCATAAAGCACGCGTAATTAAAGAAAAATCTACTCTAGAAGTCATTTTGATTGTATAGAAGTATCTATACAATTATATTGTTGATATTATAATACTGCATTGCATGTTAGTAGGATGAAGTACAACAGGAGGATGTAGGAACAGACCTGCCCACAGAGCATGAAGTCTCAGAGAGACTCTGAGAGACTCAGAGAGACTCAGAGAGACTCAGAGAGACTCAGAGAGACTCAGAGAGACTCAGAGAGACTCAGAGAGACTCAGAGAGACTCAGAGAGACTCAGAGAGACTCTGAGAGACTCTGAGAGACTCTGAGAGACTCCACTTCCAGATCGCTACAGGGGACAGGCAAGAGACATGAAATCACAAAACCTTGTTTTATGTGTCACTGTCACTCATTTAAAAAAGACCCGGAAAAACCTGTTCAATGACTAAAGCAAGAATACATGGCAATACAAGATCAGGCCAGTGTTTATGTTTCAGCTGAAGATTGAATCATTTTGGTCCTAAAACATAAGTTACAATTTGCAGTATATATACACTTTGATTTTGTGCATTTTAAAAGTCTGTCACTGACACACCTGCAGCACCAGATATTCTGAATGTCTCAACTCTGAAAAATAACTACCTTCATTATGTCAAACATTGTTGGTTTAGGAAATTATCGTACCTATTTTAAGAAATAAAAATATACAAAGAATACAAAATATTGCTGTGTAATCTGTTTTCAAAGCAAAATCCTCATTCATTGTAGATTGATTGTGCTCACTTTCACGTTACAATAGCGAACCATAGAGCCGTTACCACAGAGGTCACCATTTCTGACGGCCGTCAGAATGTGTGACCCACAATAAAAGAAAAAAGCTGTTTTAAGAATGTGTGTTCCCACCGTATCTGCTTCCTAATGGTATTAACATTTCAAAAGATCGTTTTGGGTAGTTATTTCATCAATTCACATTAATCTGGAGCCGTTGTTTCTGATTTAGAATCGTCATAGAGCCACAGGTCACCATTTCTGACGGCCGTCAGAATATGTTTTAATAATGAGTGTTCCCACCATAACTGCTTCCCAAAGGTATTAAAACTTCGAAATATTCTTTTTTTGTAGTTATTTAATCGATTCACACTCATCTGGAGAAATTGTTCTTACTTAGAGTCATCATAGAGCCAAAACCACCGAGGTCACCATTTCTGACGGCAGTCAGAATGTGTGACCCACAAAAAAAAAATGCTTTAAGAATGTGTGTTTCCACTGTAACTGCTTCCCAAAGGTATTAACATTTTCAAAGATGGTTTGGGGTAGTTATTTAATCGATTCACACTAATCTTGAGCCGTTGTTTCTGATTTAGAATCGTCATAGAGCCATTAACACACAGGTCACCATTTCTGACGGCCGTCAGAATGTGTGACCCACAAAAAAAAAATGCTTTAAGAATGTGTGTTTCCACTGTAACTGCTTCCCAAAGGTATTAAAATTTTCAAAGATGGTTTGGGGTAGTTATTTAATCGATTCACACTAATCTTGAGCCGTTGTTTCTGATTTAGAATCGTCATAGAGCCATTAACACACAGGTCACCATTTCTGACGGCCGTCAGAATGTGTGACCCACAAAAAAAAAATGCTTCAAGAATGTGTGTTCCCATCTTAACTGCTTCCTAAAGGCATCACAATTTCGAAAGATCGTTTTGGGTAATTATTTAATCGATTCACATTAATCTGGAGCTGTAGTTTTTTATTTCGAGTTGTCTTAGAGCCATTACCACACAGGTCACCATTTCTGACGGCCGTCAGAATATGTGACCCACAATTAAAAAAAAAAATGTTTTAAGAATGTGTGTTCCCACCGCATCTGCTTCCTAAAGGTATTAAAACTTTCAAAGATGGTTTGGGGTAGTTATTTCATCGATTCACACTAATCCTGAGCCGTTGTTTCTGATTTAGAGTCGTCATAGAGCCATTACTACACAGGTCACCATTTCTGACGGCCGTCAGAATGTGTGACCCACAAAAAAAATATGTTGAAAGAATGTGTGTTCCCACCGTATCTGCTTCCTAATGGTATTAACATTTCAAAAGATCGTTTTGGGTAGTTATTTCATCAATTCACATTAATCTGGAGCCGTTGTTTCTGATTTAGAATCGTCATTGAGCCACAGGTCACCATTTCTGACGGCCGTCAGAATATGTTTTAATAATGAGTGTTCCCACCATAACTGCTTCCCAAAGGTATTAAAACTTCGAAATATTCTTTTTTTTTAGTTATTTAATCGATTCACACTCATCTGGAGAAATTGTTCTGATTTAGAATCGTCATAGAGCCATTAACACACAGGTCACCATTTCTGACGGCCGTCAGAATGTGTGACCCACAAAAAAAAAATGCTTTAAGAATTTGTGTTCCCACTGTAACTGCTTCCCAAAAAAATTACAACTTTCAAAAATGGTTTGGGTTGTTGTTTAATCGATTCATACTAATCTGGAGACATTTTTCTTACTTAGATTCATCATAGAGCCATAACCACCGAGATCACCATATCTGACGGCCGTCAGAATGTGTGACCCACAAAAAATATATATTTTAAGAATGTGTGTTCCCTCTGTAACTGCTTCCCAAAGGTAATACAACTTTCAAAGATGGTTTGGGGTAGTTATTTCATCGATTCACACTAATCCTGAGCCGTTGTTTCTGATTTAGAGTCATCAGAGCCATTAACACACAGGTCACAATTTCTGACAGCCGTCAGAATGTGTGACCCACAAAAAAAAAATGCTTCAATAATGTGTGTTCCTATCTTAACTGCTTCCTAAAGGCATCACAATTTCGAAAGATCATTTTGGGTAATTATTTAATCGATTCACATTAATCTGGAGCCGTTGTTTTTTATTTCGAGTCGTCTTAGAGCCATTACCACACAGGTCACCATTTCTGACGGCCGTCAGAATATGTGACCCACGATAAAAAAAAACATGCTTTAAGAATGTGTGTTTCCACTGTAACTGCTTCCCAAAGGTATTAAAACTTTCGAAAGATCGTTTGGGGTAGTTATTTCATCGATTAACATTAATCTGGAGCCGTTGTTTCTGATTTAGAATCGTCATAGAGCCATTAACACACAGGTCACCATTTCTGACGGCCGTCAGAATGTGTGACCCACAAAAAAAAAACATGCTTTAAGAATGTGTGTTTCCACTGTTACTGCTTCCCAAAGGTATTAAAACTTTCAAAGATAGTTTGGGGTAGTTATTTAATCGATTCACACTAATCTTGAGCCGTTGTTTCTGATTTAGAATCGTCATAGAGCCATTAACACACATGTCACCATTTCTGACGGCCGTCAGAATGTGTGACCCACACAAAAAAAAATGCTTCAAGAATGTGTGTTCCCATCTTAACTGCTTCCTAAAGGCATCACAATTTCGAAAGATCGTTTTGGGTAATTATTTAATCGATTCACACTAATCGTCATAGAGCCATTAACACACAGGTCACCATTTCTGACGGCCGTCAGAATGTGTGACCCACAAAAAAAAAAAATGCTTTAAGAGTGTGTTACCACTGTAAGTGCTTCCCAAAGGTATTACAACTTTCAAAAATGGTTTGGGTTGTTGTTTAATCGATTCATACTAATCTGGAGACATTTTTCTTACTTAGAGTCATCATAGAGCCATAACCACCGAGATCACCATATCTGACGGCCGTCAGAATATGTGACCCACAATAAAAAAAAAAAATGTTTTAAGAATGTGTGTTCCCTCTGTAACTGCTTCCCAAAGGTAATACAACTTTCAAAGATGGTTTGGGGTAGTTATTTCATCGATTCACACTAGTCCTGAGCCGTTGTTTCTGATTTAGAGTCATCAGAGCCATTAACACACAGGTCACAATTTCTGACAGCCGTCAGAATGTGTGACCCACAAAAAAAAAATGCTTCAAGAATGTGTGTTCCTATCTTAACTGCTTCCTAAAGGCATCACAATTTCGAAAGATCATTTTGGGTAATTATTTAATCGATTCACATTAATCTGGAGCCGTTGTTTTTTATTTCGAGTCGTCTTAGAGCCATTACCACACAGGTCACCATTTCTGACGGCCGTCAGAATATGTGACCCACGATAAAAAAAACATGCTTTAAGAATGTGTGTTTCCACTGTAACTGCTTCCCAAAGGTATTAAAACTTTCGAAAGATCGTTTGGGGTAGTTATTTCATCGATTAACATTAATCTGGAGCCGTTGTTTCTGATTTAGAATCGTCATAGAGCCATTAACACACAGGTCACCATTTCTGACGGCCGTCAGAATGTGTGACCCAAAAAAAAAAAACATGCTTTAAGAATGTGTGTTTCCACTGTTACTGCTTCCCAAAGGTATTAAAACTTTCAAAGATAGTTTGGGGTAGTTATTTAATCGATTCACACTAATCTTGAGCCGTTGTTTCTGATTTAGAATCGTCATAGAGCCATTAACACACAGGTCACCATTTCTGACGGCCGTCAGAATGTGTGACCCACACAAAAAAAAATGCTTGAAGAATGTGTGTTCCCATCTTAACTGCTTCCTAAAGGCATCACAATTTCGAAAGATCGTTTTGGGTAATTATTTAATCGATTCACACTAATCTTGAGCCGTTGTTTCTGATTTAGAATCGTCATAGAGCCATTAACACACAGGTCACCATTTCTGACGGCCGTCAGAATGTGTGACCCACAAAAAAAAAAAATGCTTTAAGAGTGTGTTACCACTGTAACTGCTTCCCAAAGGTATTACAACTTTCAAAAATGGTTTGGGTTGTTGTTTAATCGATTCATACTAATCTGGAGACATTTTTCTTACTTAGAGTCATCATAGAGCCATAACCACCGAGATCACCATTTCTGACGGCCGTCAGAATGTGTGACCCACAATTAAAAAAAAAAATGTTTTAAGAATGTGTGTTCCCACCGCATCTGCTTCCTAAAGGTATTAAAACTTTCAAAGATGGTTTGGGGTAGTTATTTCATCGATTCACACTAATCATGAGCCGTTGTTTCTGATTTAGAGTCGTCATAGAGCCATTACTACACAGGTCACCATTTCTGACGGCCGTCAGAATGTGTGACCCACAAAAAAAATATGTTGAAAGAATGTGTGTTCCCACCGTATCTGCTTCCTAATGGTATTAACATTTCAAAAGATCGTTTTGGGTAGTTATTTCATCAATTCACATTAATCTGGAGCCGTTGTTTCTGATTTAGAATCGTCATAGAGCCACAGGTCACCATTTCTGACGGCCGTCAGAATATGTTTTAATAATGAGTGTTCCCACCATAACTGCTTCCCAAAGGTATTAAAACTTCGAAATATTCTTTTTTTGTAGTTATTTAATCGATTCACACTCATCTGGAAAAATTGTTCTTACTTAGAGTCATCATAGAGCCAAAACCACCGAGGTCACCATTTCTGACGGCCGTCAGAATGTGTGACCCACAAAAAAAAAATGCTTTAAGAATGTGTGTTTCCACTGTAACTGCTTCCCAAAGGTATTAAAACTTTCAAAGATGGTTTGGGGTAGTTATTTAATCGATTCACACTAATCTTGAGCCGTTGTTTCTGATTTAGAATCCTCACAGAGCCATTAACACACAGGTCACCATTTCTGACGGCCGTCAGAATGTGTGACCCACAAAAAAAAAATGCTTCAAGAATGTGTGTTCCCATCTTAACTGCTTCCTAAAGGCATCACAATTTCGAAAGATCGTTTTGGGTAATTATTTAATCGATTCACATTAATCTGGAGCTGTAGTTTTTTATTTCGAGTTGTCTTAGAGCCATTACCACACAGGTCACCATTTCTGACGGCCGTCAGAATGTGTGACCCACAATTTAAAAAAAAAATGTTTTAAGAATGTGTGTTCCCACCGCATCTGCTTCCTAAAGGTATTAAAACTTTCAAAGATGGTTTGGGGTAGTTATTTCATCGATTCACACTAATCATGAGCCGTTGTTTCTGATTTAGAGTCGTCATAGAGCCATTACTACACAGGTCACCATTTCTGACGGCCGTCAGAATGTGTGACCCACAAAAAAAATATGTTGAAAGAATGTGTGTTCCCACCGTATCTGCTTCCTAATGGTATTAACATTTCAAAAGATCGTTTTGGGTAGTTATTTCATCAATTCACATTAATCTGGAGCCGTTGTTTCTGATTTAGAATCGTCATAGAGCCACAGGTCACCATTTCTGACGGCCGTCAGAATATGTTTTAATAATGAGTGTTCCCACCATAACTGCTTCCCAAAGGTATTAAAACTTCGAAATATTCTTTTTTTGTAGTTATTTAATCGATTCACACTCATCTGGAGAAATTGTTCTTACTTAGAGTCATATAGAGCCAAAACCACCGAGGTCACCATTTCTGACGGCAGTCAGAATGTGTGACCCACAAAAAAAAAATGCTTTAAGAATGTGTGTTTCCACTGTAACTGCTTCCCAAAGGTATTAAAATTTTCAAAGATGGTTTGGGGTAGTTATTTAATCGATTCACACTAATCTTGAGCCGTTGTTTCTGATTTAGAATCGTCATAGAGCCATTAACACACAGGTCACCATTTCTGACGGCCGTCAGAATGTGTGACCCACAAAAAAAAAATGCTTTAAGAATTTGTGTTCCCACTGTAACTGCTTCCCAAAGGTATTACAACTTTCAAAAATGGTTTGGGTTGTTGTTTAATCGATTCATACTAATCTGGAGACATTTTTCTTACTTAGAGTCATCATAGAGCCATAACCACCGAGATCACCATATCTGACGGCCGTCAGAATGTGTGACCCACAAAAAAAAAATGCTTCAAGAATGTGTGTTCCTATCTTAACTGCTTCCTAAAGGCATCACAATTTCGAAAGATCGTTTTGGGTAATTATTTAATCGATTCACATTAATCTGGAGCCGTTGTTTTTGATTTCGAGCGTCTTAGAGCCATTACCACACAGGTCACCATTTCTGACGGCCGTCAGAATATGTGACCCACGATAAAAAAACATGCTTTAAGAATGTGTGTTTCCACAGTAACTGCTTCCCAAAGGTATTAAAACTTTCGAAAGATCGTTTGGGGTAGTTATTTCATCGATTAACATTAATCTGGAGCCGTTGTTTCTGATTTAGAATCGTCATAGAGCCATTAACACACAGGTCACCATTTCTGACGGCCGTCAGAATGTGTGACCCACAAAAAAAATATGTTGAAAGAATGTGTGTTCCCACCGTATCTGCTTCCTAATGGTATTAACATTTCAAAAGATCGTTTTGGGTAGTTATTTCATCAATTCACATTAATCTGGAGCCGTTGTTTCTGATTTAGAATCGTCATAGAGCCACAGGTCACCATTTCTGACGGCCGTCAGAATATGTTTTAATAATGAGTGTTCCCACCATAACTGCTTCCCAAAGGTATTAAAACTTAGAAACATTCTTTTTTTGTAGTTATTTAATCGATTCACACTCATCTGGAGAAATTGTTCTTACTTAGAGTCATCAAAGAGCCAAAACCACCGAGGTCACCATTTCTGACGGCAGTCAGAATGTGTGACCCACAAAAAAAAAATGCTTTAAGAATGTGTGTTTCCACTGTAACTGCTTCCCAAAGGTATTAAAACTTTCAAAGATGGTTTGGGGTAGTTATTTAATCGATTCACACTAATCTTGAGCCGTTGTTTCTGATTTAGAATCGTCATAGAGCCATTAACACACAGGTCACCATTTCTGACGGCCGTCAGAATGTGTGACCCACAAAAAAAAAATGCTTTAAGAATTTGTGTTCCCACTGTAACTGCTTCCCAAAGGTATTACAACTTTCAAAAATGGTTTGGGTTGTTGTTTAATCGATTCATACTAATCTGGAGACATTTTTCTTACTTAGATTCATCATAGAGCCATAACCACCGAGATCACCATATCTGACGGCCGTCAGAATGTGTGACCCACAAAAAAAAAAATTTTTAAGAATGTGTGTTCCCTCTGTAACTGCTTCCCAAAGGTAATAAAACTTTCAAAGATGGTTTGGGGTAGTTATTTCATCGATTCACACTAATCCTGAGCCGTTGTTTCTGATTTAGAGTCATCATAGAGCCATTAACACACAGGTCACCATTTCTGACAGCCGTCAGAATGTTTGACCCACAAAAAAAAAATGCTTCAAGAATGTGTGTTCCTATCTTAACTGCTTCCTAAAGGCATCACAATTTCGAAAGATCATTTTGGGTAATTATTTAATCGATTCACATTAATCTGGAGCCGTTGTTTTTTATTTCGAGTCGTCTTAGAGCCATTACCACACAGGTCACCATTTCTGACGGCCGTCAGAATATGTGACCCACGATAAAAAAAACATGCTTTAAGAATGTGTGTTTCCACTGTAACTGCTTCCCAAAGGTATTAAAACTTTCGAAAGATCGTTTGGGGTAGTTATTTCATCGATTAACATTAATCTGGAGCCGTTGTTTCTGATTTAGAATCGTCATAGAGCCATTAACACACAGGTCACCATTTCTGACGGCCGTCAGAAAGTGTGACCCACAAAAAAAAAACATGCTTTAAGAATGTGTGTTCCCTCTGTAACTGCTTCCCAAAGGTAATAAAACTTTCAAAGATGGTTTGGGGTAGTTATTTCATCGATTCACACTAATCCTGAGCCGTTGTTTCTGATTTAGAGTCATCATAGAGCCATTAACACACAGGTCACCATTTCTGACAGCCGTCAGAATGTGTGACCCACAAAAAAAAAATGCTTCAAGAATGTGTGTTCCTATCTTAACTGCTTCCTAAAGGCATCACAATTTCGAAAGATCATTTGGGGTAATTATTTAATCGATTCACATTAATCTGGAGCCGTTGTTTTTTATTTCGAGTCGTCTTAGAGCCATTACCACACAGGTCACCATTTCTGACGGCCGTCAGAATATGTGACCCACGATAAAAAAAACATGCTTTAAGAATGTGTGTTTCCACTGTAACTGCTTCCCAAAGGTATTAAAACTTTCAAAGATGGTTTGGGGTAGTTATTGAATCGATTCACACTAATCTGGAGACATTTTTCTTACTTAGAGTCATCATAGAGCCATAACCACCGAGATCACCATATCTGACGGCCGTCAGAATGTGTGACCCACAAAAAAATATATATTTTAAGAATGTGTGTTCCCTCTGTAACTGCTTCCCAAAGGTATTAAAACTTTCAAAGATGGTTTGGGGTAGTTATTTAATCGATTCACACTAATCTTGAGCCGTTGTTTCTGATTTAGAATCGTCATAGAGCCATTAACACACAGGTCACCATTTCTGACGGCCGTCAGAATGTGTGACCCACAAAAAAAACATGCTTTAAGAATTTGTGTTCCCACTGTAACTGCTTCCCAAAGGTATTACAACTTTCAAAAATGGTTTGGGTTGTTGTTTAATCGATTCATACTAATCTGGAGACATTTTTCTTACTTAGATTCATCATAGAGCCATAACCACCGAGATCACCATATCTGACGGCCGTCAGAATGTGTGACCCACGATAAAAAAACATGCTTTAAGAATGTGTGTTTCCACAGTAACTGCTTCCCAAAGGTATTAAAACTTTCGAAAGATCGTTTGGGGTAGTTATTTCATCGATTAACATTAATCTGGAGCCGTTGTTTCTGATTTAGAATCGTCATAGAGCCATTAACACACAGGTCACCATTTCTGACGGCCGTCAGAATGTGTGACCCACAAAAAAAATATGTTGAAAGAATGTGTGTTCCCACCGTATCTGCTTCCTAATGGTATTAACATTTCAAAAGATCGTTTTGGGTAGTTATTTCATCAATTCACATTAATCTGGAGCCGTTGTTTCTGATTTAGAATCGTCATAGAGCCACAGGTCACCATTTCTGACGGCCGTCAGAATATGTTTTAATAATGAGTGTTCCCACCACAACTGCTTCCCAAAGGTATTAAAACTTCGAAACATTCTTTTTTTGTAGTTATTTAATCGATTCACACTCATCTGGAGAAATTGTTCTTACTTAGAGTCATCAAAGAGCCAAAACCACCGAGGTCACCATTTCTGACGGCAGTCAGAATGTGTGACCCACAAAAAAAAAATGCTTTAAGAATGTGTGTTTCCACTGTAACTGCTTCCCAAAGGTATTAAAACTTTCAAAGATGGTTTGGGGTAGTTATTTAATCGATTCACACTAATCTTGAGCCGTTGTTTCTGATTTAGAATCGTCATAGAGCCATTAACACACAGGTCACCATTTCTGACGGCCGTCAGAATGTGTGACCCACAAAAAAAAAATGCTTTAAGAATTTGTGTTCCCACTGTAACTGCTTCCCAAAGGTATTACAACTTTCAAAAATGGTTTGGGTTGTTGTTTAATCGATTCATACTAATCTGGAGACATTTTTCTTACTTAGATTCATCATAGAGCCATAACCACCGAGATCACCATATCTGACGGCCGTCAGAATGTGTGACCCACAAAAAAAAAATATTTTAAGAATGTGTGTTCCCTCTGTAACTGCTTCCCAAAGGTAATACAACTTTCAAAGATGGTTTGGGGTAGTTATTTCATCGATTCACACTAATCCTGAGCCGTTGTTTCTGATTTAGAGTCATCATAGAGCCATTAACACACAGGTCACCATTTCTGACAGCCGTCAGAATGTGTGACCCACAAAAAAAAAATGCTTCAAGAATGTGTGTTCCTATCTTAACTGCTTCCTAAAGGCATCACAATTTCGAAAGATCATTTTGGGTAATTATTTAATCGATTCACATTAATCTGGAGCCGTTGTTTTTTATTTCGAGTCGTCTTAGAGCCATTACCACACAGGTCACCATTTCTGACGGCCGTCAGAATATGTGACCCACGATAAAAAAAACATGCTTTAAGAATGTGTGTTTCCACTGTAACTGCTTCCCAAAGGTATTAAAACTTTCGAAAGATCGTTTGGGGTAGTTATTTCATCGATTAACATTAATCTGGAGCCGTTGTTTCTGATTTAGAATCGTCATAGAGCCATTAACACACAGGTCACCATTTCTGACGGCCGTCAGAATGTGTGACCCACAAAAAAAAAACATGCTTTAAGAATGTGTGTTCCCTCTGTAACTGCTTCCCAAAGGTAATAAAACTTTCAAAGATGGTTTGGGGTAGTTATTTCATCGATTCACACTAATCCTGAGCCGTTGTTTCTGATTTAGAGTCATCATAGAGCCATTAACACACAGGTCACCATTTCTGACAGCCGTCAGAATGTGTGACCCACAAAAAAAAAATGCTTCAAGAATGTGTGTTCCTATCTTAACTGCTTCCTAAAGGCATCACAATTTCGAAAGATCATTTGGGGTAATTATTTAATCGATTCACATTAATCTGGAGCCGTTGTTTTTTATTTCGAGTCGTCTTAGAGCCATTACCACACAGGTCACCATTTCTGACGGCCGTCAGAATATGTGACCCACGATAAAAAAAAAACATGCTTTAAGAATGTGTGTTTCCACTGTAACTGCTTCCCAAAGGTATTAAAACTTTCGAAAGATCGTTTGGGGTAGTTATTTCATCGATTCACACTAATCCTGAGCCGTTGTTTCTGATTTAGAGTCATCATAGAGCCATTAACACACAGGTCACCATTTCTGACAGCCGTCAGAATGTGTGACCCACAAAAAAAAAATGCTTCAAGAATGTGTGTTCCTATCTTAACTGCTTCCTAAAGGCATCACAATTTCGAAAGATCATTTTGGGTAATTATTTAATCGATTCACATTAATCTGGAGCCGTTGTTTTTTATTTCGAGTCGTCTTAGAGCCATTACCACACAGGTCACCATTTCTGACGGCCGTCAGAATGTGTGACCCACAAAAAAAAAAACATGCTTTAAGAATGTGTGTTTCCACTGTTACTGCTTCCCAAAGGTATTAAAACTTTCAAAGATAGTTTGGGGTAGTTATTTAATCGATTCACACTAATCTTGAGCCGTTGTTTCTGATTTAGAATCGTCATAGAGCCATTAACACACAGGTCACCATTTCTGACGGCCGTCAGAATGTGTGACCCACAAAAAAAAAAAAAAATGTTTTAAGAATGTGTGTTCCCACCGCATCTGCTTCCTAAAGGCATCACAATTTCGAAAGATCGTTTTGGGTAATTATTTAATCGATTCACATTAATCTGGAGCTGTAGTTTTTTATTTCGAGTTGTCTTAGAGCCATTACCACACAGGTCACCATTTCTGACGGCCGTCAGAATATATGACCCACAATAAAAAAAAAAAATGTTTTAAGAATGTGTGTTCCCACCGCATCTGCTTCCTAAAGGTATTAAAACTTTCAAAGATGGTTTGGGGTAGTTATTTCATCGATTCACACTAATCATGAGCCGTTGTTTCTGATTTAGAGTCGTCATAGAGCCATTACTACACAGGTCACCATTTCTGACGGCCGTCAGAATGTGTGACCCACAAAAAAAATATGTTGAAAGAATGTGTGTTCCCACCGTATCTGCTTCCTAATGGTATTAACATTTCAAAAGATCGTTTTGGGTAGTTATTTCATCAATTCACATTAATCTGGAGCCGTTGTTTCTGATTTAGAATCGTCATAGAGCCACAGGTCACCATTTCTGACGGCCGTCAGAATATGTTTTAATAATGAGTGTTCCCACCATAACTGCTTCCCAAAGGTATTAAAACTTCGAAATATTCTTTTTTTGTAGTTATTTAATCGATTCACACTCATCTGGAGAAATTGTTCTTACTTAGAGTCATCATAGAGCCAAAACCACCGAGGTCACCATTTCTGACGGCAGTCAGAATGTGTGACCCACAAAAAAAAAATGCTTTAAGAATGTGTGTTTCCACTGTAACTGCTCCCTAATGGTATTAACATTTCAAAAGATCGTTTTGGGTAGTTATTTCATCGATTCACACTAATCCTGAGCCGTTGTTTCTGATTTAGAGTCATCATAGAGCCATTAACACACAGGTCACCATTTCTGACGGCCGTCAGAATGTGTGACCCACAAAAAAAAAATGCTTCAAGAATGTGTGTTCCCATCTTAACTGCTTCCTAAAGGCATCACAATTTCGAAAGATCGTTTTGGGTAATTATTTAATCGATTCACATTAATCTGGAGCTGTAGTTTTTTATTTCGAGTTGTCTTAGAGCCATTACCACACAGGTCACCATTTCTGACGGCCGTCAGAATATGTGACCCACAATAAAAAAAAAAAATGTTTTAAGTGTAACCTACACCCTACTGGCTCTTCACCAAGAGCCAGCGGTAAGCTAGAACAGTAGTTATCACGAAGGTGTGTTCAATTAAATGAAAAGGGGAGGAGGCGGCGTACAAAAATAATGCACTTTATTTATGGTACAGTTGGTGTTCCCTCGAGCCACTAGCACAACAAGCTGCACCAAGGCTGCGATCTTATTACGTTGCCTGTTACATAAAGTCAAATCAAACTAATATAATTAAATCAATCCAAACACAAGGGGGGCACTCTCACTGCAAAGAAACAAAAGGACAGAATAACGCCCGTCCAATAAAATAAATGACACACAAAACTTGGAGGTGGTTTACGTAACAAAGGCACTCAACGGCAAACTGCAAGCCCTGAACTGCTGTCTTGTAATAGGCATTAGGCTGGGGAACAGCGAATGTTTTAACTAGTTGAAATTCTACGGTGGGAAAAACAGTGGCTACTAATGATCCCTGAAAATAGCAGACATTATTTTAGCCACTTGTGTATCAAAACATACAGGTTTTACATAATATTACACTGGTCAATTAATACCTTTACGTCTGTGCTGAGGTCCGATTTCAGATGGGAACCATGCGTTTCTAGCACAGGACACTACAACAACAATCAATGCATAATCAATACAACAGTATAAACATTACTCATTTACTCCCACAATTTACTCTGTTTAATTCACCTCACATTTACTGTCTTAAAATCTCAATTAAAACACAAACATTTGTAAACATGGCTTACGTGGTGACGCTTGTCCTTACCCGCTTCCAATTTATCACCGCCGGCCAGCTCTGATTGAAAACAACACTAGCTGTGGTATGCCATCTACCTGCATTTAATTGAAATTAAGGTGGTCATGTGACAGAACCAGGTGAACCAAATGGCTCCCTGGTTTATCCCCCTCCCACCTGTCACATAAGAATGTGTGTTCCCACCGCATCTGCTTCCTAAAGGTATTAAAACTTTCAAAGATGGTTTGGGGTAGTTATTTCATCGATTCACACTAATCATGAGCCGTTGTTTCTGATTTAGAGTCGTCATAGAGCCATTACTACACAGGTCACCATTTCTGACGGCCGTCAGAATGTGTGACCCACAAAAAAAATATGTTGAAAGAATGTGTGTTCCCACCGTATCTGCTTCCTAATGGTATTAACATTTCAAAAGATCGTTTTGGGTAGTTATTTCATCAATTCACATTAATCTGGAGCCGTTGTTTCTGATTTAGAATCGTCATAGAGCCACAGGTCACCATTTCTGACGGCCGTCAGAATATGTTTTAATAATGAGTGTTCCCACCATAACTGCTTCCCAAAGGTATTAAAACTTCGAAATATTCTTTTTTTGTAGTTATTTAATCGATTCACACTCGTCTGGAGAAATTGTTCTTACTTAGAGTCATCATAGAGCCAAAACCACCGAGGTCACCATTTCTGACGGCAGTCAGAATGTGTGACCCACAAAAAAAAAATGCTTTAAGAATTTGTGTTCCCACTGTAACTGCTTCCCAAAGGTATTACAACTTTCAAAAATGGTTTGGGTTGTTGTTTAATCGATTCCTACTAATCTGGAGACATTTTTCTTACTTAGAGTCATCATAGAGCCATAACCACCGAGATCACCATATCTGACGGCCGTCAGAATGTGTGACCCACAAAAAAAAATATTTTAAGAATGTGTGTTCCCTCTGTAACTGCTTCCCAAAGGTAATAAAACTTTCAAAGATGGTTTGGGGTAGTTATTTCATCGATTCACACTAATCCTGAGCCGTTGTTTCTGATTTAGAGTCATCATAGAGCCATTAACACACAGGTCACCATTTCTGACAGCCGTCAGAATGTGTGACCCACAAAAAAAAAATGCTTCAAGAATGTGTGTTCCTATCTTAACTGCTTCCTAAAGGCATCACAATTTCGAAAGATCGTTTTGGGTAATTATTTAATCGATTCACATTAATCTGGAGCCGTTGTTTTTTATTTCGAGTCGTCTTAGAGCCATTACCACACAAGTCACCATTTCTGACGGCCGTCAGAATATGTGACCCACGATAAAAAAACAAGTTTTAAGAATGTGTGTTTCCACTGTAACTGCTTCCCAAAGGTATTAAAACTTTCGAAAGATCGTTTGGGGTAGTTATTTCATCGATTAACATTAATCTGGAGCCGTTGTTTCTGATTTAGAATCGTCATAGAGCCATTAACACACAGGTCACCATTTCTGACGGCCGTCAGAATGTGTGACCCACAAAAAAAAAACATGCTTTAAGAATGTGTGTTTCCACTGTTACTGCTTCCCAAAGGTATTAAAACTTTCAAAGATAGTTTGGGGTAGTTATTTAATCGATTCACACTAATCTTGAGCCGTTGTTTCTGATTTAGAATCGTCATAGAGCCATTAACACACAGGTCACCATTTCTGACGGCCGTCAGAATGTGTGACCCACAAAAAAAAAAATGCTTCAAGAATGTGTGTTCCCATCTTAACTGCTTCCTAAAGGCATCACAATTTCGAAAGATCGTTTTGGGTAATTATTTAATCGATTCACACTAATCTTGAGCCGTTGTTTCTGATTTAGAATCGTCAGAGAGCCATTAACACACAGGTCACCATTTCTGACGGCCGTCAGAATGTGTGACCCACAAAAAAAAATGCTTTAAGAGTGTGTTACCACTGTAACTGCTTCCCAAAGGTATTACAACATTCAAAAATGGTTTGGGTTGTTGTTTAATCGATTCATACTAATCTGGAGACATTTTTCTTACTTAGATTCATCATAGAGCCATAACCACCGAGATCACCATATCTGACGGCCGTCAGAATGTGTGACCCACAAAAAAAATATATTTTAAGAATGTGTGTTCCCTCTGTAACTGCTTCCCAAAGGTAATAAAACTTTCAAAGATGGTTTGGGGTAGTTATTTCATCCATTCACACTAATCCTGAGCCGTTGTTTCTGATTTAGAGTCATCATAGAGCCATTAACACACAGGTCACCATTTCTGACAGCCGTCAGAATGTGTGACCCACAAAAAAAAAATGCTTCAAGAATGTGTGTTCCTATCTTAACTGCTTCCTAAAGGCATCACAATTTCGAAAGATCATTTTGGGTAATTATTTAATCGATTCACATTAATCTGGAGCCGTTGTTTTTTATTTCGAGTCGTCTTAGAGCCATTACCACACAGGTCACCATTTCTGACGGCCGTCAGAATATGTGACCCACGATAAAAAAACATGCTTTAAGAATGTGTGTTTCCACTGTAACTGCTTCCCAAAGGTATTAAAACTTTCGAAAGATCGTTTGGGGTAGTTATTTCATCGATTAACATTAATCTGGAGCCGTTGTTTCTGATTTAGAATCGTCATAGAGCCATTAACACACAGGTCACCATTTCTGACGGCCGTCAGAATGTGTGACCCACAAAAAAATAACATGCTTTAAGAATGTGTGTTTCCACTGTTACTGCTTCCCAAAGGTATTAAAACTTTCAAAGATAGTTTGGGGTAGTTATTTAATCGATTCACACTAATATTGAGCCGTTGTTTCTGATTTAGAATCGTCATAGAGCCATTAACACACAGGTCACCATTTCTGACGGCCGTCAGAATGTGTGACCCACAAAAAAAAAATGCTTCCAGAATGTGTGTTCCCATCTTAACTGCTTCCTAAAGGCATCACAATTTCGAAAGATCGTTTTGGGTAATTATTTAATCGATTCACACTAATCTTGAGCCGTTGTTTCTGATTTAGAATCGTCAGAGAGCCATTAACACACAGGTCACCATTTCTGACGGCTGTCAGAAAGTGTGAACCACAAAAAAAAATGCTTTAAGAGTGTGTTACCACTGTAACTGCTTCCCAAAGGTATTACAACTTTCAAAAATGGTTTGGGTTGTTGTTTAATCGATTCATACTAATCTGGAGACATTTTTCTTACTTAGAGTCATCATAGAGCCATAACCACCGAGATCACCATATCTGACGGCCGTCAGAATGTGTGACCCACAAAAAAATATATATTTTAAGAATGTGTGTTCCCTCTGTAACTGCTTCCCAAAGGTAATAAAACTTTCAAAGATGGTTTGGGGTAGTTATTTCATCGATTCACACTAATCTTGAGCCGTTGTTTCTGATTTAGAATCGTCATAGAGCCATTAACACACAGGTCACCATTTCTGACGGCCGTCAGAATGTGTGACCCACAAAAAAAAAAATGCTTCAAGAATGTGTGTTCCCATCTTAACTGCTTCCTAAAGGCATCACAATTTCGAAAGATCGTTTTGGGTAATTATTTAATCGATTCACACTAATCTTGAGCCGTTGTTTCTGATTTAGAATCGTCATAGAGCCATTAACACACAGGTCACCATTTCTGACGGCCGTCAGAATGTGTGACCCACAAAAAAATATATATTTTAAGAATGTGTGTTCCCTCTGTAACTGCTTCCCAAAGGTAATAAAACTTTCAAAGATGGTTTGGGGTAGTTATTTCATCGATTCACACTAATCCTGAGCCGTTGTTTCTGATTTAGAGTCATCATAGAGCCATTAACACACAGGTCACCATTTCTGACGGCCGTCAGAATGTGTGACCCACAAAAAAAAAATGCTTCAAGAATGTGTGTTCCTATCTTAACTGCTTCCTAAAGGCATCACAATTTCGAAAGATCATTTTGGGTAATTATTTAATCGATTCACATTAATCTGGAGCCGTTGTTTTTTATTTCGAGTCGTCTTAGAGCCATTACCACACAGGTCACCATTTCTGACGGCCGTCAGAATATGTGACCCACGATAAAAAAAACATTCTTTAAGAATGTGTGTTTCCACTGTAACTGCTTCCCAAAGGTATTAAAACTTTCGAAAGATCGTTTGGGGTAGTTATTTCATCGATTAACATTAATCTGGAGCCGTTGTTTCTGATTTAGAATCGTCATAGAGCCATTAACACACAGGTCACCATTTCTGACGGCCGTCAGAATGTGTGACCCACAAAAAAATAACATGCTTTAAGAATGTGTGTTTCCACTGTTACTGCTTCCCAAAGGTATTAAAACTTTCAAAGATAGTTTGGGCTAGTTATTTAATCGATTCACACTAATCTTGAGCCGTTGTTTCTGATTTAGAATCGTCATAGAGCCATTAACACACAGGTCACCATTTCTGACGGCCGTCAGAATGTGTGACCCACAAAAAAAAAATGCTTCAAGAATGTGTGTTCCCATCTTAACTGCTTCCTAAAGGCATCACAATTTCGAAAGATCGTTTTGGGTAATTATTTAATCGATTCACACTAATCTTGAGCCATTGTTTCTGATTTAGAATCGTCAGAGAGCCATTAACACACAGGTCACCATTTCTGACGGCCGTCAGAATGTGTGACCCACAAAAAAAAATGCTTTAAGAGTGTGTTACCACTGTAACTGCTTCCCAAAGGTATTACAACTTTCAAAAATGGTTTGGGTTGTTGTTTAATCGATTCATACTAATCTGGAGACATTTTTCTTACTTAGAGTCATCATAGAGCCATAACCACCGAGATCACCATATCTGACGGCCGTCAGAATGTGTGACCCACAAAAAAATATATATTTTAAGAATGTGTGTTCCCTCTGTAACTGCTTCCCAAAGGTAATAAAACTTTCAAAGATGGTTTGGGGTAGTTATTTCATCGATTCACACTAATCCTGAGCCGTTGCTTCTGATTTAGAGTCGTCATAGAGCCATTAACACACAGGTCACCATTTCTGACGGCCGTCAGAATGTGTGACCCACAAAAAAAAAACATGCTTTAAGAATGTGTGTTTCCACTGTTACTGCTTCCCAAAGGTATTAAAACTTTCAAAGATAGTTTGGGGTAGTTATTTAATCGATTCACACTAATCTTGAGCCGTTGTTTCTGATTTAGAATCGTCATAGAGCCATTAACACACAGGTCACCATTTCTGACGGCCGTCAGAATGTGTGACCCACAAAAAAAAAATGCTTCAAGAATGTGTGTTCCCATCTTAACTGCTTCCTAAAGGCATCACAATTTCGAAAGATCGTTTTGGGTAATTATTTAATCGATTCACACTAATCTTGAGCCGTTGTTTCTGATTTAGAATCGTCATAGAGCCATTAACACACAGGTCACCATTTCTGACGGCCGTCAGAATGTGTGACCCACAAAAAAATATATATTTTAAGAATGTGTGTTCCCTCTGTAACTGCTTCCCAAAGGTAATAAAACTTTCAAAGATGGTTTGGGGTAGTTATTTCATCCATTCACACTAATCCTGAGCCGTTGTTTCTGATTTAGAGTCATCATAGAGCCATTAACACACAGGTCACCATTTCTGACGGCCGTCAGAATGTGTGACCCACAAAAAAAAAATGCTTCAAGAATGTGTGTTCCTATCTTAACTGCTTCCTAAAGGCATCAAAATTTCGAAAGATCATTTTGGGTAATTATTTAATCGATTCACATTAATCTGGAGCCGTTGTTTTTTATTTCGAGTCGTCTTAGAGCCATTACCACACAGGTCACCATTTCTGACGGCCGTCAGAATATGTGACCCACGATAAAAAAACATGCTTTAAGAATGTGTGTTTCCACTGTAACTGCTTCCCAAAGGTATTAAAACTTTCGAAAGATCGTTTGGGGTAGTTATTTCATCGATTAACATTAATCTGGAGCCGTTGTTTCTGATTTAGAATCGTCATAGAGCCATTAACACACAGGTCACCATTTCTGACGGCCGTCAGAATGTGTGACCCACAAAAAAATAACATGCTTTAAGAATGTGTGTTTCCACTGTTACTGCTTCCCAAAGGTATTAAAACTTTCAAAGATAGTTTGGGGTAGTTATTTAATCGATTCACACTAATCTTGAGCCGTTGTTTCTGATTTAGAATCGTCATAGAGCCATTAACACACAGGTCACCATTTCTGACGGCCGTCAGAATGTGTGACCCACAAAAAAAAAATGCTTCAAGAATGTGTGTTCCCATCTTAACTGCTTCCTAAAGGCATCACAATTTCGAAAGATCGTTTTGGGTAATTATTTAATCGATTCACACTAATCTTGAGCCGTTGTTTCTGATTTAGAATCGTCAGAGAGCCATTAACACACAGGTCACCATTTCTGACGGCCGTCAGAATGTGTGACCCACAAAAAAAAATGCTTTAAGAGTGTGTTACCACTGTAACTGCTTCCCAAAGGTATTACAACTTTCAAAAATGGTTTGGGTTGTTGTTTAATCGATTCATACTAATCTGGAGACATTTTTCTTACTTAGAGTCATCATAGAGCCATAACCACCGAGATCACCATATCTGACGGCCGTCAGAATGTGTGACCCACAAAAAAATTTATATTTTAAGAATGTGTGTTCCCTCTGTAACTGCTTCCCAAAGGTAATAAAACTTTCAAAGATGGTTTGGGGTAGTTATTTCATCGATTCACACTAATCCTGAGCCGTTGTTTCTGATTTAGAGTCGTCATAGAGCCATTAACACACAGGTCACCATTTCTGACGGCCGTCAGAATGTGTGACCCACAAAAAAAAAACATGCTTTAAGAATGTGTGTTTCCACTGTTACTGCTTCCCAAAGGTATTAAAACTTTCAAAGATAGTTTGGGGTAGTTATTTAATCGATTCACACTAATCTTGAGCCGTTGTTTCTGATTTAGAATCGTCATAGAGCCATTAACACACAGGTCACCATTTCTGACGGCCGTCAGAATGTGTGACCCACAAAAAAAAAATGCTTCAAGAATGTGTGTTCCCATCTTAACTGCTTCCTAAAGGCATCACAATTTCGAAAGATCGTTTTGGGTAATCATTTAATCGATTCACACTAATCTTGAGCCGTTGTTTCTGATTTAGAATCGTCATAGAGCCATTAACACACAGGTCACCATTTCTGACGGCCGTCAGAATGTGTGACCCACAAAAAAATATATATTTTAAGAATGTGTGTTCCCTCTGTAACTGCTTCCCAAAGGTAATAAAACTTTCAAAGATGGTTTGGGGTAGTTATTTCATCGATTCACACTAATCCTGAGCCGTTGTTTCTGATTTAGAGTCATCATAGAGCCATTAACACACAGGTCACCATTTCTGACGGCCGTCAGAATGTGTGACCCACAAAAAAAAAATGCTTCAAGAATGTGTGTTCCCATCTTAACTGCTTCCTAAAGGCATCACAATTTCGAAAGATCGTTTTGGGTAATTATTTAATCGATTCACATTAATTTGGAGCTGTAGTTTTTTATTTCGAGTTGTCTTAGAGCCATTACCACACAGGTCACCATTTCTGACGGCCGTTAGAATATGTGACCCACAATAAAAAAAAAAATGTTTTAAGAATGTGTGTTCCCACCGCATCTGCTTCCTAAAGGTATTAAAACTTTCAAAGATGGTTTGGGGTAGTTATTTCATCGATTCACACTAATCATGAGCCGTTGTTTCTGATTTAGAGTCGTCATAGAGCCATTACTACACAGGTCACCATTTCTGACGGCCGTCAGAATGTGTGACCCACAAAAAAAATATGTTGAAAGAATGTGTGTTCCCACCGTATCTGCTTCCTAATGGTATTAACATTTCAAAAGATCGTTTTGGGTAGTTATTTCATCAATTCACATTAATCTGGAGCCGTTGTTTCTGATTTAGAATCGTCATAGAGCCACAGGTCACCATTTCTGACGGCCGTCAGAATATGTTTTAATAATGAGTGTTCCCACCATAACTGCTTCCCAAAGGTATTAAAACTTCGAAATATTCTTTTTTTGTAGTTATTTAATCGATTCACACTCATCTGGAGAAATTGTTCTTACTTAGAGTCATCATAGAGCCAAAACCACCGAGGTCACCATTTCTGACAGCCGTCAGAATGTGTGACCCACAAAAAAAAAAATGCTTCAAGAATGTGTGTTCCTATCTTAACTGCTTCCTAAAGGCATCACAATTTCGAAAGATCGTTTTGGGTAATTATTTAATCGATTCACATTAATCTGGAGCCGTTGTTTTTTATTTCGAGTCGTCTTAGAGCCATTAACACACAGGTCACCATTTCTGACGGCCGTCAGAATGTGTGACCCACAAAAAAAAAACATGCTTTAAGAATGTGTGTTTCCACTGTTACTGCTTCCCAAAGGTATTAAAACTTTCAAAGATAGTTTGGGGTAGTTATTTAATCGATTCACACTAATCTTGAGCGGTTGTTTCTGATTTAGAATCGTCATAGAGCCATTAACACACAGGTCACCATTTCTGACGGCCGTCAGAATGTGTGACCCACAAAAAAAAAAATGCTTCAAGAATGTGTGTTCCCATCTTAACTGCTTCCTAAAGGCATCACAATTTCGAAAGATCGTTTTGGGTAATTATTTAATCGATTCACACTAATCTTGAGCCGTTGTTTCTGATTTAGAATCGTCAGAGAGCCATTAACACACAGGTCACCATTTCTGACGGCCGTCAGAATGTGTGACCCACAAAAAAAAATGCTTTAAGAGTGTGTTACCACTGTAACTGCTTCCCAAAGGTATTACAACTTTCAAAAATGGTTTGGGTTGTTGTTTAATCGATTCATACTAATCTGGAGACATTTTTCTTACTTAGATTCATCATAGAGCCATAACCACCGAGATCACCATATCTGACGGCCGTCAGAATGTGTGACCCACAAAAAATATATATTTTAAGAATGTGTGTTCCCTCTGTAACTGCTTCCCAAAGGTAATGAAACTTTCAAAGATGTTTTGGGGTAGTTATTTCATCGATTCACACTAATCTTGAGCCGTTGTTTCTGATTTAGAATCGTCATAGAGCCATTAACACACAGGTCACCATTTCTGACGGCCGTCAGAATGTGTGACCCACAAAAAAAAAATGCTTCAAGAATGTGTGTTCCCATCTTAACTGCTTCCTAAAGGCATCACAATTTCGAAAGATCGTTTTGGGTAATTATTTAATCGATTCACACTAATCTTGAGCCGTTGTTTCTGATTTAGAATCGTCAGAGAGCCATTAACACACAGGTCACCATTTCTGACGGCCGTCAGAATGTGTGACCCACAAAAAAAAATGCTTTAAGAGTGTGTTACCACTGTAACTGCTTCCCAAAGGTATTACAACTTTCAAAAATGGTTTGGGTTGTTGTTTAATCGATTCATACTAATCTGGAGACATTTTTCTTACTTAGAGTCATCATAGAGCCATAACCACCGAGATCACCATATCTGACGGCCGTCAGAATGTGTGACCCACAAAAAAATATATATTTTAAGAATGTGTGTTCCCTCTGTAACTGCTTCCCAAAGGTAATACAACTTTCAAAGATGGTTTGGGGTAGTTATTTCATCGATTCACACTAATCCTGAGCCGTTGTTTCTGATTTAGAGTCATCATAGAGCCATTAACACACAGGTCACCATTTCTGACGGCCGTCAGAATGTGTGACCCACAAAAAAAAAATGCTTCAAGAATGTGTGTTCCCATCTTAACTGCTTCTTAAAGGCATCACAATTTCGAAAGATCGTTTTGGGTAATTATTTAATCGATTCACATTAATCTGGAGCCGTTGTTTTTTATTTCGAGTCGTCTTAGAGCCATTACCACACAGGTCACCATTTCTGACGGCCGTCAGAATATGTGACCCACGATAAAAAAACATGCTTTAAGAATGTGTGTTTCCACTGTAACTGCTTCCCAAAGGTATTAAAACTTTCGAAAGATCGTTTGGGGTAGTTATTTCATCGATTAACATTAATCTGGAGCCGTTGTTTCTGATTTAGAATCGTCATAGAGCCATTAACACACAGGTCACCATTTCTGACGGCCGTCAGAATGTGTGACCCACAAAAAAAAAACATGCTTTAAGAATGTGTGTTTCCACTGTTACTGCTTCCCAAAGGTATTAAAACTTTCAAAGATAGTTTGGGGTAGTTATTTAATCGATTCACACTAATCTTGAGCCGTTGTTTCTGATTTAGAATCGTCATAGAGCCATTAACACACAGGTCACCATTTCTGACGGCCGTCAGAATGTGTGACCCACAAAAAAAAATGCTTTAAGAGTGTGTTACCACTGTAACTGCTTCCCAAAGGTATTACAACTTTCAAAAATGGTTTGGGTTGTTGTTTAATCGATTCATACTAATCTGGAGACATTTTTCTTACTTAGATTCATCATAGAGCCATAACCACCGAGATCACCATATCTGACGGCCGTCAGAATGTGTGACCCACAAAAAATATATATTTTAAGAATGTGTGTTCCCTCTGTAACTGCTTCCCAAAGGTAATAAAACTTTCAAAGATGTTTTGGGGTAGTTATTTCATCGATTCACACTAATCTTGAGCCGTTGTTTCTGATTTAGAATCGTCATAGAGCCATTAACACACAGGTCACCATTTCTGACGGCCGTCAGAATGTGTGACCCACAAAAAAAAAATGCTTCAAAAATGTGTGTTCCCATCTTAACTGCTTCCTAAAGGCATCACAATTTCGAAAGATCGTTTTGGGTAATTATTTAATCGATTCACACTAATCTTGAGCCGTTGTTTCTGATTTAGAATCGTCAGAGAGCCATTAACACACAGGTCACCATTTCTGACGGCCGTCAGAATGTGTGACCCACAAAAAAAAATGCTTTAAGAGTGTGTTACCACTGTAACTGCTTCCCAAAGGTATTACAACTTTCAAAAATGGTTTGGGTTGTTGTTTAATCGATTCATACTAATCTGGAGACATTTTTCTTACTTAGAGTCATCATAGAGCCATAACCACCGAGATCACCATATCTGACGGCCGTCAGAATGTGTGACCCACAAAAATATATATATTTTAAGAATGTGTGTTCCCTCTGTAACTGCTTCCCAAAGGTAATACAACTTTCAAAGATGGTTTGGGGTAGTTATTTCATCGATTCACACTAATCCTGAGCCGTTGTTTCTGATTTAGAGTCATCATAGAGCCATTAACACACAGGTCACCATTTCTGACGGCCGTCAGAATGTGTGACCCACAAAAAAAAATGCTTCAAGAATGTGTGTTCCCATCTTAACTGCTTCTTAAAGGCATCACAATTTCGAAAGATCGTTTTGGGTAATTATTTAATCGATTCACATTAATCTGGAGCCGTTGTTTTTTATTTCGAGTCGTTTTAGAGCCATTACCACACAGGTCACCATTTCTGACGGCCGTCAGAATATGTGACCCACGATAAAAAAACATGCTTTAAGAATGTGTGTTTCCACTGTAACTGCTTCCCAAAGGTATTAAAACTTTCGAAAGATCGTTTGGGGTAGTTATTTCATCGATTAACATTAATCTGGAGCCGTTGTTTCTGATTTAGAATCGTCATAGAGCCATTAACACACAGGTCACCATTTCTGACGGCCGTCAGAATGTGTGACCCACAAAAAAATAACATGCTTTAAGAATGTGTGTTTCCACTGTTACTGCTTCCCAAAGGTATTAAAACTTTCAAAGATAGTTTGGGGTAGTTATTTAATCGATTCACACTAATCTTGAGCCGTTGTTTCTGATTTAGAATCGTCATAGAGCCATTAACACACAGGTCACCATTTCTGACGGCCGTCAGAATGTGTGACCCACAAAAAAAAATGCTTTAAGAGTGTGTTACCACTGTAACTGCTTCCCAAAGGTATTACAACTTTCAAAAATGGTTTGGGTTGTTGTTTAATCGATTCATACTAATCTGGAGACATTTTTCTTACTTAGATTCATCATAGAGCCATAACCACCGAGATCACCATATCTGACGGCCGTCAGAATGTGTGACCCACAAAAAATATATATTTTAAGAATGTGTGTTCCCTCTGTAACTGCTTCCCAAAGGTAATAAAACTTTCAAAGATGTTTTGGGGTAGTTATTTCATCGATTCACACTAATCTTGAGCCGTTGTTTCTGATTTAGAATCGTCATAGAGCCATTAACACACAGGTCACCATTTCTGACGGCCGTCAGAATGTGTGACCCACAAAAAAAAAATGGTTCAAGAATGTGTGTTCCCATCTTAACTGCTTCCTAAAGGCATCACAATTTCGAAAGATCGTTTTGGGTAATTATTTAATCGATTCACACTAATCTTGAGCCGTTGTTTCTGATTTAGAATCGTCAGAGAGCCATTAACACACAGGTCACCATTTCTGACGGCCGTCAGAATGTGTGACCCACAAAAAAAAATGCTTTAAGAGTGTGTTACCACTGTAACTGCTTCCCAAAGGTATTACAACTTTCAAAAATGGTTTGGGTTGTTGTTTAATCGATTCATACTAATCTGGAGACATTTTTCTTACTTAGAGTCATCATAGAGCCATAACCACCGAGATCACCATATCTGACGGCCGTCAGAATGTGTGACCCACAAAAATATATATATTTTAAGAATGTGTGTTCCCTCTGTAACTGCTTCCCAAAGGTAATACAACTTTCAAAGATGGTTTGGGGTAGTTATTTCATCGATTCACACTAATCCTGAGCCGTTGTTTCTGATTTAGAGTCATCATAGAGCCATTAACACACAGGTCACCATTTCTGACGGCCGTCAGAATGTGTGACCCACAAAAAAAAAATGCTTCAAGAATGTGTGTTCCCATCTTAACTGCTTCTTAAAGGCATCACAATTTCGAAAGATCGTTTTGGGTAATTATTTAATCGATTCACATTAATCTGGAGCCGTTGTTTTTTATTTCGAGTCGTCTTAGAGCCATTACCACACAGGTCACCATTTCTGACGGCCGTCAGAATATGTGACCCACGATAAAAAAACATGCTTTAAGAATGTGTGTTTCCACTGTAACTGCTTCCCAAAGGTATTAAAACTTTCGAAAGATCGTTTGGGGTAGTTATTTCATCGATTAACATTAATCTGGAGCCGTTGTTTCTGATTTAGAATCGTCATAGAGCCATTAACACACAGGTCACCATTTCTGACGGCCGTCAGAATGTGTGACCCACAAAAAAATAACATGCTTTAAGAATGTGTGTTTCCACTGTTACTGCTTCCCAAAGGTATTAAAACTTTCAAAGATAGTTTGGGGTAGTTATTTAATCGATTCACACTAATCTTGAGCCGTTGTTTCTGATTTAGAATCGTCATAGAGCCATTAACACACAGGTCACCATTTCTGACGGCCGTCAGAATGTGTGACCCACAAAAAAAAAATGCTTCAAGAATGTTTGTTCCCATCTTAACTGCTTCCTAAAGGCATCACAATTTCGAAAGATCGTTTTGGGTAATTATTTAATCGATTCACACTAATCTTGAGCCGTTGTTTCTGATTTAGAATCGTCAGAGAGCCATTAACACACAGGTCACCATTTCTGACGGCCGTCAGAATGTGTGACCCACAAAAAAAAATGCTTTAAGAGTGTGTTACCACTGTAACTGCTTCCCAAAGGTATTACAACTTTCAAAAATGGTTTGGGTTGTTGTTTAATCGATTCATACTAATCTGGAGACATTTTTCTTACTTAGATTCATCATAGAGCCATAACCACCGAGATCACCATATCTGACGGCCGTCAGAATGTGTGACCCACAAAAAATATATATTTTAAGAATGTGTGTTCCCTCTGTAACTGCTTCCCAAAGGTAATAAAACTTTCAAAGATGTTTTGGGGTAGTTATTTCATCGATTCACACTAATCTTGAGCCGTTGTTTCTGATTTAGAATCGTCATAGAGCCATTAACACACAGGTCACCATTTCTGACGGCCGTCAGAATGTGTGACCCACAAAAAAAAAATGCTTCAAGAATGTGTGTTCCCATCTTAACTGCTTCCTAAAGGCATCACAATTTCGAAAGATCGTTTTGGGTAATTATTTAATCGATTCACACTAATCTTGAGCCGTTGTTTCTGATTTAGAATCGTCAGAGAGCCATTAACACACAGGTCACCATTTCTGACGGCCGTCAGAATGTGTGACCCACAAAAAAAAATGCTTTAAGAGTGTGTTACCACTGTAACTGCTTCCCAAAGGTATTACAACTTTCAAAAATGGTTTGGGTTGTTGTTTAATCGATTCATACTAATCTGGAGACATTTTTCTTACTTAGAGTCATCATAGAGCCATAACCACCGAGATCACCATATCTGACGGCCGTCAGAATGTGTGACCCACAAAAAAATATATATTTTAAGAATGTGTGTTCCCTCTGTAACTGCTTCCCAAAGGTAATACAACTTTCAAAGATGGTTTGGGGTAGTAATTTAATCGATTCACATTAATCTGGAGCCGTTGTTTTTTATTTCGAGTCGTCTTAGAGCCATTACCACACAGGTCACCATTTCTGACGGCCGTCAGAATATGTGACCCACGATAAAAAAACATGCTTTAAGAATGTGTGTTTCCACTGTAACTGCTTCCCAAAGGTATTAAAACTTTCGAAAGATCGTTTGGGGTAGTTATTTCATCGATTAACATTAATCTGGAGCCGTTGTTTCTGATTTAGAATCGTCATAGAGCCATTAACACACAGGTCACCATTTCTGACGGCCGTCAGAATGTGTGACCCACAAAAAAAAAACATGCTTTAAGAATGTGTGTTTCCACTGTTACTGCTTCCCAAAGGTATTAAAACTTTCAAAGATAGTTTGGGGTAGTTATTTAATCGATTCACACTAATCTTGAGCCGTTGTTTCTGATTTAGAATCGTCATAGAGCCATTAACACACAGGTCACCATTTCTGACGGCCGTCAGAATGTGTGACCCACAAAAAAAAAAATGCTTCAAGAATGTGTGTTCCCATCTTAACTGCTTCCTAAAGGCATCACAATTTCGAAAGATCGTTTTGGGTAATTATTTAATCGATTCACACTAATCTTGAGCCGTTGTTTCTGATTTAGAATCGTCAGAGAGCCATTAACACACAGGTCACCATTTCTGACGGCCGTCAGAATGTGTGACCCACAAAAAAAAATGCTTTAAGAGTGTGTTACCACTGTAACTGCTTCCCAAAGGTATTACAACTTTCAAAAATGGTTTGGGTTGTTGTTTAATCGATTCATACTAATCTGGAGACATTTTTCTTACTTAGATTCATCATAGAGCCATAACCACCGAGATCACCATATCTGACGGCCGTCAGAATGTGTGACCCACAAAAAAAAAATATTTTAAGAATGTGTGTTCCCTCTGTAACTGCTTCCCAAAGGTAATAAAACTTTCAAAGATGTTTTGGGGTAGTTATTTCATCGATTCACACTAATCCTGAGCCGTTGTTTCTGATTTAGAGTCATCATAGAGCCATTAACACACAGGTCACCATTTCTGACAGCCGTCAGAATGTGTGACCCACAAAAAAAAAATGCTTCAAGAATGTGTGTTCCTATCTTAAATGCTTCCTAAAGGCATCACAATTTCGAAAGATCATTTTGGGTAATTATTTAATCGATTCACATTAATCTGGAGCCGTTGTTTTTTATTTCGAGTCGTCTTAGAGCCATTACCACACAGGTCACCATTTCTGACGGCCGTCAGAATATGTGACCCACGATAAAAAAACATGCTTTAAGAATGTGTGTTTCCACTGTAACTGCTTCCCAAAGGTATTAAAACTTTCGAAAGATCGTTTGGGGTAGTTATTTCATCGATTAACATTAATCTGGAGCCGTTGTTTCTGATTTAGAATCGTCATAGAGCCATTAACACACAGGTCACCATTTCTGACGGCCGTCAGAATGTGTGACCCACAAAAAAAAAACATGCTTTAAGAATGTGTGTTTCCACTGTTACTGCTTCCCAAAGGTATTAAAACTTTCAAAGATAGTTTGGGGTAGTTATTTAATCGATTCACACTAATCTTGAGCCGTTGTTTCTGATTTAGAATCGTCATAGAGCCATTAACACACAGGTCACCATTTCTGACGGCCGTCAGAATGTGTGACCCACAAAAAAAAAATGCTTCAAGAATGTGTGTTCCCATCTTAACTGCTTCCTAAAGGCATCACAATTTCGAAAGATCGTTTTGGGTAATTATTTAATCGATTCACACTAATCTTGAGCCGTTGTTTCTGATTTAGAATCGTCAGAGAGCCATTAACACACAGGTCACCATTTCTGACGGCCGTCAGAATGTGTGACCCACAAAAAAAAATGCTTTAAGAGTGTGTTACCACTGTAACTGCTTCCCAAAGGTATTACAACTTTCAAAAATGGTTTGGGTTGTTGTTTAATCGATTCATACTAATCTGGAGACATTTTTCTTACTTAGAGTCATCATAGAGCCATAACCACCGAGATCACCATATCTGACGGCCGTCAGAATGTGTGACCCACAAAAAAATATATATTTTAAGAATGTGTGTTCCCTCTGTAACTGCTTCCCAAAGGTAATAAAACTTTCAAAGATGGTTTGGGGTAGTTATTTCATCGATTCACACTAATCCTGAGCCGTTGTTTCTGATTTAGAGTCGTCATAGAGCCATTAACACACAGGTCACCATTTCTGACGGCCGTCAGAATGTGTGACCCACAAAAAAAAATGCTTTAAGAGTGTGTTACCACTGTAACTGCTTCCCAAAGGTATTACAACTTTCAAAAATGGTTTGGGTTGTTGTTTAATCGATTCATACTAATCTGGAGACATTTTTCTTACTTAGAGTCATCATAGAGCCATAACCACCGAGATCACCATATCTGACGGCCGTCAGAATGTGTGACCCACAAAAATATATATATTTTAAGAATGTGTGTTCCCTCTGTAACTGCTTCCCAAAGGTAATACAACTTTCAAAGATGGTTTGGGGTAGTTATTTCATCGATTCACACTAATCCTGAGCCGTTGTTTCTGATTTAGAGTCATCATAGAGCCATTAACACACAGGTCACCATTTCTGACGGCCGTCAGAATGTGTGACCCACAAAAAAAAAATGCTTCAAGAATGTGTGTTCCCATCTTAACTGCTTCTTAAAGGCATCACAATTTCGAAAGATCGTTTTGGGTAATTATTTAATCGATTCACATTAATCTGGAGCCGTTGTTTTTTATTTCGAGTCGTCTTAGAGCCATTACCACACAGGTCACCATTTCTGACGGCCGTCAGAATATGTGACCCACGATAAAAAAACATGCTTTAAGAATGTGTGTTTCCACTGTAACTGCTTCCCAAAGGTATTAAAACTTTCGAAAGATCGTTTGGGGTAGTTATTTCATCGATTAACATTAATCTGGAGCCGTTGTTTCTGATTTAGAATCGTCATAGAGCCATTAACACACAGGTCACCATTTCTGACGGCCGTCAGAATGTGTGACCCACAAAAAAAAAATGCTTCAAGAATGTGTGTTCCCATCTTAACTGCTTCTTAAAGGCATCACAATTTCGAAAGATCGTTTTGGGTAATTATTTAATCGATTCACATTAATCTGGAGCCGTTGTTTTTTATTTCGAGTCGTCTTAGAGCCATTACCACACAGGTCACCATTTCTGACGGCCGTCAGAATATGTGACCCACGATAAAAAAACATGCTTTAAGAATGTGTGTTTCCACTGTAACTGCTTCCCAAAGGTATTAAAACTTTCGAAAGATCGTTTGGGGTAGTTATTTCATCGATTAACATTAATCTGGAGCCGTTGTTTCTGATTTAGAATCGTCATAGAGCCATTAACACACAGGTCACCATTTCTGACGGCCGTCAGAATGTGTGACCCACAAAAAAATAACATGCTTTAAGAATGTGTGTTTCCACTGTTACTGCTTCCCAAAGGTATTAAAACTTTCAAAGATAGTTTGGGGTAGTTATTTAATCGATTCACACTAATCTTGAGCCGTTGTTTCTGATTTAGAATCGTCATAGAGCCATTAACACACAGGTCACCATTTCTGACGGCCGTCAGAATGTGTGACCCACAAAAAAAAAATGCTTCAAGAATGTGTGTTCCCATCTTAACTGCTTCCTAAAGGCATCACAATTTCGAAAGATCGTTTTGGGTAATTATTTAATCGATTCACACTAATCTTGAGCCGTTGTTTCTGATTTAGAATCGTCAGAGAGCCATTAACACACAGGTCACCATTTCTGACGGCCGTCAGAATGTGTGACCCACAAAAAAAAATGCTTTAAGAGTGTGTTACCACTGTAACTGCTTCCCAAAGGTATTACAACTTTCAAAAATGGTTTGGGTTGTTGTTTAATCGATTCATACTAATCTGGAGACATTTTTCTTACTTAGAGTCATCATAGAGCCATAACCACCGAGATCACCATATCTGACGGCCGTCAGAATGTGTGACCCACAAAAAAATATATATTTTAAGAATGTGTGTTCCCTCTGTAACTGCTTCCCAAAGGTAATAAAACTTTCAAAGATGGTTTGGGGTAGTTATTTCATCGATTCACACTAATCCTGAGCCGTTGTTTCTGATTTAGAGTCGTCATAGAGCCATTAACACACAGGTCACCATTTCTGACGGCCGTCAGAATGTGTGACCCACAAAAAAAAAACATGCTTTAAGAATGTGTGTTTCCACTGTTACTGCTTCCCAAAGGTATTAAAACTTTCAAAGATAGTTTGGGGTAG
Source organism: Hypomesus nipponensis (assembly GCF_054491055.1). Taxonomy (NCBI): domain Eukaryota; kingdom Metazoa; phylum Chordata; class Actinopteri; order Osmeriformes; family Osmeridae; genus Hypomesus; species Hypomesus nipponensis. The sequence goes on from NC_140383.1 coordinate 24,441,118, forward strand.
TTATTTAATCGATTCACACTAATCTTGAGCCGTTGTTTCTGATTTAGAATCGTCATAGAGCCATTAACACACAGGTCACCATTTCTGACGGCCGTCAGAATGTGTGACCCACAAAAAAAAAATGCTTCAAGAATGTGTGTTCCCATCTTAACTGCTTCCTAAAGGCATCACAATTTCGAAAGATCGTTTTGGGTAATTATTTAATCGATTCACACTAATCTTGAGCCGTTGTTTCTGATTTAGAATCGTCATAGAGCCATTAACACACAGGTCACCATTTCTGACGGCCGTCAGAATGTGTGACCCACAAAAAAAAAATGCTTCAAGAATGTGTGTTCCCATCTTAACTGCTTCCTAAAGGCATCACAATTTCGAAAGATCGTTTTGGGTAATTATTTAATCGATTCACATTAATCTGGAGCTGTAGTTTTTTATTTTGAGTTGTCTTAGAGCCATTAACACACAGGTCACCATTTCTGACGGCCGTCAGAATGTGTGACCCACAAAAAAAAAACATGTTTTAAGAATGTGTGTTCCCACCGCATCTGCTTCCTAAAGGTATTAAAACTTTCAAAGATGGTTTGGGGTAGTTATTTCATCGATTCACACTAATCATGAGCCGTTGTTTCTGATTTAGAGTCGTCATAGAGCCATTACTACACAGGTCACCATTTCTGACGGCCGTCAGAATGTGTGACCCACAAAAAAAATATGTTGAAAGAATGTGTGTTCCCACCGTATCTGCTTCCTAATGGTATTAACATTTCAAAAGATCGTTTTGGGTAGTTATTTCATCAATTCACATTAATCTGGAGCCGTTGTTTCTGATTTAGAATCGTCATAGAGCCACAGGTCACCATTTCTGACGGCCGTCAGAATATGTTTTAATAATGAGTGTTCCCACCATAACTGCTTCCCAAAGGTATTAAAACTTCGAAATATTCTTTTTTTGTAGTTATTTAATCGATTCACACTCATCTGGAGAAATTGTTCTTACTTAGTGTCATCATAGAGCCAAAACCACCGAGGTCACCATTTCTGACGGCAGTCAGAATGTGTGACCCACAAAAAAAAAATGCTTTAAGAATTTGTGTTCCCACTGTAACTGCTTCCCAAAGGTATTACAACTTTCAAAAATGGTTTGGGTTGTTGTTTAATCGATTCCTACTAATCTGGAGACATTTTTCTTACTTAGAGTCATCATAGAGCCATAACCACCGAGATCACCATATCTGACGGCCGTCAGAATGTGTGTTCCCTCTGTAACTGCTTCCCAAAGGTAATAAAACTTTCAAAGATGGTTTGGGGTAGTTATTTCATCGATTCACACTAATCCTGAGCCGTTGTTTCTGATTTAGAGTCATCATAGAGCCATTAAAACACAGGTCACCATTTCTGACAGCCGTCAGAATGTGTGACCCACAAAAAAAAAATGCTTCAAGAATGTGTGTTCCTATCTTAACTGCTTCCTAAAGGCATCACAATTTCGAAAGATCATTTTGGGTAATTATTTAATCGATTCACATTAATCTGGAGCCGTTGTTTTTAATTTCGAGTCGTCTTAGAGCCATTACCACACAGGTCACCATTTCTGACGGCCGTCAGAATATGTGACCCACGATAAAAAAACATGCTTTAAGAATGTGTGTTTCCACTGTAACTGCTTCCCAAAGGTATTAAAACTTTCGAAAGATCGTTTGGGGTAGTTATTTCATAGATTAACATTAATCTGGAGCCGTTGTTTCTGATTTAGAATCGTCATAGAGCCATTAACACACAGGTCACCATTTCTGACGGCCGTCAGAATGTGTGACACACAAAAAAAAAACATGCTTTAAGAATGTGTGTTTCCACTGTTACTGCTTCCCAAAGGTATTAAAACTTTCAAAGATAGTTTGGGGTAGTTATTTAATCGATTCACACTAATCTTGAGCCGTTGTTTCTGATTTAGAATCGTCATAGAGCCATTAACACACAGGTCACCATTTCTGACGGCCGTCAGAATGTGTGACCCACAAAAAAAAATGCTTTAAGAGTGTGTTACCACTGTAACTGCTTCCCAAAGGTATTACAACTTTCAAAAATGGTTTGGGTTGTTGTTTAATCGATTCATACTAATCTGGAGACATTTTTCTTACTTAGAGTCATCATAGAGCCATAACCACCGAGATCACCATATCTGACGGCCGTCAGAATGTGTGACCCACAAAAAAATATATATTTTAAGAATGTGTGTTCCCTCTGTAACTGCTTCCCAAAGGTAATACAACTTTCAAAGATGGTTTGGGGTAGTTATTTCATCGATTCACACTAATCCTGAGCCGTTGTTTCTGATTTAGAGTCATCATAGAGCCATTAACACACAGGTCACCATTTCTGACAGCCGTCAGAATGTGTGACCCACAAAAAAAAAATGCTTCAAGAATGTGTGTTCCTATCTTAAATGCTTCCTAAAGGCATCACAATTTCGAAAGATCATTTTGGGTAATTATTTAATCGATTCACATTAATCTGGAGCCGTTGTTTTTTATTTCGAGTCGTCTTAGAGCCATTACCACACAGGTCACCATTTCTGACGGCCGTCAGAATATGTGACCCACGATAAAAAAACATGCTTTAAGAATGTGTGTTTCCACTGTAACTGCTTCCCAAAGGTATTAAAACTTTCGAAAGATCGTTTGGGGTAGTTATTTCATCGATTAACATTAATCTGGAGCCGTTGTTTCTGATTTAGAATCGTCATAGAGCCATTAACACACAGGTCACCATTTCTGACGGCCGTCAGAATGTGTGACCCACAAAAAAAAAACATGCTTTAAGAATGTGTGTTTCCACTGTTACTGCTTCCCAAAGGTAATACAACTTTCAAAGATGGTTTGGGGTAGTTATTTCATCGATTCACACTAATCCTGAGCCGTTGTTTCTGATTTAGAGTCATCATAGAGCCATTAACACACAGGTCACCATTTCTGACGGCCGTCAGAATGTGTGACCCACAAAAAAAAATGCTTCAAGAATGTGTGTTCCCATCTTAACTGCTTCTTAAAGGCATCACAATTTCGAAAGATCGTTTTGGGTAATTATTTAATCGATTCACATTAATCTGGAGCCGTTGTTTTTTATTTCGAGTCGTCTTAGAGCCATTACCACACAGGTCACCATTTCTGACGGCCGTCAGAATATGTGACCCACGATAAAAAAACATGCTTTAAGAATGTGTGTTTCCACTGTAACTGCTTCCCAAAGGTATTAAAACTTTCGAAAGATCGTTTGGGGTAGTTATTTCATCGATTAACATTAATCTGGAGCCGTTGTTTCTGATTTAGAATCGTCATAGAGCCATTAACACACAGGTCACCATTTCTGACGGCCGTCAGAATGTGTGACCCACAAAAAAAAAATGCTTCAAGAATGTGTGTTCCCATCTTAACTGCTTCTTAAAGGCATCACAATTTCGAAAGATCGTTTTGGGTAATTATTTAATCGATTCACATTAATCTGGAGCCGTTGTTTTTTATTTCGAGTCGTCTTAGAGCCATTACCACACAGGTCACCATTTCTGACGGCCGTCAGAATATGTGACCCACGATAAAAAAACATGCTTTAAGAATGTGTGTTTCCACTGTAACTGCTTCCCAAAGGTATTAAAACTTTCGAAAGATCGTTTGGGGTAGTTATTTCATCGATTAACATTAATCTGGAGCCGTTGTTTCTGATTTAGAATCGTCATAGAGCCATTAACACACAGGTCACCATTTCTGACGGCCGTCAGAATGTGTGACCCACAAAAAAATAACATGCTTTAAGAATGTGTGTTTCCACTGTTACTGCTTCCCAAAGGTATTAAAACTTTCAAAGATAGTTTGGGGTAGTTATTTAATCGATTCACACTAATCTTGAGCCGTTGTTTCTGATTTAGAATCGTCATAGAGCCATTAACACACAGGTCACCATTTCTGACGGCCGTCAGAATGTGTGACCCACAAAAAAAAAATGCTTCAAGAATGTGTGTTCCCATCTTAACTGCTTCCTAAGGCATCACAATTTCGAAAGATCGTTTTGGGTAATTATTTAATCGATTCACACTAATCTTGAGCCGTTGTTTCTGATTTAGAATCGTCAGAGAGCCATTAACACACAGGTCACCATTTCTGACGGCCGTCAGAATGTGTGACCCACAAAAAAAAATGCTTTAAGAGTGTGTTACCACTGTAACTGCTTCCCAAAGGTATTACAACTTTCAAAAATGGTTTGGGTTGTTGTTTAATCGATTCATACTAATCTGGAGACATTTTTCTTACTTAGAGTCATCATAGAGCCATAACCACCGAGATCACCATATCTGACGGCCGTCAGAATGTGTGACCCACAAAAAAATATATATTTTAAGAATGTGTGTTCCCTCTGTAACTGCTTCCCAAAGGTAATACAACTTTCAAAGATGGTTTGGGGTAGTTATTTCATCGATTCACACTAATCCTGAGCCGTTGTTTCTGATTTAGAGTCATCATAGAGCCATTAACACACAGGTCACCATTTCTGACGGCCGTCAGAATGTGTGACCCACAAAAAAAAAATGCTTCAAGAATGTGTGTTCCCATCTTAACTGCTTCTTAAAGGCATCACAATTTCGAAAGATCGTTTTGGGTAATTATTTAATCGATTCACATTAATCTGGAGCCGTTGTTTTTTATTTCGAGTCGTCTTAGAGCCATTACCACACAGGTCACCATTTCTGACGGCCGTCAGAATATGTGACCCACGATAAAAAAACATGCTTTAAGAATGTGTGTTTCCACTGTAACTGCTTCCCAAAGGTATTAAAACTTTCGAAAGATCGTTTGGGGTAGTTATTTCATCGATTAACATTAATCTGGAGCCGTTGTTTCTGATTTAGAATCGTCATAGAGCCATTAACACACAGGTCACCATTTCTGACGGCCGTCAGAATGTGTGACCCACAAAAAAAAAACATGCTTTAAGAATGTGTGTTTCCACTGTTACTGCTTCCCAAAGGTATTAAAACTTTCAAAGATAGTTTGGGGTAGTTATTTAATCGATTCACACTAATCTTGAGCCGTTGTTTCTGATTTAGAATCGTCATAGAGCCATTAACACACAGGTCACCATTTCTGACGGCCGTCAGAATGTGTGACCCACAAAAAAAAATGCTTTAAGAGTGTGTTACCACTGTAACTGCTTCCCAAAGGTATTACAACTTTCAAAAATGGTTTGGGTTGTTGTTTAATCGATTCATACTAATCTGGAGACATTTTTCTTACTTAGATTCATCATAGAGCCATAACCACCGAGATCACCATATCTGACGGCCGTCAGAATGTGTGACCCACAAAAAATATATATTTTAAGAATGTGTGTTCCCTCTGTAACTGCTTCCCAAAGGTAATAAAACTTTCAAAGATGTTTTGGGGTAGTTATTTCATCGATTCACACTAATCTTGAGCCGTTGTTTCTGATTTAGAATCGTCATAGAGCCATTAACACACAGGTCACCATTTCTGACGGCCGTCAGAATGTGTGACCCACAAAAAAAAATGCTTCAAAAATGTGTGTTCCCATCTTAACTGCTTCCTAAAGGCATCACAATTTCGAAAGATCGTTTTGGGTAATTATTTAATCGATTCACACTAATCTTGAGCCGTTGTTTCTGATTTAGAATCGTCAGAGAGCCATTAACACACAGGTCACCATTTCTGACGGCCGTCAGAATGTGTGACCCACAAAAAAAAATGCTTTAAGAGTGTGTTACCACTGTAACTGCTTCCCAAAGGTATTACAACTTTCAAAAATGGTTTGGGTTGTTGTTTAATCGATTCATACTAATCTGGAGACATTTTTCTTACTTAGAGTCATCATAGAGCCATAACCACCGAGATCACCATATCTGACGGCCGTCAGAATGTGTGACCCACAAAAATATATATATTTTAAGAATGTGTGTTCCCTCTGTAACTGCTTCCCAAAGGTAATACAACTTTCAAAGATGGTTTGGGGTAGTTATTTCATCGATTCACACTAATCCTGAGCCGTTGTTTCTGATTTAGAGTCATCATAGAGCCATTAACACACAGGTCACCATTTCTGACAGCCGTCAGAATGTGTGACCCACAAAAAAAAAATGCTTCAAGAATGTGTGTTCCTATCTTAAATGCTTCCTAAAGGCATCACAATTTCGAAAGATCATTTTGGGTAATTATTTAATCGATTCACATTAATCTGGAGCCGTTGTTTTTTATTTCGAGTCGTCTTAGAGCCATTACCACACAGGTCACCATTTCTGACGGCCGTCAGAATATGTGACCCACGATAAAAAAACATGCTTTAAGAATGTGTGTTTCCACTGTAACTGCTTCCCAAAGGTATTAAAACTTTCGAAAGATCGTTTGGGGTAGTTATTTCATCGATTAACATTAATCTGGAGCCGTTGTTTCTGATTTAGAATCGTCATAGAGCCATTAACACACAGGTCACCATTTCTGACGGCCGTCAGAATGTGTGACCCACAAAAAAAAAACATGCTTTAAGAATGTGTGTTTCCACTGTTACTGCTTCCCAAAGGTATTAAAACTTTCAAAGATAGTTTGGGGTAGTTATTTAATCGATTCACACTAATCTTGAGCCGTTGTTTCTGATTTAGAATCGTCATAGAGCCATTAACTCACAGGTCACCATTTCTGACGGCCGTCAGAATGTGTGACCCACAAAAAAAAATGCTTCAAGAATGTGTGTTCCCATCTTAACTGCTTCCTAAAGGCATCACAATTTCGAAAGATCGTTTTGGGTAATTATTTAATCGATTCACACTAATCTTGAGCCGTTGTTTCTGATTTAGAATCGTCAGAGAGCCATTAACACACAGGTCACCATTTCTGACGGCCGTCAGAATGTGTGACCCACAAAAAAAAATGCTTTAAGAGTGTGTTACCACTGTAACTGCTTCCCAAAGGTATTACAACTTTCAAAAATGGTTTGGGTTGTTGTTTAATCGATTCATACTAATCTGGAGACATTTTTCTTACTTAGAGTCATCATAGAGCCATAACCACCGAGATCACCATATCTGACGGCCGTCAGAATGTGTGACCCACAAAAAAATATATATTTTAAGAATGTGTGTTCCCTCTGTAACTGCTTCCCAAAGGTAATAAAACTTTCAAAGATGGTTTGGGGTAGTTATTTCATCGATTCACACTAATCCTGAGCCGTTGTTTCTGATTTAGAGTCGTCATAGAGCCATTAACACACAGGTCACCATTTCTGACGGCCGTCAGAATGTGTGACCCACAAAAAAAAATGCTTTAAGAGTGTGTTACCACTGTAACTGCTTCCCAAAGGTATTACAACTTTCAAAAATGGTTTGGGTTGTTGTTTAATCGATTCATACTAATCTGGAGACATTTTTCTTACTTAGAGTCATCATAGAGCCATAACCACCGAGATCACCATATCTGACGGCCGTCAGAATGTGTGACCCACAAAAATATATATATTTTAAGAATGTGTGTTCCCTCTGTAACTGCTTCCCAAAGGTAATACAACTTTCAAAGATGGTTTGGGGTAGTTATTTCATCGATTCACACTAATCCTGAGCCGTTGTTTCTGATTTAGAGTCATCATAGAGCCATTAACACACAGGTCACCATTTCTGACGGCCGTCAGAATGTGTGACCCACAAAAAAAAAATGCTTCAAGAATGTGTGTTCCCATCTTAACTGCTTCTTAAAGGCATCACAATTTCGAAAGATCGTTTTGGGTAATTATTTAATCGATTCACATTAATCTGGAGCCGTTGTTTTTTATTTCGAGTCGTCTTAGAGCCATTACCACACAGGTCACCATTTCTGACGGCCGTCAGAATATGTGACCCACGATAAAAAAACATGCTTTAAGAATGTGTGTTTCCACTGTAACTGCTTCCCAAAGGTATTAAAACTTTCGAAAGATCGTTTGGGGTAGTTATTTCATCGATTAACATTAATCTGGAGCCGTTGTTTCTGATTTAGAATCGTCATAGAGCCATTAACACACAGGTCACCATTTCTGACGGCCGTCAGAATGTGTGACCCACAAAAAAAAAATGCTTCAAGAATGTGTGTTCCCATCTTAACTGCTTCTTAAAGGCATCACAATTTCGAAAGATCGTTTTGGGTAATTATTTAATCGATTCACATTAATCTGGAGCCGTTGTTTTTTATTTCGAGTCGTCTTAGAGCCATTACCACACAGGTCACCATTTCTGACGGCCGTCAGAATATGTGACCCACGATAAAAAAACATGCTTTAAGAATGTGTGTTTCCACTGTAACTGCTTCCCAAAGGTATTAAAACTTTCGAAAGATCGTTTGGGGTAGTTATTTCATCGATTAACATTAATCTGGAGCCGTTGTTTCTGATTTAGAATCGTCATAGAGCCATTAACACACAGGTCACCATTTCTGACGGCCGTCAGAATGTGTGACCCACAAAAAAATAACATGCTTTAAGAATGTGTGTTTCCACTGTTACTGCTTCCCAAAGGTATTAAAACTTTCAAAGATAGTTTGGGGTAGTTATTTAATCGATTCACACTAATCTTGAGCCGTTGTTTCTGATTTAGAATCGTCATAGAGCCATTAACACACAGGTCACCATTTCTGACGGCCGTCAGAATGTGTGACCCACAAAAAAAAAATGCTTCAAGAATGTGTGTTCCCATCTTAACTGCTTCCTAAAGGCATCACAATTTCGAAAGATCGTTTTGGGTAATTATTTAATCGATTCACACTAATCTTGAGCCGTTGTTTCTGATTTAGAATCGTCAGAGAGCCATTAACACACAGGTCACCATTTCTGACGGCCGTCAGAATGTGTGACCCACAAAAAAAAATGCTTTAAGAGTGTGTTACCACTGTAACTGCTTCCCAAAGGTATTACAACTTTCAAAAATGGTTTGGGTTGTTGTTTAATCGATTCATACTAATCTGGAGACATTTTTCTTACTTAGAGTCATCATAGAGCCATAACCACCGAGATCACCATATCTGACGCCCGTCAGAATGTGTGACCCACAAAAAAATATATATTTTAAGAATGTGTGTTCCCTCTGTAACTGCTTCCCAAAGGTAATAAAACTTTCAAAGATGGTTTGGGGTAGTTATTTCATCGATTCACACTAATCCTGAGCCGTTGTTTCTGATTTAGAGTCGTCATAGAGCCATTAACACACAGGTCACCATTTCTGACGGCCGTCAGAATGTGTGACCCACAAAAAAAAAACATGCTTTAAGAATGTGTGTTTACACTGTTACTGCTTCCCAAAGGTATTAAAACTTTCAAAGATAGTTTGGGGTAGTTATTTAATCGATTCACACTAATCTTGAGCCGTTGTTTCTGATTTAGAATCGTCATAGAGCCATTAACACACAGGTCACCATTTCTGACGGCCGTCAGAATGTGTGACCCACAAAAAAAAAATGCTTCAAGAATGTGTGTTCCCATCTTAACTGCTTCCTAAAGGCATCACAATTTCGAAAGATCGTTTTGGGTAATTATTTAATCGATTCACACTAATCTTGAGCCGTTGTTTCTGATTTAGAATCGTCATAGAGCCATTAACACACAGGTCACCATTTCTGACGGCCGTCAGAATGTGTGACCCACAAAAAAAAATGCTTCAAGAATGTGTGTTCCCATCTTAACTGCTTCCTAAAGGCATCACAATTTCGAAAGATCGTTTTGGGTAATTATTTAATCGATTCACATTAATTTGGAGCTGTAGTTTTTTATTTCGAGTTGTCTTAGAGCCATTACCACACAGGTCACCATTTCTGACGGCCGTCAGAATATGTGACCCACAATAAAAAAAAAAAATGTTTTAAGAATGTGTGTTCCCACCGCATCTGCTTCCTAAAGGTATTAAAACTTTCAAAGATGGTTTGGGGTAGTTATTTCATCGATTCACACTAATCATGAGCCGTTGTTTCTGATTTAGAGTCGTCATAGAGCCATTACTACACAGGTCACCATTTCTGACGGCCGTCAGAATGTGTGACCCACAAAAAAAATATGTTGAAAGAATGTGTGTTCCCACCGTATCTGCTTCCTAATGGTATTAACATTTCAAAAGATCGTTTTGGGTAGTTATTTCATCAATTCACATTAATCTGGAGCCGTTGTTTCTGATTTAGAATCGTCATAGAGCCACAGGTCACCATTTCTGACGGCCGTCAGAATATGTTTTAATAATGAGTGTTCCCACCATAACTGCTTCCCAAAGGTATTAAAACTTCGAAATATTCTTTTTTTGTAGTTATTTAATCGATTCACACTCATCTGGAGAAATTGTTCTTACTTAGTGTCATCATAGAGCCAAAACCACCGAGGTCACCATTTCTGACGGCAGTCAGAATGTGTGACCCACAAAAAAAAAATGCTTTAAGAATTTGTGTTCCCACTGTAACTGCTTCCCAAAGGTATTACAACTTTCAAAAATGGTTTGGGTTGTTGTTTAATCGATTCCTACTAATCTGGAGACATTTTTCTTACTTAGAGTCATCATAGAGCCATAACCACCGAGATCACCATATCTGACGGCCGTCAGAATGTGTGACCCACAAAAAAAAAATATTTTAAGAATGTGTGTTCCCTCTGTAACTGCTTCCCAAAGGTAATAAAACTTTCAAAGATGGTTTGGGGTAGTTATTTCATCGATTCACACTAATCCTGAGCCGTTGTTTCTGATTTAGAGTCATCATAGAGCCATTAACACACAGGTCACCATTTCTGACAGCCGTCAGAATGTGTGACCCACAAAAAAAAAAATGCTTCAAGAATGTGTGTTCCTATCTTAACTGCTTCCTAAAGGCATCACAATTTCGAAAGATCATTTTGGGTAATTATTTAATCGATTCACATTAATCTGGAGCCGTTGTTTTTAATTTCGAGTCGTCTTAGAGCCATTACCACACAGGTCACCATTTCTGACGGCCGTCAGAATATGTGACCCACGATAAAAAAACATGCTTTAAGAATGTGTGTTTCCACTGTAACTGCTTCCCAAAGGTATTAAAACTTTCGAAAGATCGTTTGGGGTAGTTATTTCATAGATTAACATTAATCTGGAGCCGTTGTTTCTGATTTAGAATCGTCATAGAGCCATTAACACACAGGTCACCATTTCTGACGGCCGTCAGAATGTGTGACACACAAAAAAAAAACATGCTTTAAGAATGTGTGTTTCCACTGTTACTGCTTCCCAAAGGTATTAAAACTTTCAAAGATAGTTTGGGGTAGTTATTTAATCGATTCACACTAATCTTGAGCCGTTGTTTCTGATTTAGAATCGTCATAGAGCCATTAACACACAGGTCACCATTTCTGACGGCCGTCAGAATGTGTGACCCACAAAAAAAAAATGCTTCAAGAATGTGTGTTCCCATCTTAACTGCTTCCTAAAGGCATCACAATTTCGAAAGATCGTTTTGGGTAATTATTTAATCGATTCACACTAATCTTGAGCCGTTGTTTCTGATTTAGAATCGTCAGAGAGCCATTAACACACAGGTCACCATTTCTGACGGCCGTCAGAATGTGTGACCCACAAAAAAAAATGCTTTAAGAGTGTGTTACCACTGTAACTGCTTCCCAAAGGTATTACAACTTTCAAAAATGGTTTGGGTTGTTGTTTAATCGATTCATACTAATCTGGAGACATTTTTCTTACTTAGAGTCATCATAGAGCCATAACCACCGAGATCACCATATCTGACGGCCGTCAGAATGTGTGACCCACAAAAAAATATATATTTTAAGAATGTGTGTTCCCTCTGTAACTGCTTCCCAAAGGTAATACAACTTTCAAAGATGGTTTGGGGTAGTTATTTCATCGATTCACACTAATCCTGAGCCGTTGTTTCTGATTTAGAGTCATCATAGAGCCATTAACACACAGGTCACCATTTCTGACGGCCGTCAGAATGTGTGACCCACAAAAAAAAAATGCTTCAAGAATGTGTGTTTCCACTGTTACTGCTTCCCAAAGGTATTAAAACTTTCAAAGATAGTTTGGGGTAGTTATTTAATCGATTCACACTAATCTTGAGCCGTTGTTTCTGATTTAGAATCGTCATAGAGCCATTAACACACAGGTCACCATTTCTGACGGCCGTCAGAATGTGTGACCCACAAAAAAAAATGCTTCAAGAATGTGTGTTCCCATCTTAACTGCTTCCTAAAGGCATCACAATTTCGAAAGATCGTTTTGGGTAATTATTTAATCGATTCACACTAATCTTGAGCCGTTGTTTCTGATTTAGAATCGTCATAGAGCCATTAACACACAGGTCACCATTTCTGACGGCCGTCAGAATGTGTGACCCACAAAAAAAAAATGCTTCAAGAATGTGTGTTCCCATCTTAACTGCTTCCTAAAGGCATCACAATTTCGAAAGATCGTTTTGGGTAATTATTTAATCGATTCACATTAATTTGGAGCTGTAGTTTTTTATTTCGAGTTGTCTTAGAGCCATTACCACACAGGTCACCATTTCTGACGGCCGTCAGAATATGTGACCCACAATAAAAAAAAAAAATGTTTTAAGAATGTGTGTTCCCACCGCATCTGCTTCCTAAAGGTATTAAAACTTTCAAAGATGGTTTGGGGTAGTTATTTCATCGATTCACACTAATCATGAGCCGTTGTTTCTGATTTAGAGTCGTCATAGAGCCATTACTACACAGGTCACCATTTCTGACGGCCGTCAGAATGTGTGACCCACAAAAAAAATATGTTGAAAGAATGTGTGTTCCCACCGTATCTGCTTCCTAATGGTATTAACATTTCAAAAGATCGTTTTGGGTAGTTATTTCATCAATTCACATTAATCTGGAGCCGTTGTTTCTGATTTAGAATCGTCATAGAGCCACAGGTCACCATTTCTGACGGCCGTCAGAATATGTTTTAATAATGAGTGTTCCCACCATAACTGCTTCCCAAAGGTATTAAAACTTCGAAATATTCTTTTTTTGTAGTTATTTAATCGATTCACACTCATCTGGAGAAATTGTTCTTACTTAGTGTCATCATAGAGCCAAAACCACCGAGGTCACCATTTCTGACGGCAGTCAGAATGTGTGACCCACAAAAAAAAAATGCTTTAAGAATTTGTGTTCCCACTGTAACTGCTTCCCAAAGGTATTACAACTTTCAAAAATGGTTTGGGTTGTTGTTTAATCGATTCCTACTAATCTGGAGACATTTTTCTTACTTAGAGTCATCATAGAGCCATAACCACCGAGATCACCATATCTGACGGCCGTCAGAATGTGTGACCCACAAAAAAAAAATATTTTAAGAATGTGTGTTCCCTCTGTAACTGCTTCCCAAAGGTAATAAAACTTTCAAAGATGGTTTGGGGTAGTTATTTCATCGATTCACACTAATCCTGAGCCGTTGTTTCTGATTTAGAGTCATCATAGAGCCATTAAAACACAGGTCACCATTTCTGACAGCCGTCAGAATGTGTGACCCACAAAAAAAAAATGCTTCAAGAATGTGTGTTCCTATCTTAACTGCTTCCTAAAGGCATCACAATTTCGAAAGATCATTTTGGGTAATTATTTAATCGATTCACATTAATCTGGAGCCGTTGTTTTTAATTTCGAGTCGTCTTAGAGCCATTACCACACAGGTCACCATTTCTGACGGCCGTCAGAATATGTGACCCACGATAAAAAAACATGCTTTAAGAATGTGTGTTTCCACTGTAACTGCTTCCCAAAGGTATTAAAACTTTCGAAAGATCGTTTGGGGTAGTTATTTCATAGATTAACATTAATCTGGAGCCGTTGTTTCTGATTTAGAATCGTCATAGAGCCATTAACACACAGGTCACCATTTCTGACGGCCGTCAGAATGTGTGACACACAAAAAAAAAACATGCTTTAAGAATGTGTGTTTCCACTGTTACTGCTTCCCAAAGGTATTAAAACTTTCAAAGATAGTTTGGGGTAGTTATTTAATCGATTCACACTAATCTTGAGCCGTTGTTTCTGATTTAGAATCGTCATAGAGCCATTAACACACAGGTCACCATTTCTGACGGCCGTCAGAATGTGTGACCCACAAAAAAAAAAATGCTTCAAGAATGTGTGTTCCCATCTTAACTGCTTCCTAAAGGCATCACAATTTCGAAAGATCGTTTTGGGTAATTATTTAATCGATTCACACTAATCTTGAGCCGTTGTTTCTGATTTAGAATCGTCAGAGAGCCATTAACACACAGGTCACCATTTCTGACGGCCGTCAGAATGTGTGACCCACAAAAAAAAATGCTTTAAGAGTGTGTTACCACTGTAACTGCTTCCCAAAGGTATTACAACTTTCAAAAATGGTTTGGGTTGTTGTTTAATCGATTCATACTAATCTGGAGACATTTTTCTTACTTAGAGTCATCATAGAGCCATAACCACCGAGATCACCATATCTGACGGCCGTCAGAATGTGTGACCCACAAAAAAATATATATTTTAAGAATGTGTGTTCCCTCTGTAACTGCTTCCCAAAGGTAATACAACTTTCAAAGATGGTTTGGGGTAGTTATTTCATCGATTCACACTAATCCTGAGCCGTTGTTTCTGATTTAGAGTCATCATAGAGCCATTAACACACAGGTCACCATTTCTGACGGCCGTCAGAATGTGTGACCCACAAAAAAAAAATGCTTCAAGAATGTGTGTTCCCATCTTAACTGCTTCTTAAAGGCATCACAATTTCGAAAGATCGTTTTGGGTAATTATTTAATCGATTCACATTAATCTGGAGCTGTAGTTTTTTATTTCGAGTTGTCTTAGAGCCATTACCACACAGGTCACCATTTCTGACGGCCGTCAGAATATGTGACCCACGATAAAAAAACATGCTTTAAGAATGTGTGTTTCCACTGTAACTGCTTCCCAAAGGTATTAAAACTTTCGAAAGATCGTTTGGGGTAGTTATTTCATCGATTAACATTAATCTTGAGCCGTTGTTTCTGATTTAGAGTCGTCATAGAGCCATTACTACACAGGTCACCATTTCTGACGGCCGTCAGAATGTGTGACCCACAAAAAAAATATGTTGAAAGAATGTGTGTTCCCACCGTATCTGCTTCCTAATGGTATTAACATTTCAAAAGATCGTTTTGGGTAGTTATTTCATCAATTCACATTAATCTGGAGCCGTTGTTTCTGATTTAGAATCGTCATAGAGCCACAGGTCACCATTTCTGACGGCCGTCAGAATATGTTTTAATAATGAGTGTTCCCACCATAACTGCTTCCCAAAGGTATTAAAACTTCAAAATATTCTTTTTTTGTAGTTATTTAATCGATTCACACTCATCTGGAGAAATTGTTCTTACTTAGAGTCATCATAGAGCCAAAACCACCAAGGTCACCATTTCTGACGGCAGTCAGAATGTGTGACCCACAAAAAAAAAATGCTTTAAGAATGTGTGTTTCCACTGTAACTGCTTCCTAAAGGTATTAAAACTTTCAAAGATGCTTTGGGGTAGTTATTTAATCGATTCACACTAATCTTGAGCCGTTGTTTCTGATTTAGAATCGTCATAGAGCCATTAACACACAGGTCACCATTTCTGACGGCAGTCAGAATGTGTGACCCACAAAAAAAAAATGCTTTAAGAATTTGTGTTCCCACTGTAACTGCTTCCCAAAGGTATTACAACTTTCAAAAATGGTTTGGGTTGTTGTTTAATCGATTCATACTAATCTGGAGACATTTTTCTTACTTAGATTCATCATAGAGCCATAACCACCGAGATCACCATATCTGACGGCTGTCAGAATGTGTGACCCACAAAAAAAAAATATTTTAAGAATGTGTGTTCCCTCTGTACCTGCTTCCCAAAGGTAATAAAACTTTCAAAGATGGTTTGGGGTAGTTATTTCATCGATTCACACTAATCCTGAGCCGTTGTTTCTGATTTAGAGTCATCATAGAGCCATTAACACACAGGTCACCATTTCTGACAGCCGTCAGAATGTGTGACCCACAAAAAAAAAATGCTTCAAGAATGTGTGTTCCTATCTTAACTGCTTCCTAAAGGCATCACAATTTCGAAAGATCATTTTGGGTAATTATTTAATCGATTCACATTAATCTGGAGCCGTTGTTTTTTATTTCGAGTCGTCTTAGAGCCATTACCACACAGGTCACCATTTCTGACGGCCGTCAGAATATGTGACCCACGATAAAAAAAACATGCTTTAAGAATGTGTGTTTCCACTGTAACTGCTTCCCAAAGGTATTAAAACTTTCGAAAGATCGTTTGGGGTAGTTATTTCATCGATTAACATTAATCTGGAGCCGTTGTTTCTGATTTAGAATCGTCATAGAGCCATTAACACACAGGTCACCATTTCTGACGGCCGTCAGAATGTGTGACCCACAAAAAAAAAACATGCTTTAAGAATGTGTGTTTCCACTGTTACTGCTTCCCAAAGGTATTAAAACTTTCAAAGATAGTTTGGGGTAGTTATTTAATCGATTCACACTAATCTTGAGCCGTTGTTTCTGATTTAGAATCGTCATAGAGCCATTAACACACAGGTCACCATTTCTGACGGCCGTCAGAATGTGTGACCCACAAAAAAAAAATGCTTCAAGAATGTGTGTTCCCATCTTAACTGCTTCCTAAAGGCATCACAATTTCGAAAGATCGTTTTGGGTAATTATTTAATCGATTCACACTAATCTTGAGCCGTTGTTTCTGATTTAGAATCGTCAGAGAGCCATTAACACACAGGTCACCATTTCTGACGGCCGTCAGAATGTGTGACCCACAAAAAAAAATGCTTTAAGAGTGTGTTACCACTGTAACTGCTTCCCAAAGGTATTACAACTTTCAAAAATGGTTTGGGTTGTTGTTTAATCGATTCATACTAATCTGGAGACATTTTTCTTACTTAGATTCATCATAGAGCCATAACCACCGAGATCACCATATCTGACGGCCGTCAGAATGTGTGACCCACAAAAAAAATATATTTTAAGAATGTGTGTTCCTTCTGTAACTGCTTCCCAAAGGTAATAAAACTTTCAAAGATGGTTTGGGGTAGTTATTTCATCGATTCACACTAATCCTGAGCCGTTGTTTCTGATTTAGAGTCATCATAGAGCCATTAACACACAGGTCACCATTTCTGACGGCCGTCAGAATGTGTGACCCACAAAAAAAAAATGCTTCAAGAATGTGTGTTCCCATCTTAACTGCTTCCTAAAGGCATCACAATTTCGAAAGATCATTTTGGGTAATTATTTAATCGATTCACATTAATCTGGAGCTGTAGTTTTTTATTTTGAGTTGTCTTAGAGCCATTAACACACAGGTCACCATTTCTGACGGCCGTCAGAATGTGTGACCCACAAAAAAAAAACATGCTTTAAGAATGTGTGTTTCCACTGTTACTGCTTCCCAAAGGTATTAAAACTTTCAAAGATAGTTTGGGGTAGTTATTTAATCGATTCACACTAATCTTGAGCCGTTGTTTCTGATTTAGAATCGTCATAGAGCCATTAACACACAGGTCACCATTTCTGACGGCCGTCAGAATGTGTGACCCACAAAAAAAAAATGCTTCAAGAATGTGCGTTCCCATCTTAACTGCTTCCTAAAGGCATCACAATTTCGAAAGATCGTTTTGGGTAATTATTTAATCGATTCACACTAATCTTGAGCCGTTGTTTCTGATTTAGAATCGTCATAGAGCCATTAACACACAGGTCACCATTTCTGACGGCCGTCAGAATGTGTGACCCACAAAAAAAAATGCTTTAAGAGTGTGTTACCACTGTAACTGCTTCCCAAAGGTATTACAACTTTCAAAAATGGTTTGGGTTGTTTAATCGATTCCTACTAATCTGGAGACATTTTTCTTACTTAGAGTCATCATAGAGCCATAACCACCGAGATCACCATATCTGACGGCCGTCAGAATGTGTGACCCACAAAAAAATATATATTTTAAGAATGTGTGTTCCCTCTGTAACTGCTTCCCAAAGGTAATAAAACTTTCAAAGATGGTTTGGGGTAGTTATTTCATCGATTCACACTAATCCTGAGCCGTTGTTTCTGATTTAGAGTCATCATAGAGCCATTAACACACAGGTCACCATTTCTGACGGCCGTCAGAATGTGTGACCCACAAAAAAAATATGTTGAAAGAATGTGTGTTCCCATCTTAACTGCTTCCTAAAGGCATCACAATTTCGAAAGATCGTTTTGGGTAATTATTTAATCGATTCACATTAATCTGGAGCCGTTGTTTCTGATTTAGAATCGTCATAGAGCCACAGGTCACCATTTCTGACGGCCGTCAGAATATGTTTTAATAATGAGTGTTCCCACCATAACTGCTTCCCAAAGGTATTAAAACTTCGAAATATTCTTTTTTTGTAGTTATTTAATCGATTCACACTCATCTGGAGAAATTGTTCTTACTTAGAGTCATCATAGAGCCAAAACCACCGAGGTCACCATTTCTGACGGCAGTCAGAATGTGTGACCCACAAAAAAAAAATGCTTTAAGAATGTGTGTTTCCACTGTAACTCCTTCCCAAAGGTATTAAAACTTTCGAAAGATCGTTTGGGGTAGTTATTTCATCGATTAACATTAATCTGGAGCCGTTGTTTCTGATTTAGAATCGTCATAGAGCCAAAACCACCGAGGTCACCATTTCTGACGGCAGTCAGAATGTGTGACCCACAAAAAAAAAATGCTTTAATAATGTGTGTTTCCACTGTAACTGCTTCCCAAAGGTATTAAAACTTTCAAAGATGGTTTGGGGCAGTTATTTAATCGATTCACACTAATCTTGAGCCGTTGTTTCTGATTTAGAATCGTCATAGAGCCATTAACACACAGGTCACCATTTCTGACGGCCGTCAGAATGTGTGACCCACAAAAAAAAAATGCTTCAAGAATGTGTGTTCCCACTGTAACTGCTTCCCAAAGGTATTACAACTTTCAAAAATGGTTTGGGTTGTTGTTTAATCGATTCATACTAATCTGGAGACATTTTTCTTACTTAGAGTCATCATAGAGCCATAACCACCGAGATCACCATATCTGACGGCCGTCAGAATGTGTGACCCACAAAAAAAAAATATTTTAAGAATGTGTGTTCCCTCTGTAACTGCTTCCCAAAGGTAATAAAACTTTCAAAGATGGTTTGGGGTAGTTATTTCATCGATTCACACTAATCCTGAGCCGTTGTTTCTGATTCTTAGAGTCATCATAGAGCCATTAACACACAGGTCACCATTTCTGACGGCCGTCAGAATGTGTGACCCAGAAAAAAAAAATGCTTCAAGAATGTGTGTTCCTATCTTAACTGCTTCCTAAAGGCATCACAATTTCGAAAGATCGTTTTGGGTAATTATTTAATCGATTCACATTAATCTGGAGCCGTTGTTTTTTATTTCGAATCGCCTTAGAGCCATTACCACACAAGTCACCATTTCTGACGGCCGTCAGAATATGTGACCCACAATAAAAAAACATGCTTTAAGAATGTGTGTTTCCACTGTAACTGCTTCCCAAAGGTATTAAAACTTTCGAAAGATCGTTTGGGGTAGTTATTTCATCGATTAACATTAATCTGGAGCCGTTGTTTCTGATTTAGAATCGTCATAGAGCCATTAACACACAGGTCACCATTTCTGACGGCCGTCAGAATGTGTGACCCACAAAAAAAAAATGCTTTAAGAATTTGTGTTCCCACTGTAACTGCTTCCCAAAGGTATTACAACTTTCAAAAATGGTTTGGGTTGTTGTTTAATCGATTCCTACTAATCTGGAGACATTTTTCTTACTTAGAGTCATCATAGAGCCATAACCACCGAGATCACCATATCTGACGGCCGTCAGAATGTGTGACCCACAAAAAAATATATATTTTAAGAATGTGTGTTCCCCCTGTAACTGCTTCCCAAAGGTAATAAAACTTTCAAAGATGGTTTGGGGTAGTTATTTCATCGATTCACACTAATCCTGAGCCGTTGTTTCTGATTTAGAGTCATCATAGAGCCATTAACACACAGGTCACCATTTCTGACGGCCGTCAGAATGTGTGACCCACAAAAAAAAAATGCTTCAAGAATGTGTGTTCCCATCTTAACTGCTTCCTAAAGGCATCACAATTTCGAAAGATCGTTTTGGGTAATTATTTAATCGATTCACATTAATCTGGAGCTGTAGTTTTTTTTTTCGAGTTGTCTTAGAGCCATTACCACACAGGTCACCATTTCTGACGGCCGTCAGAATATGTGACCCACAATAAAAAAAAAAAATGTTTTAAGAATGTGTGTTCCCACCGCATCTGCTTCCTAAAGGTATTAAAACTTTCAAAGATGGTTTGGGGTAGTTATTTCATCGATTCACACTAATCATGAGCCGTTGTCTCTGATTTAGAGTCGTCATAGAGCCATTGACACACAGGTCACCATTTCTGACGGCCGTCAGAATGTGTGACCCACAAAAAAAATATGTTGAAAGAATGTGTGTTCCCACCGTATCTGCTTCCTAATGGTATTAACATTTCAAAAGATCGTTTTGGGTAGTTATTTCATCAATTCACATTAATCTGGAGCCGTTGTTTCTGATTTAGAATCGTCATAGAGCCACAGGTCACCATTTCTGACGGCCGTCAGAATATGTTTTAATAATGAGTGTTCCCACCATAACTGCTTCCCAAAGGTATTAAAACTTCGAAATATTCTTTTTTTGTAGTTATTTAATCGATTCACACTCATCTGGAGAAATTGTTCTTACTTAGAGTCATCATAGAGCCAAAACCACCGAGGTCACCATTTCTGACGGCAGTCAGAATGTGTGACCCACAAAACAAAAATGCTTTAAGAATGTGTGTTTCCACTGTAACTGCTTCCCAAAGGTATTAAAACTTTCAAAGATGGTTTGGGGTAGTTATTTAATCGATTCACACTAATCTTGAGCCGTTGTTTCTGATTTAGAATCGTCATAGAGCCATTAACACACAGGTCACCATTTCTGACGGCCGTCAGAATGTGTGACCCACAAAAAAAAAATGCTTTAAGAATTTGTGTTCCCACTGTAACTGCTTCCCAAAGGTAATACAACTTTCAAAGATGGTTTGGGGTAGTTATTTCATCGATTCACACTAGTCCTGAGCCGTTGTTTCTGATTTAGAGTCATCAGAGCCATTAACACACAGGTCACAATTTCTGACAGCCGTCAGAATGTGTGACCCACAAAAAAAAATGCTTCAAGAATGTGTGTTCCTATCTTAACTGCTTCCTAAAGGCATCACAATTTCGAAAGATCATTTTGGGTAATTATTTAATCGATTCACATTAATCTGGAGCCGTTGTTTTTTATTTCGAGTCGTCTTAGAGCCATTACCACACAGGTCACCATTTCTGACGGCCGTCAGAATGTGTGACCCACAAAAAAAATATGTTGAAAGAATGTGTGTTCCCACCGTATCTGCTTCCTAATGGTATTAACATTTCAAAAGATCGTTTGGGGTAGTTATTTCATAAATTCACATTAATATGGAGCCGTTGTTCCTGATTTAGAATCGTCATAAAGCCATTAACACACAGGTCACCATTTATGACGGCCGTCAGAATGTGTGACCCACAAAAAAAAGATGTTTTAAGAATGTGTGTTCCCACCGTAACTGCTTCCTAAAGGTATTACAATTTCGAAAGGTCGTTTGGGGTAGTTCTTTAATCGATTCACATTAATGTGGAGCCGTTGTTTCTGATTTCAAGTCGTCACATAGCCATTACCACACAGGTCACCATTTCTGACGGCCGTCAGAATGTGTGACCCACAATAAAAGAAAACATGTTTTAATAATGAGTGTTCCCACCGTAACTGCTTCCCAAAGGTATTAAAACTTTCAAAGATGGTTTGGTGTAGTTATTTCATCGATTCACACTAATCTTGAGCCGTTTTTTCTGATTTAGAATCGTCAGAGAGCCATTGACAGACAGGTCACCATTTCTGACGGCCGTCAGAATGTGTGACCCACAATAAAAGAAAAAAGCTGTTTTAAGAACTTGTGTTCCCACCGTAACTGCCTCCTGAAGGTATTAGAATTTCGAAAGTTCGTTTGGGGTAGTTATTTAATCGATTCACATTAATATGGAGCCGTTGTTTCTGATTTAGAGTCGTCACATAGCCATTATCACACAGGTCACCATTTCTGACAGCCGTCAGAATGTGTGACCCACAATAAAAGAAAACAAATGTTTTAAGAATGTGTGTTCCCTCTGTAACTGCTTCCCAAAGGTATTAAAACTGTCAAAGATGGTTTGGGGTAGTTATTTCATCGATTCACACTAATCTTGAGCGTTGTTTCTGATTTAGAATCGTCATAGAGCCATTAACACACAGGTCACTATTTCTGACGGCCGTCAGAATGTGTGACCCACAAAAAAAAAAAAATGTTTTAAGAATGTGTGTTCCCCTGTAACTGGTTCCCAAAGGTATTAAAACTTTCAAAGATGGTTTCGGGTAGTTATTTCATCGATTCACACTAATCTTGAGCCGTTGTTTCTGCTTTAGAATCGTCATAGAGCCATTAACACACAGGTCACCATTTCTGACGGCCGTCAGAATGTGTGACCCACAAAAAAAAAACATGCTTTCAGAATGTGTTCCCACCGTATCTGCTTCCTAAAGGTTTTAACATTTCGAAAGATCGTTTGGGGTAGTTATTTCATCGATTCACACTAATCTGGAGAAATGTTTCTTACTTAGAGTCATCATAGAGCCATAAACACGGAGGTCACCATTTCTGACGGCCGTCAGAATGTGTGACCCACAAAAAAAAACTTGCTTTAAGAATGTTTATTCACATGTTAACTGCTTCCTAAGTGTATTACAATTTCGAAAGATCGTTTGGGGTAATTATTCTAATCGATTCACACTAATCTGGAGAAATTGTTCTTACTTAGAGTCATCATAGAGCCATAACCACCGAGGTCACCATTTCTGACGGCAGTCAGAATGTGTGACCCACAAAAAATATATGTTTTAAGAATGTGTGTTCCCCTCTAACTGCTTCCCAAAGGTATTAAAACTTTCAATGATGGTTTGGGGTAGTAATTTCATCGATTCACACTAATCTTGAGCCGTTATTTCTGATTTAGAATCGTCATAGAGCCATTAACACACAGGTCACTATTTCTGACGGCCGTCAGAATGTGTGACCCACAAAAAAAAAACATGCTTTAAGAATGTGTGTTCCCACTGTAACTGCTTCCCAAAGGTATTAAAACTTTCAAAGATGGTTTCGGGTAGTTATTTAATCGATTCACACTAATCTTGAGCCGTTGTTTCTGATTTAGAATCGTCATAGAGCCATTAACACACAGGTCACCATTTCTGACGGCCGTCAGAATGTGTGACCCACAAAAAAAAAACATGCTTTCAGAATGTGTGTTCCGACCGTATCTGCTTCCTAAAGGTTTTAACATTTTGAAAGATCGTTTGGGGTAGTTATTTCATCGATTCACACTAATCTGGAGAAATTTTTCTTACTTAGAGTCATCATAGAGCCATAAACACGGAGGTCACCATTTCTGACGGCTGTCAGAATGTGTGACCCACAAAAAAAAACTTGCTTTAAGAATGTTTATTCCCATGTTAACTGCTTCCTAAAGGTATTACAATTTCGAAAGATCGTTTGGGGTAATTATTTAATCGATTCACACTAATCTGGAGAAATTTTTCTTACTTAGAGTCATCATAGAGCCATAACCACCGAGGTCACCATTTCTGACGGCTGTCAGAATGTGTGACCCACAAAAAAGATATGTTTTAAGAATGTGTGTTCCCACTTTAACTGCTTCCCAAAGGTATTAAAACTTTCAAAGATGGTTTGGTGTAGTTATTTCATCGATTCACACTAATCTTGAGCGTTGTTTCTGATTTAGAATCGTCATAGAGCCATTAACACACAGGTCACTATTTCTGACGGCCGTCAGAATGTGTGACCCACAATAAAATAAAAAATATGTTTTAATAATGAGTGTTCCCACCATAACTGCTTCCCAAAGGTATTAAAACTTCGAAATATTCTTATTTTGTAGTTATTTAATCGATTCACACTCATCTGGAGAAATTGTTATTACTTAGAGTCATCATAGAGCCATAACCACCGAGGTCACCATTTCTGACGGCCGTCAGAATGTGTGACCCACAAAAAAAAACATGCTTTAACAATTTGTGTTCCCACTGTAACTGCTTCCCAAAGGTATTAAAACTTTCAAAGATGGTTTGGGGTAGTTAATTCATCGATTCACACTAATCTTGAGCTGTTGTTTCTGATTTAGAGTCATCATAGAGCCATAACCACCGAGGTCACCATTTCTGACGGCCGTCAGAATGTGTGACCCACAATAAAAGAAAAAATATGTTTTAATAATGAGTGTTCCCACCATAACTGCTTCCCAAAGGTATTGAAACTTCGAAATGTTCTTATTTTGTAGTTATTTAATCGATTCACACTCATCTGGAGAAATTGTTCTTACTTAGAGTCATCATAGAGCCATAACCACCGAGGTCACCATTTCTGACGGCAGTCAGAAAGTGTGACCCACAAAAATATATGTTTTAAGAATGTGTGTTCCCCTGTAAATGCTTCCCAAAGGTATTAAAACTTCGAAATATTCTTTTGTTGTCGTTTTTTACTCGATTCACTCTAATCTGGAGCCTTTTTTTCTTAGAGTCATCATAGAGCCATTACCACCGAGGTCACCATTTCTGACGGCCGTCAGAATGTGTGACCCACAAAAAAAAGATGTTTTTAGAATGTGTGTTCCCTCTGTAACTGCTTCCCAAAGGTATTACAACTTTCAAAGATTTTTTGGGGTAGTTATTTCATCGATTCACACTAATCCTGAGCCGTTGTTTCTGAATTAGAGTCGTCATAGAGGCATTACTACACAGGTCACCATTTCTGACGGCCGTCAGAATGTGTGACCCACAATAAAAGAAAACAAAATTTTTAAGAATGTGTTTTCCCTCTGTAACTGCTTCCCAAAGGTATTAAAACTGTCAAAGATGGTTTGGGGTAGTTATTTCATCGATTCACACTAATCTTGAGCCGTTGTTTCGGATTTAGAATCGTCAGAGAGCCATTACCACACAGGTCACCATTTCTGACGGCCGTCAGAATGTGTGACCCACAATAAAAGAAAAAAGCTGTTTTAAGAATGTGTGTTCCCACCGTAACTGCTTCCCAAAGGTATTAGAATTTCGAAAGGTTGTTTGTGGTAGTTATTTAATCGATTCACATTAATCTGGAGCCGTTGTTTCTGATTTAGAGTCGTCACATAGCCATTACCACACAGGTCACCATTTCTGACAGCCGTCAGAATGTGTGACCCACAATAAAAGAAAACAAATGTTTTAAGAATGTGTGTTCCCTCTGTAACTGCTTCCCAAAAGGTATTAAAACTGTCAAAGATGGTTTGGGGTAGTTATTTCATCGATTCACACTAATCTTGAGCCGTTGTTTCTGATTTAGAATCGTCATAGAGCCATTAACACACAGGTCACCATTTCTGACGGCCGTCAGAATGTGTGACCCACAAAAAAAAACATGCTTAAGAATGTGTGTTCCCACTGTAACTGCTTCCGAAAGGTATCACAATTTCGAAAGATCGTTTGGGGTAATTATTTAATCGATTCACATTAATCTGGAGCCGTTGTTTCTGATTTAGAGTCGTCATAGAGCCATTACCACTGAGGTCACCATTTCTGACGGCCGTCAGAATGTTTGACCCACAAAAAAAAACATGCTTTAACGATGTGTGTTCCCACTGTAACTGCTTCCCAAAGGTATTAAAACTTTCAAAGATGGTTTGGGGTAGTTATTTAATCGATTCACACTAATCTTGAGCCGTAGTTTCTGATTTAGAGTCGTCATAGAGCCATTACCACCCAGGTCACCATTTCTGACGGCCGTAAGAATGTGTGTTCCCACCATAACTGCTTCCCAAAGGTATTGACATTTCAAAATGTTCTTATTTTGTAGTTATTTAATCGATTCACACTCATCTGGAGAAATTGTTCTTACTTAGAGTCATCATAGAGCCATAACCACCGAGGTCACCATTTCTGACGGCAGTCAGAATGTGTGACCCACAAAAATATATGTTTTAAGAATGTGTGTTCCCCTGTAACTGCTTCCCAAAGGTATTAAAACTTTCAAAGATCGTTTGGGGTAGTTATTTCATCGATTCACACTAATCTTGAGCCGTTGTTTCGGATTTAGAATCGTCAGAGAGCCATTACCACACAGGTCACCATTTCTGACGGCCGTCAGAATGTGTGACCCACAATAAAAGAAAAAAGCTGTTTTAAGAATGTGTGTTCCCACCGTAACTGCTTCCTAAAGTTATTAGAATTTCGAAAGGTCGTTTGGGGTAGTTATTTAATCGATTCACATTAATCTGGAGCCGTTGTTTCTGATTTAGAGTCGTCATATAGCCATTACCACACAGGTCACCATTTCTGACAGCCGTCAGAATGTGTGACCCACAATAAAAGAAAACAAAATTTTTAAGAATGTGTTTTCCCTCTGTAACTGCTTCCCAAAGGTATTAAAACTGTCAAAGATGGTTTGGGGTAGTTATTTCATCGATTCACACTAATCTTGAGCCGTTGTTTCTGATTTAGAATCGTCATAGAGCCATTAACACACAGGTCACCATTTCTGACGGCCGTCAGAATGTGTGACCCACAAAAAAAAAACATGCTTTCAGAATGTGTGTTCCCACCGTATCTGCTTCCTAAAGGTTTTAACATTTCGAAAGATCGTTTGGGGTAGTTATTTCATCGATTCACACTAATCTGGAGAAATGTTTCTTACTTAGAGTCATCATAGAGCCATAACCACGGAGGTCACCATTTCTGACGGCCGTCAGAATGTGTGACCCACAAAAAAAAATGCTTTAAGAATGTTTATTCCCATGTTAACTGCTTCCTAAAGGTATTACAATTTCGAAAGATCGTTTGGGGTAAATATTTAATGATTCACACTAATCTGGAGAATTTTTTCTTACTTAGAGTCATCATAGAGCCATAACCACCGAGGTCACCATTTCTGACGGCCGTCAGAATGTGTGACCCACAAAAAAAGATGTTTTAAGAATGTGTGTTCCCTCTGTAACTGCTTCCCAAAGGTATTAAAACTTCGAAATATTCTTTTTTTGTAGGTATTTAATCGATTCATACTAATCTGGAGAAATTGTTCTTACTTAGAGTCATCATAGAGCCATAACCACCGAGGTCACCATTTCTGACGGCAGTCAGAATGTGTGACCCACAAAAAATATATGTTTTAAGAATGTGTGTTCCCCTCTAACTGCTTCCCAAAGGTATTAAAACTTTCAATGATGGTTTGGGGTAGTTATTTCATCGATTCACACTAATCTTGAGGCGTTGTTTCTGATTTAGAATCGTCAGAGAGCCATTACCACACAGGTCACCATTTCTGACGGCCGTCAGAATGTGTGACCCACAAAAAAATATGTTTTAAGAATGTGTGTTCCCTCTGTAACTGCTTCCCAAAGGTATTAAAACTTCGAAATATTCTTTTTTTGTAGTTATTTAATCGATTCATACCAATCTGGAGAAATTGTTCTTACTTAGAGTCATCATAGAGCCATAACCACCGAGGTCACCATTTCTGACGGCCGTCAGAATGTGTGACCCACAAAAAAAAATGCTTTAAGAATGTTTATTCCCATGTTAACGGCTTCCTAAAGGTATTACAATTTCGAAAGATCGTTTGGGGTAAATATTTAATCGATTCACACTAATCTGGAGATTTTTTTCTTACTTAGAGTCATCATAGAGCCATAACCACCGAGGTCACCATTTCTGACGGCCGTCAGAATGTGTGACCCACAAAAAAAGATGTTTTAAGAATGTGTGTTCCCTCTGTAACTGCTTCCCAAAGGTAATAAAACTTTCAAAGATGGTTTCGGGTAGTTATTTCATCGATTCACACTAATCATGAGCCGTTGTTTCTGATTTAGAGTCGTCATAGAGCCATTAATACACAGGTCACCATTTCTGACGGCCGTCAGAATGTGTGACCCACAATAAAAGAAAAATATGTTTTAATAATAAGTGTTCCCACCATAACTGCTTCCCAAAGGTATTAAAACTTTCAAAGATGGTTTGGGGTAATATTCTTTTTTTGTAGTTATTTAATCGATTCACACTCATCTGGAGAAATGTTTCTTACTTAGAGTCATCATAGAGCCATAACCATCGAGGTCACCTTTTCTGACGGCAGTCAGAATGTGTGACCCACAAAAAAAAATCATGCTTTAAGAATGTGTGTTCCCTCTGTAACTGCTTCCCAAAGGTATTAAAACTTTCAAAGATGGTTTGGGGTAGTTATTTCATCGATTCACACTAATCTTGAGCCGTTGTTTCTGATTTAGAATCGTGATAGAGCCATTAACACACAGGTCACCATTTCTGACGGCCGTCAGAATCTGTGAACCACAATAAAAGAAAAAACATGTTTTAATAATGAGTGTTCCCACCATAACTGCTTCCCAAAGGTATTAAAACTTCGAAATATTCTTTTTTTGTAGTTATTTAATCGATTCACACTCATCTGGAGAAATTGTTCTTACTTAGAGTCATCATAGAGCCATAACCACCGAGGTCACCATTTCTGACGACAGTCAGAATGTGTGACCCACAAAAAATATATGTTTTAAGAATGTGTGTTTTCCTCTAACTGCTTCCCAAAGGTATTAAAACTTTCAATGATGGTTCGGGGTAGTTATTTCATCGATTCACACTAATCTTGAGCCGTTGTTTCTGATTTAGAATCGTCAGAGAGCCATTACCACACAGGTCACCATTTCTGACGGCCGTCAGAATGTGTGACCCACAAAAAAATGTTTTAAGAATGTGTTTCCTCTGTAACTGCTTCCCAAAGGTATTAAAACTTCGAAATATTCTTTTTTTGTAGTTATTTAATCGATTCACACTAATCTGGAGAAATGTTTCTTACTTAGAGTCATCATAGAGCCATAAACACCGAGGTCACCATTTCTGACGGCAGTCAGAATGTGTGACCCACAAAAAATATATGTTTTAAGAATGTGTGTTCCCCTGTAACTGCTTCCCAAAGGTATTAAAACTTTCAAAGATCGTTTGGGGTAGTTATTTCATCGATTCACACTAATCTTGAGCCGTTGATTCGGATTTAGAATCGTCAGAGAGCCATTACCACACAGGTCACCATTTCTGACGGCCGTCAGAATGTGTGACCCACAATAAAAGAAAAAAGCTGTTTTAAGAATGTGTGTTCCCACCGTAACTGCTTCCCAAAGGTATTAGAATTTCGAAAGGTTGTTTGTGGTAGTTATTTAATCGATTCACATTAATCTGGAGCCGTTGTTTCTGATTTAGAGTCGTCACATAGCCATTACCACACAGGTCACCATTTCTGACAGCCGTCAGAATGTGTGACCCACAATAAAAGAAAACAAATGTTTTAAGAATGTGTGTTCCCTCTGTAACTGCTTCCCAAAGGTATTAAAACTGTCAAAGATGGTTTGGGGTAGTTATTTCATCGATTCACACTAATCTTGAGCCGTTGTTTCTGAACATAAAACATATACAAAAATATATGTTTTAAGAATGTGTGTTCCCCTCTAACTGCTTCCCAAAGGTATTAAAACTTTCAATGATGGTTTGGGGTAGTTATTTCATCGATTCACACTAATCTTGAGGCGTTGTTTCTGATTTAGAATCGTCAGAGAGCCATTACCACACAGGTCACCATTTCTGACGGCCGTCAGAATGTGTGACCCACAAAAAAATATGTTTTAAGAATGTGTGTTCCCTCTGTAACTGCTTCCCAAAGGTATTAAAACTTTCAAAGATGGTTTGGTGTAGTTATTTCATCGATTCACACTAATCTTGAGCGTTGTTTCTGATTTAGAATCGTCATAGAGCCATTAACACACAGGTCACTATTTCTGACGGCCGTCAGAATGTGTGACCCACAAAAAAAAAAAAATGTTTTAAGAATGTGTGTTCCCCTGTAACTGGTTCCCAAAGGTATTAAAACTTTCAAAGATGGTTTCGGGTAGTTATTTCATCGATTCACACTAATCTTGAGCCGTTGTTTCTGCTTTAGAATCGTCATAGAGCCATTAATACACAGGTCACCATTTCTGACGGCCGTCAGAATGTGTGACCCACAATAAAATAAAAAATATGTTTTAATAATGAGTGTTCCCACCATAACTGCTTCCCAAAGGTATTAAAACTTCGAAATATTCTTATTTTGTAGTTATTTAATCGATTCACACTCATCTGGAGAAATTGTTCTTACTTAGAGTCATCATAGAGCCATAACCACCGAGGTCACCATTTCTGACGGCCGTCAGAATGTGTGACCCACAAAAAAAAACATGCTTTAACAATTTGTGTTCCCACTGTAACTGCTTCCCAAAGGTATTAAAACTTTCAAAGATGGTTTGGGGTAGTTAATTCATCGATTCACACTAATCTTGAGCTGTTGTTTCTGATTTAGAGTCATCATAGAGCCATAACCACCGAGGTCACCATTTCTGACGGCCGTCAGAATGTGTGACCCACAATAAAAGAAAAAATATGTTTTAATAATGAGTGTTCCCACCATAACTGCTTCCCAAAGGTATTGAAACTTCGAAATGTTCTTATTTTGTAGTTATTTAATCGATTCACACTCATCTGGAGAAATTGTTCTTACTTAGAGTCATCATAGAGCCATAACCACCGAGGTCACCATTTCTGACGGCAGTCAGAAAGTGTGACCCACAAAAATATATGTTTTAAGAATGTGTGTTCCCCTGTAAATGCTTCCCAAAGGTATTAAAACTTCGAAATATTCTTTTGTTGTCGTTTTTTACTCGATTCACTCTAATCTGGAGCCTTTTTTTCTTAGAGTCATCATAGAGCCATTACCACCGAGGTCACCATTTCTGACGGCCGTCAGAATGTGTGACC
Organism: Hypomesus nipponensis; assembly: GCF_054491055.1. Lineage (NCBI taxonomy): Eukaryota > Metazoa > Chordata > Actinopteri > Osmeriformes > Osmeridae > Hypomesus > Hypomesus nipponensis. Next base: position 24,472,204 of record NC_140383.1, read on the forward strand.
CACAAAAAAAAGATGTTTTTAGAATGTGTGTTCCCTCTGTAACTGCTTCCCAAAGGTATTACAACTTTCAAAGATTTTTTGGGGTAGTTATTTCATCGATTCACACTAATCCTGAGCCGTTGTTTCTGAATTAGAGTCGTCATAGAGGCATTACTACACAGGTCACCATTTCTGACGGCCGTCAGAATGTGTGACCCACAATAAAAGAAAAAATATGTTTTAATAATGAGTGTTCCCACCATAACTGCTTCCCAAAGGTATTAAAATTTTCAAAGATGGTTTGGGGTAATAGTCTTTTTTTGTAGTTATTTAATCGATTCACACTCATCTGGAGAAATTGTTCTTACTTAGAGTCATCATAGAGCCATAACCACCGAGGTCACCATTTCTGACGGCAGTCAGAATGTGTGACCCACAAAAATGTATGTTTTAAGAATGTGTGTTCCCCTGTAACTGCTTCCCAAAGGTATTAAAACTTTCAAAGATCGTTTGGGGTAGTTATTTCATCGATTCACACTAATCTTGAGCCGTTGTTTCGGATTTAGAATCGTCAGAGAGCCATTACCACACAGGTCACCATTTCTGACGGCCGTCAGAATGTGTGACCCACAATAAAAGAAAAAAGCTGTTTTAAGAATGTGTGTTCCCACCGTAACTGCTTCCCAAAGGTATTAGAATTTCGAAAGGTTGTTTGTGGTAGTTATTTAATCGATTCACATTAATCTGGAGCCGTTGTTTCTGATTTAGAGTCGTCACATAGCCATTACCACACAGGTCACCATTTCTGACAGCCGTCAGAATGTGTGACCCACAATAAAAGAAAACAAATGTTTTAAGAATGTGTGTTCCCTCTGTAACTGCTTCCCAAAGGTATTAAAACTGTCAAAGATGGTTTGGGGTAGTTATTTCATCGATTCACACTAATCTTGAGCCGTTGTTTCTGATTTAGAATCGTCATAGAGCCATTAACACACAGGTCACCATTTCTGACGGCCGTCAGAATGTGTGACCCACAAAAAAAAACATGCTTTAAGAATGTGTGTTCCCACTGTAACTGCTTCCGAAAGGTATCACAATTTCGAAAGATCGTTTGGGGTAATTATTTAATCGATTCACATTAATCTGGAGCCGTTGTTTCTGATTTAGAGTCGTCATAGAGCCATTACCACTGAGGTCACCATTTCTGACGGCCGTCAGAATGTTTGACCCACAAAAAAAAACATGCTTTAACGATGTGTGTTCCCACTGTAACTGCTTCCCAAAGGTATTAAAACTTTCAAAGATGGTTTGGGGTAGTTATTTAATCGATTCACACTAATCTTGAGCCGTAGTTTCTGATTTAGAGTCGTCATAGAGCCATTACCACCGAGGTCACCATTTCTGACGGCCGTAAGAATGTGTGTTCCCACCATAACTGCTTCCCAAAGGTATTGACATTTCGAAATGTTCTTATTTTGTAGTTATTTAATCGATTCACACTCATCTGGAGAAATTGTTCTTACTTAGAGTCATCATAGAGCCATAACCACCGAGGTCACCATTTCTGACGGCAGTCAGAATGTGTGACCCACAAAAATATATGTTTTAAGAATGTGTGTTCCCCTGTAACTGCTTCCCAAAGGTATTAAAACTTTCAAAGATCGTTTGGGGTAGTTATTTCATCGATTCACACTAATCTTGAGCCGTTGTTTCGGATTTAGAATCGTCAGAGAGCCATTACCACACAGGTCACCATTTCTGACGGCCGTCAGAATGTGTGACCCACAAAAAAAAACATGCTTTAAGAATGTGTGTTCCCACTGTAACTGCTTCCGAAAGGTATCACAATTTCGAAAGATCGTTTGGGGTAATTATTTAATCGATTCACATTAATCTGGAGCCGTTGTTTCTGATTTAGAGTCGTCATAGAGCCATTACCACTGAGGTCACCATTTCTGACGGCCGTCAGAATGTTTGACCCACAAAAAAAAACATGCTTTAACGATGTGTGTTCCCACTGTAACTGCTTCCCAAAGGTATTAAAACTTTCAAAGATGGTTTGGGGTAGTTATTTAATCGATTCACACTAATCTTGAGCCGTAGTTTCTGATTTAGAGTCGTCATAGAGCCATTACCACCGAGGTCACCATTTCTGACGGCCGTAAGAATGTGTGTTCCCACCATAACTGCTTCCCAAAGGTATTGACATTTCGAAATGTTCTTATTTTGTAGTTATTTAATCGATTCACACTCATCTGGAGAAATTGTTCTTACTTAGAGTCATCATAGAGCCATAACCACCGAGGTCACCATTTCTGACGGCAGTCAGAATGTGTGACCCACAAAAATATATGTTTTAAGAATGTGTGTTCCCCTGTAACTGCTTCCCAAAGGTATTAAAACTTTCAAAGATCGTTTGGGGTAGTTATTTCATCGATTCACACTAATCTTGAGCCGTTGTTTCGGATTTAGAATCGTCAGAGAGCCATTACCACACAGGTCACCATTTCTGACGGCCGTCAGAATGTGTGACCCACAATAAAAGAAAAAAGCTGTTTTAAGAATGTGTGTTCCCACCGTAACTGCTTCCTAAAGTTATTAGAATTTCGAAAGGTCGTTTGGGGTAGTTATTTAATCGATTCACATTAATCTGGAGCCGTTGTTTCTGATTTAGAGTCGTCATATAGCCATTACCACACAGGTCACCATTTCTGACAGCCGTCAGAATGTGTGACCCACAATAAAAGAAAACAAAATTTTTAAGAATGTGTTTTCCCTCTGTAACTGCTTCCCAAAGGTATTAAAACTGTCAAAGATGGTTTGGGGTAGTTATTTCATCGATTCACACTAATCTTGAGCCGTTGTTTCTGATTTAGAATCGTCATAGAGCCATTAACACACAGGTCACCATTTCTGACGGCCGTCAGAATGTGTGACCCACAAAAAAAAAACATGCTTTCAGAATGTGTGTTCCCACCGTATCTGCTTCCTAAAGGTTTTAACATTTCGAAAGATCGTTTGGGGTAGTTATTTCATCGATTCACACTAATCTGGAGAAATGTTTCTTACTTAGAGTCATCATAGAGCCATAACCACGGAGGTCACCATTTCTGACGGCCGTCAGAATGTGTGACCCACAAAAAAAAATGCTTTAAGAATGTTTATTCCCATGTTAACTGCTTCCTAAAGGTATTACAATTTCGAAAGATCGTTTGGGGTAAATATTTAATCGATTCACACTAATCTGGAGAATTTTTTCTTACTTAGAGTCATCATAGAGCCATAACCACCGAGGTCACCATTTCTGACGGCCGTCAGAATGTGTGACCCACAAAAAAAGATGTTTTAAGAATGTGTGTTCCCTCTGTAACTGCTTCCCAAAGGTATTAAAACTTCGAAATATTCTTTTTTTGTAGGTATTTAATCGATTCATACTAATCTGGAGAAATTGTTCTTACTTAGAGTCATCATAGAGCCATAACCACCGAGGTCACCATTTCTGACGGCAGTCAGAATGTGTGACCCACAAAAAATATATGTTTTAAGAATGTGTGTTCCCCTCTAACTGCTTCCCAAAGGTATTAAAACTTTCAATGATGGTTTGGGGTAGTTATTTCATCGATTCACACTAATCTTGAGGCGTTGTTTCTGATTTAGAATCGTCAGAGAGCCATTACCACACAGGTCACCATTTCTGACGGCCGTCAGAATGTGTGACCCACAAAAAAATATGTTTTAAGAATGTGTGTTCCCTCTGTAACTGCTTCCCAAAGGTATTAAAACTTCGAAATATTCTTTTTTTGTAGTTATTTAATCGATTCATACCAATCTGGAGAAATTGTTCTTACTTAGAGTCATCATAGAGCCATAACCACCGAGGTCACCATTTCTGACGGCCGTCAGAATGTGTGACCCACAAAAAAAAATGCTTTAAGAATGTTTATTCCCATGTTAACGGCTTCCTAAAGGTATTACAATTTCGAAAGATCGTTTGGGGTAAATATTTAATCGATTCACACTAATCTGGAGAATTTTTTCTTACTTAGAGTCATCATAGAGCCATAACCACCGAGGTCACCATTTCTGACGGCCGTCAGAATGTGTGACCCACAAAAAAAGATGTTTTAAGAATGTGTGTTCCCTCTGTAACTGCTTCCCAAAGGTAATAAAACTTTCAAAGATGGTTTGGGGTAGTTATTTCATCGATTCACACTAATCTTGAGCCGTTGTTTCTGATTTAGAATCGTGATAGAGCCATTAACACACAGGTCACCATTTCTGACGGCCGTCAGAATCTGTGAACCACAATAAAAGAAAAAACATGTTTTAATAATGAGTGTTCCCACCATAACTGCTTCCCAAAGGTATTAAAACTTCGAAATATTCTTATTTTGTAGTTATTTAATCGATTCACACTCATCTGGAGAAATTGTTCTTACTTAGAGTCATCATAGAGCCATAACCACCGAGGTCACCATTTCTGACGACAGTCAGAATGTGTGACCCACAAAAAATATATGTTTTAAGAATGTGTGTTTTCCTCTAACTGCTTCCCAAAGGTATTAAAACTTTCAATGATGGTTCGGGGTAGTTATTTCATCGATTCACACTAATCTTGAGCCGTTGTTTCTGATTTAGAATCGTCAGAGAGCCATTACCACACAGGTCACCATTTCTGACGGCCGTCAGAATGTGTGACCCACAAAAAAAATTTTTAAGAATGTGTTTCCTCTGTAACTGCTTCCCAAAGGTATTAAAACTTCGAAATATTCTTTTTTTGTAGTTATTTAATCGATTCACACTAATCTGGAGAAATGTTTCTTACTTAGAGTCATCATAGAGCCATAAACACCGAGGTCACCATTTCTGACGGCAGTCAGAATGTGTGACCCACAAAAAATATATGTTTTAAGAATGTGTGTTCCCCTGTAACTGCTTCCCAAAGGTATTAAAACTTTCAAAGATCGTTTGGGGTAGTTATTTCATCGATTCACACTAATCTTGAGCCGTTGATTCGGATTTAGAATCGTCAGAGAGCCATTACCACACAGGTCACCATTTCTGACGGCCGTCAGAATGTGTGACCCACAATAAAAGAAAAAAGCTGTTTTAAGAATGTGTGTTCCCACCGTAACTGCTTCCCAAAGGTATTAGAATTTCGAAAGGTTGTTTGTGGTAGTTATTTAATCGATTCACATTAATCTGGAGCCGTTGTTTCTGATTTAGAGTCGTCACATAGCCATTACCACACAGGTCACCATTTCTGACAGCCGTCAGAATGTGTGACCCACAATAAAAGAAAACAAATGTTTTAAGAATGTGTGTTCCCTCTGTAACTGCTTCCCAAAGGTATTAAAACTGTCAAAGATGGTTTGGGGTAGTTATTTCATCGATTCACACTAATCTTGAGCCGTTGTTTCTGATTTAGAATCGTCATAGAGCCATTAACACACAGGTCACCATTTCTGACGGCCGTCAGAATGTGTGACCCACAAAAAAAAACATGCTTTAAGAATGTGTGTTCCCACTGTAACTGCTTCCGAAAGGTATCACAATTTCGAAAGATCGTTTGGGGTAATTATTTAATCGATTCACATTAATCTGGAGCCGTTGTTTCTGATTTAGAGTCGTCATAGAGCCATTACCACTGAGGTCACCATTTCTGACGGCCGTCAGAATGTGTGACCCACAAAAAAAAATGCTTTAAGAATGTGTGTTCCCCTGTAACTGCTTCCCAAAGGTATTAAAACTTTCAAAGATGGTTTGGGGTAGTTATTTCATCGATTCAGACTAATCTTGAGCCGTTGTTTCTGATTTAGAATCGTGATAGAGCCATTAACACACAGGTCACCATTTCTGACGGCCGTCAGAATGTGTGACCCACAATAAAAGAAAAAATATGTTTTAATAATGAGTGTTCCCACCATAACTGCTTCCCAAAGGTATTAAAACTTCGAAATATTCTTTTTTTGTACTTATTTAATCGATTCACATTAATCTGGAGAAATTTTTCTTACTTAGAGTCATCATAGAGCCATAACCACCGAGGTCACCATTTCTGACGGCCGTCAGAATGTGTGACCCACAAAAAAAAACATGCTTTAACGATGTGTGTTCCCACTGTAACTGCTTCCCAAAGGTATTAAAACTTTCAAAGATGGTTTGGGGTAGTTATTTAATCGATTCACACTAATCTTGAGCCGTAGTTTCTGATTTAGAGTCGTCATAGAGCCATTACCACCGAGGTCACCATTTCTGACGGCCGTAAGAATGTGTGTTCCCACTGTAACTGCTTCCCAAAGGTATCACAATTTCGAAAGATCGTTTGGGGTAATTATCTAATCGATTCACATTAATCTGGAGCCGTTGTTTTTTATTTCGATTCGTCTTAGAGCCATTACCACACAGGTCACCATTTCTGACGGCCGTCAGAATGTGTGACCCACAATAAAAGAAAAAAATGTTTTAAGAATGTGTGTTCCCTCTGTAACTGCTTCCCAAAGGTATTAAAACTGTCAAAGATGGTTTGGGGTAGTTATTTCATCGATTCACACTAATCTTGAGCCGTTGTTTCTGATTTAGAATCGTCATAGAGCCATTAACACACAGGTCACCATTTCTGACGGCCGTCAGAATGTGTGACCCACAAAAAAAAACATGCTTTAAGAATGTGTGTTCCCACTGTAACTGCTTCCGAAAGGTATCACAATTTCGAAAGATCGTTTGGGGTAATTATTTAATCGATTCACATTAATCTGGAGCCGTTGTTTCTGATTTAGAGTCGTCATAGAGCCATTACCACTGAGGTCACCATTTCTGACGGCCGTCAGAATGTGTGACCCACAAAAAAAAAATGCTTTAAGAATGTGTGTTCCCCTGTAACTGCTTCCCAAAGGTATTAAAACTTTCAAAGATGGTTTGGGGTAGTTATTTCATCGATTCAGACTAATCTTGAGCCGTTGTTTCTGATTTAGAATCGTGATAGAGCCATTAACACACAGGTCACCATTTCTGACGGCCGTCAGAATGTGTGACCCACAATAAAAGAAAAAATATGTTTTAATAATGAGTGTTCCCACCATAACTGCTTCCCAAAGGTATTAAAACTTCGAAATATTCTTTTTTTGTACTTATTTAATCGATTCACATTAATCTGGAGAAATTTTTCTTACTTAGAGTCATCATAGAGCCATAACCACCGAGGTCACCATTTCTGACGGCCGTCAGAATGTGTGACCCACAAAAAAAAACATGCTTTAACGATGTGTGTTCCCACTGTAACTGCTTCCCAAAGGTATTAAAACTTTCAAAGATGGTTTGGGGTAGTTATTTAATCGATTCACACTAATCTTGAGCCGTAGTTTCTGATTTAGAGTCGTCATAGAGCCATTACCACCGAGGTCACCATTTCTGACGGCCGTAAGAATGTGTGTTCCCACTGTAACTGCTTCCCAAAGGTATCACAATTTCGAAAGATCGTTTGGGGTAATTATCCAATCGATTCACATTAATCTGGAGCCGTTGTTTTTTATTTCGATTCGTCTTAGAGCCATTACCACACAGGTCACCATTTCTGACGGCCGTCAGAATGTGTGACCCACAATAAAAGAAAAAAATGTTTTAAGAATGTGTGTTCCCACCGTAACTGCTTCCCAAAGGTATTAAAACTTTCAATGATGGTTCGGGGTAGTTATTTCATCGATTCACACTAATCTTTAGCCGTTGTTTCTGATTTAAAATCGTCAGAGAGCCATTACCACACAGGTCACCATTTCTGACGGCCGTCAGAATGTTTGACCCACAAAAAAAAACATGCTTTAACGATGTGTGTTTCCACTGTAACTGCTTCCCAAAGGTATTAAAACTTTCAAAGATGGTTTGGGGTAGTTATTTCATCGATTCACATTAATCTGGAGCCGTAGTTTCTGATTTAGAGTCGTCATAGAGCCATTACTACACAGGTCACCATTTCTGACGGCCGTCAGAATGTGTGACCCACAAAAAAAATATGTTTTAAGAATATATGTTCCCACCGTATCTGCTTCCTAAAGGTATTAACTTTTCAAAAGATCGTTTGGGGTAGTTATTTCATCAATTCACATTAATCAGGAGCCGTTGTTTCTGATTTAGAATCGTCATAGAGCCTAACACACAGGTCACCATTTCTGACGGCCGTCAGAATGTTTGACCCACAATAAAAGAAAAAATATGTTTTAAGAATGTGTTTTCCCAAAATAATTGCTTCCCAAAAGTATTAAAACTTCGAAATATCATTTGGGGTAGTTATTTAATCGATTCACATTAATCCAGAGCCATTTTTTCTTACTTACAGTCAGCATAGAGCCATTGCTACCGAGGTCACCCTTTCTGACGGCCGTCAGAATGTGTGACGCACAAAAAACAAAATGTTTTAAGAATGTGTATTCCCACGTAACTGCCTCCCAAAGGTATAAAAACTTCGAAATAGTATTTTGTTGTAGTTATTTAATCGATTCACACTAATCTGGAGCAAATTTTTCTTACTTAGAGTCATCATAGAGCCATTACCACCGAGGTCACCATTTCTGACGGCCGTCAGAATGCGTGACCCACAAAAAAATATATGTTTTAAGAATGTGTGTTCCCACTGTAACTGCTTCCCAAAGGTATTAAAACTTCGAAATATCCTTTGGGGTAGTTATTTAATCGATTCACATTAAACCAGAGCCATTTTTTCTTACTTAGAGTCAGCATAGAGCCATTACCACCGAGGTCACCATTTCTGACAGCCGTCAGAATGTGTGACCCACAAAAAAAAAATGTTTTAAGAATGTGTGTTCCCACCGTAACTGCTTCCTAAAGGTGTTATAATTTCCAAAGATCGTTTGGGGTAGTTATTTAATCGATTCACACTAATCTGGAGCCATTTTTTCTGACTTAGAGTCATCATAGAGCCATTACCACCGGGGTCACCATTTCTGACCGCTGTCAGAATGTGTGACCCACAAAAAAAAAATGTTTTAAGAATGTGTGTTCCAGGGCCGGATGCAGCCTGCTTTGACTGGGGGGGCAGTGAACATTTCTGGGGGGTCATTATGATTACGGAAGGGGGTCGTTTAATTTTTTATATAACCATTTTTTTCTTATTTTTGAGTCTACTTAACAATCCGAGTGTTAATCAGGCACGGAGCCAGATGTTACACACATTCGGGGCTTAACCCAAACCCATGACACATCCTCGGTTCGATCTGATTCTGGACAGGATCCTTCACAGTGCGAGCGCGCGCAGCACGCGAGCAACATTTTTGGGAATTAATTTGAGCGCAAAATAGTTTTTTGAGCTCTATGTAAAATAAACCGCTGCTGTTTTCCAATTGGTAAAAACTTTTGCTATGAAGGTGATGTCTTTATCATTTCTGGCTCCAAATTGTCGACAGGGGAAGCAGAAACATGCATGTAGCTTGACTGAGTATTCTAACCAAGTTTGAGAGCGATGCCTAGGACCTTGGATGAAAATGCGCATGGGGTACGTTTGCAGAACAGGCCGCATTGGATTCAAACCATGCTCGCCTTCACCCAGCAGCGGTAACGTTGGTACCGGAAGACAGGGAAGTGATTCCACTCGGACCAGCACGCTCTGCCTGCTCTGGAGTATGAGTTTAATATCCCTTGTCGCTGGGGCAGTAGTAGATGGTTTGGGATCAGAAATCGATGCATGATTAAAGGTTTTTCTTTGTAGGTACAAACATGCACGCAAGAATCGATGGCTAACGAAGCTAAAAGAAGCGACCACTGTTAATGTCTTTAATCCGTGTATCTCAAATAAAGATTACAACTGAAACAGAAGTATGAAATTCCAGGGTCTAACATTAAACACCAATGCTACACTTTACTATTCGTCAAAAGCCCTCCACAAAAGACCGATAAACAATAACTTCGAGAACAAGTGAGTGGCAAGAGATTCGAGGTTGATTAAACATTTATCGGTAAACGTGGATTGCGGAGCTCTAACATACGTTGCCCATTATAAACCAGACAATCACTGGTAAAAAAAAAAAAAAAAAGAAGCCTATTACTGAAAGCACTAACAGACTTTTTCATAGCTTCAACATGTAACCATATAGGCTGAAGTCAGAAGGAGCTTGGTGGGGGCGCGACAGAAATCTGGGGGGGCGCGGCAGAAATCTGGGGGGGCGCAGCCCACCCCAGCCCCCCCTGGATCCGGCCCCGACCGTGACTCTTAAACCTCGATACAGCGCGCACACATCATTGCTGCATTTGAAATGCCTCTCAAAAGCTTTGGTTTTCTGCACAAAATGGAGTTCTTCCTTTACCGATTAACTCCAACTTCTCATTAAAAGTTAACCTTGAAAACAGCGCACATACTGCAACAAACCCCTTTGTAACGAATTTTGTTGCAGTTCCACCAGAGTTCCACTGGGAGTGATCGCGGTCCAGTGCAAAATGAATGGGTGTCTATGGAGCTCCCCTTAGTTTAGCTATGGAGCTAAACTAAATTTGTCTCTTTCGCCTGATTGTCGTTGAGAAATCTTAGATTCGATTGTAGTTTTTGCATGTTTTCAATATGTATTATAGGTCAAAAGTTGAATTAACGAGTACTTATGTACTTTCGATTTTTTACAGGGTGACTCGTTGTTGTCCATAACCATAGAGTTAGCATTCTGCTAATGAATGCTGATTGGTTCGTGAAGGACTGACAACGACCAGAGATCCCGCTTGATGGTATCCAAAGCGGAACCAGAATGTCAGAGCATTAGCAGAGAATGTCTAACCATAGCTAGAAAGATGGCATTTTCCTCCCAACAACGGAGGCAGCAAAATTCTGATAGGGTGACAAAAGGGGATTTTTTTCATTTAACTCCACACATTCCAACACAAACTGAATAGACAGGAATGAAAGGTTTATTTCAGAAACATTGTCTCTAGATTGTCAAATTATGAATTGATAAAATAAAATAAGAACAGATTACTTTTAATATATATATATATATATATATATATTAGAATATATTAGGCCCTCTCTGAGGGCCTAGACTATGGCCATGACAGTTCCCCACAGACCCCCAGCGGCGAGTGACAGAATTGCTCAATCAAAAAAGAACCGAAACGAAATCGAAAGTGATTTCATTGACACTGAAATGCAACCAGCTCACTCACTTCTGACTAAAGTGCACTCGGTTGGCTAGTGTGCATCCAGCTATCTTCGAGGTGGTACTGACACGACGAGGAGGAAATGGGCACTAAGGATGATAACGTTTGGAAAACTCTTATCGATGTCTTCAAACCCAGGTTGCGCAAACTGATCCTGGTCGAGCCTGTTCTGGATTACCTAGATTTCATAGACGCAGACCAAAAAGAACTAATAAAAAACAAAGCAAAGACAGAGAGCAACATCCGGGCTGTTGACGTACTCATTGAAACGCTCATCAGAAAACAGTACCCGGCTGGCTGGTTCAGGTCCTTTGTAGTTGCCCTCTCGGCAGCAGGTTGTCAACATGCTGCGAGTTATGTGGAGGGTCGCCCTCCAAGCCCCTCATTGGAGGCAGAGAATGACTACTGCGTCCGACTTATTGAAGTTCTCTCACCCACACTTTTGGAAATGAAGACTAATGATGTGTCCCATAGGTGTTTTGAATTAGAAATTATCAACCAGGAGGACCTCGAAGTTGTGAGTAGTCTATGTACTGTCTGTTAGCCTGTGTGCCAACTATGCTATCTACTTGACCTAAACTCAGATCCATAGTAGCGTACATACACCATTGCATGTTTTGAATTAGGCTACATACGTAGAAATATATAAAAGTTTCTGTTATAGTCTATGAAATTGTATTATTGTGCTGTAGATATAGCCAACTGTATATTTTCTGTTCATATTTACTATGTGTGGTTCCACGGTTTAACCAGAAGGGGGGGTACTAATCCACTAATTAAGGAGCTGAAAGAAGTTCTGCATTACACGGTGCAGTGTAATCATGTTCAATAATATCTTAGATTTCAGCTAAAACTCCAAAAGAAGGAGCTCGTGAACTGCTGAGAAGGGTGGTGAGATGTCCTCCTGGCTGGTTCTCCACCTTCCTGCTGGTCTTGCGAGACACAGAGCACATTCCCCTGTACAGGGAGCTGACTGGAGGAAGCCCTGGGGAGGAGGGGAATGGTAAAATGTCACTGTTGTTGACGCTGCTTCCCCTGATATAAATACATAGGAATCGTGTTTAAAATAAGTAAAACATTCAAAAAGCCTTACAGATCATTGGAACAGATTTTAACTTGACCTCAATTAAAATTGTTTCACATACGCCCATAGAACTGCCCCTCAACCAACCTCTACCAAAGTAACTTTGTACAGTGATTGATTCCACACTGTACTAAAGTGTTTCTGCTCCCCCCCCCCCCCCCCCACCCAGAGCCAGGTGAGGATGGGGACGGACCTCCAGGGGAAGCCCCCACCCAGGGCCAGGCCCCCACCCAGAGCCAGGCCCCCACCCAGGGCCAGGCCCCCACCCAGGGCCAGGCCCCCACCCAGAGCCAGGCCCCCACCCAGAGCCAGGCCCTCACCCAGAGCCAGGCCCCCACCCAGGGCCAGGCCCCCACCCAGAGCCAGGCAGCCCAGAGTCCTGAAGGCTCGGAGGACGACACCCTGGACAGCAGCGGCGTATCAGGGATGAGCATGGATGAGTCCTTAGACACTACAGGTCAGATCATCCTTATTACAAGGTGCACCTGCACCATAGTGAATTAGTAGCAGTAATAGTATGAACTTTAGTAGTGTAGCAGTAATAGTATAAACGTTAGTAGTGTAGCAGTAATAGTATAAACTTTAGTAGTGTAGCAGTAATAGTATGAACTTTAGTAGTGTAGCAGTAATAGTATAAACGTTAGTAGTGTAGCAGTAATGGTAGGAACATTAGTAGTGTAGCAGTAATGGTAGTAACATTAGTAGTGTAGCAGTAATGGTAGTAGCACTGTAGCAGTCTTAGTACTTGGTACTTAATGGTAGAATCAAAATAAAATCAAATGCATTTCTCTGTGACCTTTTACAAGCTATGTCACAGAGGGCTTGACACACACCCATAATACTGCACCTACACCAAGCTAGACTCTCGTGGGAAACAAGGAGATAGTCCCAGGAGACCTCAGTGAGAGCAGTTCAGTCAGGGCTCCCCTCCTCCAGAGACGATTGGTGAGGCCAAGAGGTGCAGACCAGAGGCTGAACATAGACATGCATCAATCATGCTTATATATATATATATATATATATATATATGCATATATACACATACATATATATACACATACATACATATATATATATATATATATATATATATATATATATATACACATACATATATATACATATATTTATATAAGCATATATACTTATGCTTCTACTATATAGTCGAAGTATAAGTAGAAACACTAGTATTAGTAGTAGCGGTAGTTCTATAGTAGTAGCAGTTGTAGTACTATAGTTGTAGCAGTAGTAGTACTAATAGTAGTAGCAGTAGTAGCACTAATAGTAGCAGTAGTAGTACTAATAGTAATAGCAGTAGTAGTACTAAAAGTAGTAGTAGTACTAGTAGTAGTAGCAGTAGTAGTACTAATAGTAGCAGTAGTAGTACTAATAGTAATAGCAGTAGTAGTACTAATAGTAATAGCAGTAGTAGTACTAGTAGTAGTAGCAGTAGTAGTACTAATAGTAGTAGCAGCAGTACTATAGTAGTAGCAGTAGTAATACTAATAATAGTATCAGTAGTAGTACTAATAGTAGTAGCAGTAGTAGTACTGTAGTTGTAGCAGTAGTAGTACTAATAGTAGTAGCAGTAGTAGTACTAATAGTAGTAGCAGTAGTATTATAGTAGTAGCATTAGTAGTACTAATAGTAGTAGCAGTAGTAGTACTAATAGTAGTAGCAGTAGTAGTACTAATAGTAGTAGCAGTAGTACTATAGTAGTAGCAGTAGTAGTACTAATGGTAGTAGCAGTAGTAGTACTAATAGTAGTAGTAGTAGTAGTACTAATAGTAGTAGCAGTAGTAGTACTAATAGTAGTAGCTGTAGTAGTACTAATAGTCGTCAGTCAGTCACAGTATTCCAAAGTCACCAGGAGAGGGGGCATTTGAGTCATTTTCATTAAAGTTTAAGTTGTACCCAATTTCATTTTGTTGTTGATATATATATAACTTCTGACTTCACACAATACATGTATGCATTGTATGTGATTATGTTTAGACTGCAGGAAAATAAGATCATAAGCATGTCTTCTGTACAGAAAATGTAAAGAGACTACTGTGATCTTTTTAGATCTTTACCAAGAACAGGAAGAGCAAAGTAGGGACAGCTTGGATGTCTCACTCTCAGGTAATTCCCAGACAGAAATATACATTTAGCACTGTCCATTTCTCTTCAAATCCTCACCAAATCATTCAATATTTGTACTGAATCCCATCTTGTCCCTAGTTATGATCTCTGAAGCTCTCCCTCAAAACTAGGCTAAACAGAGTCAGTGTCTCACGTTTCATCTGGAAGAGAACGGGGTTGAACACCTTTGGAAGAAGGTGGACATTCTGGAAATATGCAGTCATGGAGGGAGCTTCGCAAAGCTGGCCTCAAATGAAGGCCAAATGTTCCGACCAGCGTGTTAGACATACAATATCGTAAATTCAGAATCAGTCAGCTGAAAACTGTGGACTCTAGTCACATTTTCCTCAGCCGAGTCATCGTTGTGGCGCTGAGTTCGCTCTTCATTCTGTTTTTTTGTCTCTTTAGATCAAAGTAATGAAAGACAGGGTTTTAATGGATGAGTTCTGAGTGCTTGTCCTATTTGGCTCAGAAAGTGTGTTCCATGTGCATCCTGACAGACCTCACAGATGTTCAAATGTTCAGAGCGTAGCCACGAGACTCCTAATTGCAAACACATGCTATACAGGCCGGGCAGCGCTGCATTGCTATTCTTTGATTTTGTATCCAAATAGTTGTAATTCAGAAAACAAATCTAGTATGAGAGTGATGCTTCTAGCCAAATATAAAGCTGCTTCTTCCTGAAGCAGCTGTCTCCCCATTCATTTCACATCGCTGACATGATTGGTACACTGAGCCAGCCAATCAATTTCTGGCAGTAGCCCACCAGAAGGGTGTCCGTGACATCATCCAGGTTTTATTTGGAGCGGGGAGTCAGGGGAGAGGAAGGAGAAATGACAGGTGGGCCAGGAGAGGAGTGCTCCGCCAGGTGAAGCTGAACACCCACACAGACAGATGATGCCAATCAAACAAGTCTCTCATGAGGGCCTTTTTTTATTGCTCTCATTACTCGCCAACAAACTCACATTTGTTCTCATTACATCACTATTAAGGCAACAAGCTACCATTTGTTACACCATGTCGGAGTATGTATAATGTAATACACGTACGCTTGTATTTTGGAGGAATTCCCAGTTAAGGCAGAGAAAGCGCACACGTCCTAGGTTCATTTTCCATCACTGTAAAGCAGTTGCATATGAGCTCTCCAGTTGGCAATAGGAACTCAGTATTTTTGAATTAAAACCAGTCCCTGTGGCTTTGCTATCTTATTGACATTGTGTTTAGCATGGCTAATGATGGAATTTCCGCTAATAAGTCTGAGGTCTGGGAACTGCTACAACAGGACTGGGAGATCACCAAGGCTGCAGTCTACTTCATATTGACTTTAGGCTCCTATCTCTCAATCTCCATAACTGCATGCTGCCTCAGTCCATTTTAATACTGAGCCTTAACACAGGCCTGGGTCCTCTGACAGAATGATCCAGAGTTTGCCATGTACATGATGTTATTCTAACAGACCGCTTGAGGTCACAGCTCAGTGGAACATCAAAACCTCCAAAACAACAACAAGCAGAGCCTTTTCCTGCTGAGAGAGTAGGAACCATCGGCCCTGACTCCAGGTTGCTGACATTGACACCGTTCAGGTCTCCAGACTGAAGCTCTGCTTTACTTTACAGATGGCAGCGACACCTCAAGTTCTGCCGGAAGCCCCAGGAAAGCTGACATTGTCCTTCGAGATTATCAGATGGAGGTTGCGCGACCTGCCTTGGAGGGGAAAAACATCATTGTCTGCCTGCCGACAGGAAGTGGCAAAACCCGAGTGGCAGTGTATATTACTAAACAACATCTGGACGGCAGGAGGAGAGAGGGCCTGCCTGGGAAAGTGGTGGTCCTGGTTAACAAGGTACCACCTGTGGCCTCACCTCGTGCTAGGACGTTCTGTTCTTCCCTAGACCTACTGTACTCACGTCAGGCATGCACATGTCTACTGATGGAAAGAGAGATTCTGTGGGAATATTGTGGAGTGGAAAATGCTGTGCCACAATCAATCAATGTGGTATCACGCACCACAAATGATAGGTTCAGTTCAGAGTAACAAAAACTGCATTTTACAACATTGCAGTTTAGCTCTTATTTCCTGGCTCAGACTGTCTCTCGTCAGGATAGTTTTACTGTGTCAGTGTTAAATAAAAAACATGTTAAAGTAGCTACAATAGCACAGTAGTGGTAATTTTACAGTCACAGTCATGTCATTTCTTTAGTAAGTATTCTACTGTCTTCCCCATATGAGCTGCTCTGAGTATGGCATCTTGTTCATTAAGGGGAGGGAGATTTTTATTTAAGAAGAGTTTCTTAAACAAACTACAGGAGATCCAAATAAACAAAGGGGAAATGGAAAAATAGCTTTCATCAGCATGGTGTTTGTGGCAGGAAAGGCAAAGTCCAGTGAGGACCGCCCTAGAACACTACATAGACCAACATGGACCACGGCCAATCTGAAACCCAGCCTCAAACAAAGACCTAATGTAGATCCATAAGATACACACATGCACTTGTCAACACCACCTAAACCTTTGGATTTACTCATTTCGTAAACAGAGGCTCCTGCCAGGAGAGGGGCGTTATCTTGTTGCAGCAGCTACAAGCTGATACACAGATAATGCCCTCTACAGCCGTACACTGATTCAAAGTTATGTGATCTCTGTCCTTTAGGTGCCCTTGGTTGAGCAGCATTACTCCACAGAGTTCTGGAAGTTTCTGAAACACCAGTACAAAGTGGAGAAAGTCAGTGGAGACTCCCAGCTCAAAATCTCCTTCACTCAGATAGTCCAGACGAACGATATCATAATCTGCACTGCCCAGATCCTGGAGAACTACTTGGAGAGGGCCAATGATGGCGACGATGAGGGGATTCAGTTATCAGGTTTGGCAAAATCTTCTTGACATTCGACATTTCCTTAATTGTCCAAACTGTTCCAGAGAAAGATTTTTTTTACGTCACATTGATTCCACTTTTACATATATACTGCACTGTATACAGTATATTCATATTGATGAGATATTTTATCAAAGAGGTATATTGGAGTTCTGTAGGCAAGTCAACTGCCCTGCATGGTTGCCACTGCCAGGGTTTAGGAGCTGCATGTTTGTATCCTATGGGAGTTCATCTGACAGGTTCTTGTCAAAGTCATCTGTTTCCCCCTCTCCCGTCCGCTACTGTTGGCTCTCCCCAGTCCAGAGAGGAACCCCAGCCCCCTTCCCCTCAGTGGAACATATGCTGTTTGTTGAAACGCCTCAGAAAACGCTATTTTTTTTTTCCTTTTTTCCCTTCCTCTGGCTTCCAAGGCACACGTCTGTTTAAGCCATCAGCGGCTGGCTGTTCATATTCACATGAGAGTGTCTGTCACTGCATCAGGCTGGCTGTTCCACTCCTCACTCCCAGGCTCTCCAGAGACTCGCCTGCCTGACCCCCTTTAGAAGTTGCATTTGCAGCTTCCTCTACGATCTGTGAATGCTTCTTGGCTCGTAACACATCTCACATTGCTGTGAAACGCACATTTCACACAAGTCTTGTTTTGGGGTTGTGGTGACCGTGGGGTGTGTTTCAAACTGCGGCGTTGGAATTCCTAGAAAAGTGCTGGTTTGTTTGGGGAGACACCGAACCAGAGTGTAATTTGTGAGTGCAAATAAGCCACCTCCATATTTACAGTACAAGTTCTAAACCAGAGACGAGACAAGAAGATCAGATACCGTGGTTTTACTGGAGGGAAATCATTTCTTTGAACCCTGCAGCAGTTTAAACATCCCCTATAGCACAGTGCAGTAGCTTAGGAGTGAGACTTGGTGCTCTGCTAAGACTACAACCCATGTAGTGTTCTCTCTGTTTTACCAGACAAGCTGAGGGGCTAACCTTACTGTCTAACCAAATGCATCCCATGAATCCTGATGCTGTGTTATAATTATCATGTGTTCTCTGCCTTGTAGATTTGACCCTCATTGTAATTGATGAGTGTCACCACACACAGAAGGGAGCTGTCTACAACAAGATCATGATCCGCTACCTGAAACAGAAGAAGAAGAACGCTTCGTTGAAGAAGTTAGCAAAGAAGATTGTGCCCATTCCTCAGATCCTGGGCCTCACTGCCTCACCTGGTGTTGGAGGAGCCAATAAAATGGCGAAAGCTGAGGAGCACATTTTACGAGTAAATACTTAAGCGTGCTCTGCCTCTTTCTTTCTTTCTTTCTGTTCCCCCCTTCCCCCATCTTCCCCTTCTCTCGTCTGTCTTTCACACACATACTATTCCCACAGCCTTGATCTCCTCTCACTCAGATCCCCTCCCCTCCCTGGTCCGAGGCTCGCCCTCCTGATTCTGTTCGAGCCTCGCTCAGCCCCTCCAAGCTGTTTCCAATGTTCCACTCAGCCCCTGTGCGCTAGGCAGCCGTAAACCTTCATTTGCCTGTCATACTTGCACTGCAGAGGGAAAGATCTGAAACAGCTTTTTTGTTTGTTTAAAACTGTAGTGGTGCTCATCTAGCATTAGCGCACCACTAGATAAAACACCATTAGTACTGTGACATAATACACCTAAGAATCTGATTACATTCTCCTGTTAGACCTCTAGTATTTGTGCTGATTACCCTGTATATCATGTGTCCAATGACCTGTCTTTGTTTTGTGTTCTGTAGATCTGTGCAAACCTGGATGCTTCTGAGATCTTGACTAGGACTGAGAATCGTGGACCTAAAAAGAAGGAACCACATAAGAGGATTGCTACGGCTGAAGAGAGGAATGAGGTAGAGGTTTTATTAGAGATTAAACACCCCTTTGGCCTGAATTTGCCGATTTGGTTTGATTGGAAAGTAAAACAATAGTAGGCCTACATCTAAGAAAGGGCTTCATTGTTTAACTATAATGTAAACATTGTTTCCATTATTAGCGCCTTTCCAAGGAAGTCTCGAAGCCAAGTTTTCGGAATCATAAAAACTTTCAAACCACCTTATTTTGAGTTTTGATGTTAATAACGTTGCTCTGTTTTATCACATTTTGCTCAAGCTAATTAGTCCCTGCAGCCTCCATGATTCGATGACCTCACTGACGTATTGTTCCAGGAAAACAAACACAGACTTGAAACTCTTTTTCCAGGATCCCTTCGGGGATGTAATCAAGGGCATCATGAATGACATCCATGGCCGTGGTGAGCTGTCTCCCACCTGCGACCTGGGCACCCAGAACTACGAGCAGTGGGTAGTTCTGATGGAGCAAAATGGTAAGAGTTCCCCTCTTCTACAACGTCAAATAAAACTACATCTCCCATAAAGTAGTGTGATCCAACTAGCCTGAATGTATTCCTAACCCTAACCCTAAAAATTGAAATAAACCTTCACAAACACAGGATAGGAGAATATGAATCTTTCTTTCTTACAGCTGCAAAAGAGGAGAACCAGAAGGTGCGTGTTTGTGCGGAACACCTTCGCAGGTACAATGAGGCGTTGCACCTGAGCAACACCATCCGCATGAAAGACGCCTTCAGCTTCCTGCACAAGTTCTACAAAGAAGAGAAGAAGAAGAAAATGGCTCTGGAGGAGGACCCGCCCATAAATATAACTGAAACGGAGATGTTTCTCTTCGATCTCTTTAAAGGTACAGCACAATACTGGAGCGACAACACAAGCACAGGTTGTTGATAATGTACTGTAAAACAGTACAGTGTGTTTCACTGTAGTATAACAACACACAGGCACCAACACGCAGAGATGGGAGCTAGATAAATGGTCATCTGTATTTGTAAGACACAGTTCTCGTCATCCCTGTTTTGCAGGAAAGAAGGCACAACTGCAGCAGTTGACCAAGCATCCGGAGTATGAGAATAACATCTTGTCTCAGCTGAGAAGCACCGTTCTTCAGGAGTTTACGAGCAGGATGGAAGCGCGAGGGATAATTTTTACCAAAACCCGTAACAGTGCCATAGCTTTAAGCCAGTGGGTTCAGGACAACCCAAAGTTTGCCGAGGTGGGAGTGAAAGCGTGCTACGTGATAGGAGCGGGAGACCAGAGTGAAGTGAAACCAATGACCCTTGTGAGTACACTCCTGTAAGATGTGTTTTAATGCAAGTTTCTGGGACTACCAGATTATGTTTCCATCGCTGTTTACATGGTCACCTTCCATGGGTTCTGGGCTCTACGGTAGATGCTTCATGTCATGTGACTGATCTCTGTTCCAACCATGTCATGTGACTGATCTCTGTTCCAACCATGTCATGTGACTGATCTCTGTTCCAACCATGTCATGTGACTGATCTCTGTCCCTCAATGTGTGTTCAGGCTGAACAAAGGGAGGCCTTGAAAAAGTTCCGGAACGGAGAAGTGAACTTGCTGATCGCCACCACTGTGGCGGAGGAGGGTCTGGACATAGCAGAGTGCAACTTTGTCATCCGATATGCCCTGGTGACCAATGAGATAGCCATGATCCAGGTCAGTGGGATTTCGAAGAGATAACTGCCTAAGCCAAATCTGAACTAAAGTAAAAACCTTGTCTAGTCAGTTTTGGGGGGGGTTTGATGGCTTACCAAAATACTTGTCATCCTCATGACCAACTCTATAGGTGAAGCTCAATAGATGAGTATTTGACTGCAGAGGGTTGCAAGTTCATATCTCACCCTATACAGCACCTGGGCTAAAAATGTGTTCTACACGAAAACGTCAGTATGAGTCCTACCTTGACTCTTGGATGTTGTTCCTGTTTCCTGTTTCCTGTAAGGCCCGGGGCCGAGGCAGAGCAGAGGACAGCAGCTACATCCTGGTGGAGGAGCAGGGCTCAGGAGTGGCTGAACGGGAGCATGTGAATGAGTACCGCGAGAGCATGATGAGCAAGGCTATCGAGAAAGTGAAGAAGCTTGATCCAGCAGTGTATGAGAAAAGGGTAAGCGCAGGGTGTTCAGTTTCCTGTAGGTCAGTCCTGTTTTGAATATCCTGAATCACAAAGAAGGGGTTGATTCATTGTTAAATGACTTTATCACACTAGAGTCACACTCGTATAGAAGTCTCCAAACCCACAGAGCTCAAACTTATTTCCAGTGTTTGGTTGCTCTGCTAGATTCTAGAGTATCAGCTCCAGGCTATTATGGAGGACAGAGTGAAGAAGACTAATAAGAAGCAGAAAGCCATGAAGATGGAGAGTCCGTCCAAAGTGATGTTCAACTGTAAAGGCTGCAGCAAAACAGTCTGCTCTGGTGAAGACATTCAGATCATTGAAAGTATGCACAGAGTCAACGTTTCTGCACAGTTTGGGTAAGAAGTTTAAACAAATCTCTTTCTAGCTGGTAATACTATACTATAGCAATACAATAAATGATTTGCAAATTGACAGCTTTTCTTTTTCTTTTTTTTTTTCAGTGAACTTTTTATCAAAAGAGAAAACACGTCCCTTCGTGAGAGGATGCTGGACTATGAGACCAACCTGGTCATAGCTTGCAAGGACTGTGGACAGGTACAGTGTGACAATGTTACTGGTACAAACCTGCCTGGGTCCATTGTAATGGAATGTGTCTTTGACTATCGGTGAGGTTTCCATGAATTCTTCTGGTTCTTGAAATCAGATGACACATAATCTTTTCTGTACTTAGGGGAGGGTGTAGCTCAGTGGTTAGAGCCCTAGATTACAGCTCAAGAGGTCAAAGGTTCAACACCCCTTCCCACCCCCTCTTTTTTGGATAAAAGTCTCTTCTGAATGAATGACTGAATAGGAACCGCAGGTACATGTGCAGTACCTTACAGGAGAGAGTTCTCTGTAGAACCGTGTCTGACGTGTGACTGTGTGCTGTTCCAGGAGTGGGGCTCCATGATGCTGTTCCGTGGTATCGACTGTCCCTGTCTTCACATCAAACACTTCGTAGTGACCTTCGATGGAAGGAACAAGACCTACACCAAGTGGAGTGAACTCGCCATCAAGTTCCCTGCCTTTGATTACGCTGAGCATGCCAGTCTAGTGGCTCACAGCTCTGAGGAGGATGACGACAGCATGTAGGGGCTGGGGCACAGCAAATGGAATCACGTTGCCGTCATTGTGGTAGTGTTTGCATGTTACAGTATGTGTGTCTTTTTTAATTTGCAGTCCAAATATGAGGAAGCAATTGATTTGATTGCAATCGTGTTATAACCGCAGTGAGCAATTTTGTTTTTTTCTCTTTGAACTTTTCATCAGTTTGAAAAACTGATTTTGTTTACGCAGTGAAGAGAATGTGTATGGGGTATGGGTCAGACATGACAAGTGTGTTGAATCAGTGTGAAGCCAAGAGAGGTGCCCTTTCCCAACACGAACAAACAACGTCAATCAGAAGAAGCAAAGTTAGCTACTTAACAACATGAATGAATCACAGGTTAGGTGACACACTTCCTCTGGCAGTCCTCTGAGGGTGGTGCTCTGACGTCGGCCCCCCTGCCCCCCCTCCTGCCCCCCCTCCTGCTCCCCCTTCTGCCCCCCCCCTGCCCCCCTCCTGCTCTCCCACCTGCCCCCCCTCCTGCTCTCCCTCCTGCCCCCCCTCCTGCTCCCCCTCCTGCCCCCCCTCCTGCTCCCCCTCGTGCCCCCCCTTTACACACACACACACACACACACTCAAGATTTTTTCAAGACATAGGTTGAGGGAATGCCATCCATGGATATATGCAGCCACATACATTGCATTTGCTGCAGATAAGATTTTGGATAACATGTATTATTAAAATATCAAAATACTAAAAACTCTTTCTGGGTTAAGACTTTCAGTGGGATTGTATATTTTGTGTTTGTGTACTTCTGACACAAAATTACGGATGAGTACAGTGCTTACAATGTGTGTATCAGTTGTCGATAATTGGTGATAAACAATGAATTGTCCATGAAATACTAAGTCTTTCTATACTTAATATCATACAGTGCGTAATATTCATCGTAACCATTGGTTATGGTCATTATGATTATCGTCCGCATTTAGGGTCACAATTTGAAATAAAGTAGCCTACCTCCAATTCATATTTAGAAGGAACTGTAGCCTACCTGAATGTTACACTATCAGAGAGACGGAGGAATTTGTGTACCTTAATTAACACTTGCTCGGATATAAGCTACTGTACCGTGGTTTTCCTTTTTGCAAATATGGGTTAGTTATGATCTGTGGTCGAGAAGCCATTGTTCCAACAAGTTCAGCGTTGAAGGAAAGTTACGCTGACTTCGAGGAGGCATCGCTCTGACTAGTAACAATTTCCAACTCTCCTCGCGGATACATCACGGAGTTAAATGGTAAACGAGGATCTAAGTTAAATTTCTGTCCGATGGGAAGGATTTACGTTTTTCAGTTGATGAAGTTATGGTTTAATCAAAGTGCAGCTGTCTTGTTTAGGTTTTTTTTCCCATTTGTTAGCGATACAATTACTCGGCACTCGAAGTCGCCTGTGATCCACGTCCGCAAGCCTTTAGGATTCCTCAGATTGAGAGCTGAATGTCCATTCGCCAGTGAATGTCGTTAACAGCAACGGTGCTACCATGGTTAGTAAATATACCTGTACTTCGAATCGGTGCTTTCATGATGCACTTTTCAAAAATAAGAGATTAGGTTACTTAAGTGAAAACGAAGGCTACTTTAAGTGCGTAACAATTAATTTGAAGATCAAGCAACCAAGCAACATTTAACTTGATGAAAACTAATGCCAAAGTTTTCCTCGTAGAATACGCTATGCTGTGGATTTCACAGAAGGTTTTTGCAACTTAGTTTCACCCTCACCTTTACAGGGCTGCGGCAAGGTGTTTTGGGGGCTGGTAGGGGCGGCTGTCGTCATCACGTTAATAACTGTACCCACTGCAATTTATTTGAACAGTAAGTTACTTTTTTTGTTATACATGCCTATTTAAACATGGACCTCAATATATTGTGACGGAAAGTTTGGGGTATCTTTTGTAATATAGCTTGTGACTTGTTGCGGAAAACGAATCCTTTTAAAGAACTCGAATAAATAAGGACAAAATCGGTTGTCTTCACAACAGTCTGATAGGCCTATATGCGCTGATCACTTTTCGGCTGTTGGCTGGAGAGTGAAACCGTTATTGATGCAAGTGACTTTACATCACCTATTACCGATTAACGTGTGCATCCATGTGGCACCGTGAGGTGTACTTGCGGAGGGATCAGCAACAGTGCTGTATACATATTTTTTGTCCATCTCATTCTCAACCTTTGAACTATTGATCATCTGTATGGAATGGGAATGTCGTTTCCGTTCACGTTTCATTAGACGTTGTCAGGTAGATGACATTACAGCGTGTAACAGTTTTAGGCCCATTACTGTACAGTGTTTGTGTTGTTATAAACAACAGTCAAGTGGATTCTCTTGTTCCAGGAAGAGATGCCAGTGGCACAAAGAGATCTTTCACCCTGGACGATTATTTCAACGACACTATTAGAAACAGACCATATAATTTGCGATGGATATCAGGTATCACACAACAGTCTTTCAGTTCAAAGTTTGCGATTCTTTCAAAAAGGTGAATGGATTGTAGAAACAGTTTGTTGTTTCCTTTTCCCCTGTAGATCATGAGTACCTGCATAAAACAAGACAAGGCAATGTCATCCTTTACAATGTTGAAACCAAGGAGACATCTCAATTTCTGAGCAACAAAACCTTTGTAAGAAAACTTGAATGGGGATTTCACACCCTTGTGTACACCGGTCGTGTATTTACCTAAAGCATTGATGTTGCAGGAACAAGTGGAAGCTACAGGGTATTTTGTGTCCGCTGATCGCAAATATGTCTGTTTTGAAAGCAACTACACAAAGGTAATTTTTCTCCCCTATTCCAGACATGAAAGTGTCTAGGCCTAAAGCTAGCTGTTACATCTCTGAAGTTACAGTAAACTAGCAGAATAGAGACCCCTAGGGGCTTTACGTGAGTCTGCCAGGGGATCTTTGTAAATCCACGTAGTTATTGATTCACCATTCAACACTCCCGTTGTATGTTTTAGTTTACCTATTAACCCTCTACAGGAAAAGAATATGAGCATTGAAAAGTAAAAGTAACCCATTACTGTTGCTTGTTTAATGTTTCTACAGCAATGGAGACATTCGTACAACGCGTCATACTCCTTATTTGACCTGGAAAGTTCGTAAGTCAATTTTGGAGTTCTAGAGTCTCATCGAATTTGTGAAGAAAAAACCTCAGTTGTTGATTGACAGAATCAGGAGAGCCATTATATTATAGATTATTTACAGATGTAATATTATGGTCTGTATTTCATTGTCTGTTTTTATTCCTTAGAACATTCATTACTCCAGTAAACATTCCAGAAGTTGTGCAATACCTAACCTGGGCCCCTAGTGGAAACAAACTGGTAAAAAAACAAATCTCCTACATTCTAGTCCTCTGCTATGAAAACCTATCAAGAACACATGATATCCAACTGATAGGGTGTAATGCTGTATCATATATTTCACACAATGAATCTCAGTCCTTCATGGGTAGGAATGACATGGTTAGGAGTCACCATGTTGTGAAGCCTATACCTCAGCAGGTAGTGTTATCTTCCTCCCATGGAAAGTATGGAAACATTTTGGCCTTGACGGATAAACATGCAAAAGAGGCCAGGAGTTAAAAGTGTGAGACATGTTTAGAAGAGCTCCATGTCGAGCTGTTCCCACGGAGTAGCCGTCAGGCTGTGAGAGGAACTAGAAAAGGAAGGGAATCTGCAATAACTGGAATCCCTCCCTCAGGCCTACATCTGGAATTACAACATTTATTTGAAACCGTATGCCAGAGCCACTGCCATTCAAGTGACCCACAACGGAAAGGAGAATCAGATCCTAAATGGCGTCCCTGACTGGGTGTACGAAGGTTAGTACCTTCACCGCTTTTTCTCTTTTTTGAGGGGGAAGGGAAGAGAAGGCTGGGGGCAGGTCGAGGTTACAAGGTCAAGTATCTGGTGGCATCTTTGATGTTTTGGTTTCCTTTCTTCAGAGGAGGTTTTTTCATCAAATGAAGCAGTATGGTGGTCACCAACTGGGAAGTTTTTGGCATATGCTGAGTTTAATGACACTGAAGTGCACACTATCGAATATCCATTCTACGGGCCAGAGCAGTACCCCAAGACAGTGGTCATCCCATACCCCAAGGTGGGTAGCCTTGTGTGCTTTATCAAGTCAATGATTAATGCTTTCACCCAGTCAATGCTATTCAATAGTTTCATATGTGCATATTAGGGATTATTTAATGTATTCAAGCTACTGGATATACATGAAATACTACTTATATTAATATTCACCATACTGTACATGCAACTTAACGTTTGCTAATGCCTTGTATTTCCTATCAAGTCTGGCTCAACGATTCCCAAGGTCAAGCTGTTTGTAGTGGACACTGACAGCCCAACCGGACGCACTCAGGTGGTAGTTCCAGAAGCTGTTGGTTCAAGGTACACCCAAAGCACCTGTGCTATTTCTGTTAACGTAATGGAAGTGTGTTTATCTGGTCGTTTCTTTCCACACGACAAAATAGGTGTCTCCAGATTTGTCCTTCTGTTTGTTTGAACGCAGCGATCACTATTTGAGTTCAGTGGTGTGGGTGACAGATGAACGCATTGCAGTTCAGTGGCTCAGGAGGAAGCAGGATCATGTCCTCTTACAGACATATGACTTTGATGGAAACGGCTGGAATGAGAAGCAGGTACTGTACGCCGTCGGTGAAGAGTCAACCGTGTGGTTAAAATAAACAACATGGAGTCAGTGATCTAGGATGCAAGGCGATTGTCTTAAAAGGGGTTCAACATTTTGTTCCCTGTAGAAATTTGAGCAGACAAGCAAGACGGGTTGGATTGGTCATGTAAGTTGACTTTGAGGAAGCATTTTGTACCAGCACACTCTAGCATGCTATGTGCAGGAAGTATAACGTAATAATTTGTCAGTGGTTTTCTTCCTTCAGTATTCTCCCCTTCCGGCCTTCTTTGCGGAGGACAACCTCACTTTCTACAAAGTGATGAGTGACTCAAACGGATACAAACACATCCATCAGGTCAAAGATGTACGTTTTTACACAAAACCATTTTTGTGATGAAAATGAACAAATGTGATGTTCATATGGAGTGAATCACTAGATAGGGTGTTGCATGAACTCTCATACAATATTAAATGATAGACTTCTGAAGATACCTGTGTATTATTCCAAAGGGAACAGCAACGCCCATTACCTCGGGGAAGTGGGAGGTCATATACATTTCCAAACTCACAAAAGATGCCATGTAAGAACGTCCACATCAGTAGTATTTAGTGCATGTGTTGCCTGGAAGAAATATGTGTGGAAACTGAATGTTTTGTTTATCACAGATATTATATAAGTAATGAGCATCAAGGACGACCTGGGCAGAGAAATCTTTACAAGTAAGACACCAGACTTCTCAGCCCTTCATCTCGGTTCCTGGAGAGCTTCCCTCTTGTAGGATTTCTATCCAACCTCAGTTTTAACTTACCCGATTCAGCTAATTACATCAGCAAATGAGTAGAAAGAAATGCTCAATTATGGCAGAAGCAAAAAATTACAGTACAGAACCATACCAGTGCTCTTCAGGAACTAGTTGGGGATACAGAACAAAACAGCATCTGCAACATAATCCTGACAAACATGTTTTTTTACATTTTACTGCACGTTAGCATTGTTGAGTTGTGGGTGTGAACTCATCAAACCTGTTTTCTGCATCTTATCCAGGGTTGTGCTGGGCAACATTCCCACTGCGCCCCAGTGTCTCACCTGTGACTTGTACAAGGACAGGTGTCAATACAACTCAGCGTACTTCAGCACAGACGCCTCGTATTACCGCATGGATTGCTACGGTCAGTTTCCCCGTTTCATCACATGTGAGCACTAACTCATCCATGCTCCATGCACAGACCCGGCTGGCACTCCTGGACTAGTGGAGGGGCTGTGTCCAGTCAGCCGTGAGCAGCAGGCCCTGAGCACTGAGGGGTGGATGTAGAGTGGGTCTCATGCAGCACTGGTGTCTACTTGTGTCTCTCAACAGGACCTGGTCTTCCTTTGATCACTCTCAGGGACAACAGAGGCTCTGGCTCAGGTATGCCAGAGATTCTAGAACACCAAACTGCAAGGCTGTTCCTAACGTGGGGTTGGGTCTTATTCTGACCATACTGTGGCATACCTCATTCTTAAAATAATCAGTTTGACTAAATTAATTTGGGTAGTTACAATTGGGTTTAGACTGAAAATGTACAGGAGTGTAGTTGCAAGTGGGTTAGAAAACCCCCATTGTTATAATTAATTAAGAGGGTTAATATTAGACTGTTTTCAGTTGGTAAATACAGTTGATATTGTATTTCTTTCTTTCAGAGCTTCTGGTACTTCAGGACAACAAAGAGCTTGAACACATTCTGACTGAGTTTAAGATGCCAACCATTCAACGTGGCACTCTGAAAGTGGCTGGATTTGGTGAGCCTGAGAGTGAGAGGACCAGAGTGCCCTGGGAGGGTGTGGGGACGGGTCACCTGGCAGGGTGTGGGGACGGGTCATCTGGGAGGGTGTGGGGACGGGTCATCTGGGAGGGTGTGGGGACGGGTCATCTGGGAGGGTGTGGGGAGGGGTCATCTGGCAGGGTGTGGGGACGGGTCATCTGGCAGGGTGTGGGGAGGGGGTCACCTGGGAGGGTGTGGGGAGGGGGTCATCTGGCAGGGTGTGGGGACGGGTCATCTGGCAGGGTGTGGGGACGGGTCACCTGGGAGGGTGTGAGGACGGGTCATCTGGCAGGGTGTGAGGAGGGGGTCACCTGGGAGGGTGAAGAGGGGGTCACCTGGGAGGGTGAAGAGGGGGTCACCTCTCTCACCTGTCAGGGTGTGAGGAGGGGGTCACCTGGCAGAGTGTGAGGAGGGGGTCATCTGGGAGGGTGTGAGGAGGGGGTCACCTGGGAGGGTGAAGAGGGGGTCACCTGGGAGGGTGAAGAGGGGGTCACCTGTCAGGGTGTGAGGAGGGGGTCACCTGGCAGGGTGTGAGGAGGGGGTCATCTGGGAGGGTGTGAGGAGGGGGTCACCTGGGAGGGTGAGGGGAGGGGTCATCTGGCAGGGTGTGGGGAGGGGGTCACCTGTCAGGGTGAGGAGGGGGTCACCTGTCAGGGTGAGGAGGGGTCACCTGGGAGGGTGAGGAGGGGGTCACCTGGCAGGGTGAGGAGGGGGTCACCTGGGAAAGTGTGAGGAGGGGGTCACCTGGGAGGGTGTAAAGAGGGGTCACCTGGCAGGGTGTGAAGAGGGGTCACCTGGGAGGGTGTGAAGAGGGGTCACCTGGCAGGGTGTGAAGAGGGGTCACCTGGGAGGTTGTGAAGAGGGGTCACCTGGCAGGGTGTGGGGAGGGGTCACCTGGGAGGGTGAGGAGGGGGTCACCTGGCAGGGTGAGGAGGGGGTCACCTGGGAAAGTGTGAGGAGGGGGTCACCTGGGAGGGTGTAAAGAGGGGTCACCTGGCAGGGTGTGAAGAGGGGTCACCTGGGAGGGTGTGAAGAGGGGTCACCTGGCAGGGTGTAAAGAGGGGTCACCTGGCAGGGTGTGAAGAGGGGTCACCTGGGAGGTTGTGAAGAGGGGTCACCTGGCAGGGTGTGGGGAGGGGTCACCTGGGAGGGTGTGGGGGTCACCTGGCACATCTTAACGTTCTTCTCTCCTGTGACTCACCAACCTCTCTTATATTCCAACAGATCTTTGGTATCAGATGACGTTGCCACCAAATTTCCAGAAATCCAAAAAGTATCCCCTTCTCATTGATGTGTACGTACAGAGAAGATGTTCAATCCTGGGTGTGTCACTTCTTTCCCAGCTGTCCAGTATAACCGTGTAACGGTCACTGCGGATGTCCCTCACAGGTATGGTGGTCCTTGCAGTCAGAATACAGAGTTCCGCTTCAGAATCAACTGGGGCTCATACCTGGCCAGCACCGAGGGGATTATAATCGCTAGTTTTGATGGAAGAGGGACCGGTTACCAAGGTGACAAGATAATGCACTCAATCTACCGACGCCTTGGAACATTTGAGGTGGAAGACCAAATAACAGCTGTGAGGTAAAAGATGCTCATGAACCAAAAGGGGAAAAACTATTTAATGTTTCATGTTTTTAAATGTTGTTCCATGTCTCATTTCATGTTTAATTTCATGACTAATGTGCCAGTATAGATTGTTTTATAGAACCCCCTTTTCCCCATCAGAAAGTTCATTGATATGGGCTTTATCGACAAAGAGAGAATAGCCATCTGGGGCTGGGTAAGTTGCATGTTGGAATAATCTGCTTTTTGGGGGATGTTCTCATTTTAATTCAAATGTATTTATTTATTAAATTATTTTATTGATTGGTATTCAATTTATTTCATCAAATTCTACTGACCTATTTTTCAGTCATATGGCGGCTATGTCACCTCCATGGCTCTGGGTTCTGGAAGTGGGCTTTTTAAGTGTGGAATAGCTGTTGCTCCTGTAGCTAAGTGGGAGTATTATGGTATGTAATATAGTGTATAACAATCTATTCCTACATATACCAAGCACTATGAATTCCATCCAAAAGACAGTTGTGTTTAATTCCAGATGCTGTCTATACTGAGCGCTACATGAACAAACCTGCAGAAAATCCTGATTCTTACAAGAATTCAACAGTTACAAGTAGAGCCCGTAATTTCCAATCCGTGCAGTACTTATTGATCCATGGGACAGCAGATGGTATGTGTTGCTGTCTGCAGGAACACAAAAACATGTTCCTTCTGCATAGCCATAATACAATTACTCTATCACATCGCACAACATCAACTACCAGTACATTCAGGTGATCTACAAAGGAGTTATGATCTTATTCAGACTGCCTCATGGTTAAGCTCTAACAAATGTTTTTTATGTCCTTCAGACAATGTTCATTTTCAGCAGTCGGCACAGATCTCACAGGCCCTGGTTGACCAGCAGGTGGACTTTGAGGCCATGGTAAATATTGGTGTGCCGTCAGGAATTGATCTGTTAAGATGTGATGGAGTTTCTCTGAAATTATGTTGAACACTTGCCATTCTTCAGTATACTGTTACTCATCATAGATTAGCGTGTCGTTGAGGAGGTAACCCCAGGGATGGTGCAAAGCAGGCCCACCTGAAAAACAAACATTTACATGTCTGAATACATTTCAATTTCAATACTAGAGAGGGTACAATTTCTGGGGAAATTGTAGGGTGTGCTTGCTTGCTTCGGTTGCAGATCGGTCAGTTTATTATGAAACAAGCTGAACCCCCTAACAACAACAAGCTATTCTAACAACATTGTCACCAGCAGTATTTTTCAGATGGAATTGCAATTTAAACAGTACCATCTGCTAACTGAAAATATTCCCCCAAACACGTCAATAAGCTTGATATTTATTTAGGGGGAAATGGCTCATTCAAAAGAAGTTTGCTGGAAGCGATCATTGTCAGTATAAAAGCCAAAAGCGACCATTTGGTCTCAGTCTAGAGCCCTGTGTGGAGAAGCTGAATTGTGCTGCGAGCCAGCTAGCCTAGCTGATGTTGCTTGCCAAACCTTACTGAATGTGCCGAAAAAAAAAAAAAAAGCTTGAGTTGAGATTCATTATTTAATGTGACATTACTTACTGTACATGCAAGTCTTGCTTAAATGTATGATGCTGCTAGTACACCATGGCACGATACGATACTTGCTTTAGATACTACGTGCACGTCTATGCACGTAGTATCTATGCGTCGCTGCTAAGGTGCGTTGACGTTGTGACGTAGGCGAGCACGAAGTTCCCTTCTTGCACAAAATACACTTTTTGCAACAAAAACTTTGTAACCTCCTAAACTGTGCAACGGAACGTAAATAAAAATACAAGCAACTCAATCGGGACCAAGACTAAACTTTGGACACCAACGTTGTCTATGTAGTCCATATATTGACGGATCCTTAGGGGTGGGAAAATAATAATAATATATATGTGAGAGAACAATGGTTGTGCTCGCCGAAAGCATGAGCACACCCAATTATTTTGAAATCAAGATTTACTGTAAATGATTCAGAGGTTGTGACTGAATGTGATTTACTGTAAATGATTCAGAGGTTGTGACTGAATGTGATTTACTGTAAATGATTCAGAGGTTGTGACTGAATGTGATTTACTGTAAATGATTCAGAGGTTGTGACTGAATGTGATTTACTGTAAATGATTTAGAGGTTGTGACTGAATGTGATTTACTGTAAATGATTCAGAGGTTGTGACTGAATGTGATTTACTGTAAATGATTCAGAGGTTGTGACTGAATGTGATTTACTGTAAATGATTCAGAGGTTGTGACTGAATGTGATTTACTGTAAATGATTCAGAGGTTGTGACTGAATGTGATTTACTGTAAATGATTTAGAGGTTGTGACTGAATGTGATTTACTGTAAATGATTCAGAGGTTGTGACTGAATGTGATTTACTGTAAATGATTGAGAGGTTGTGACTGAATGTGATTTACTGTAAATGATTGAGAGGTTGTGACTGAATGTGATTTACTGTAAATGATTGAGAGGTTGTGACTGAATGTGATCCAGTCCAGATGTTTGTGCTTCTTCTTGTTTCAGTGGTACACTGACAAGGATCACAGTCTGGGGGGTTCTGCTTATCACCATGTCTACACCCACATGAGTCATTTCCTTCAGAAATGCCTCATCAACTCCAAATAAACCATACCTCCTGTCGTCACATCTAAAACTGTCTTTTTATCGTTGATGAATATATGTGACTGTGGCAGAACTGCTGCTTCTCATTTGTATAGTTTGTTCAGTTCAATCTAAAGAAAGGATTCAATTTGGTCATTTTTGTAGAGGTTTTAATGTACAATTAATATTGTAAGACTTGTATAACTGGATATTTGTTATAGATTAATCGTGTCTTAATCATAGAGAAAATGTGACTATTTACCATGATGTTCTTCAAGCCATTGCATGTTTATATTCTGGTAAACTTTACATCAGTGGACTTTGTGACATTACTTATAACACAAACATGTTGTTGCACTGACTCTTGTGGAACACTTTTCATTGTAGTCAACACGTGATACAAATAAACTGTACATGAATATAGTATGAATATTGTAACCATTTTTAGATGGTTTAGAAAATAATACTTGTATGTTTCAATTTATGTGGCCAGATAAAAAAAATAAACTTGAAACTTTTTGATGTTTATACATTTATTATCTCTTTATTGTTGCATGTATACGTACATGATTTGTTTGGTGAGGCTATCAACACAAGCAGTGTCTCACATCTTATATAAAAGTTACATTAAGCACTGTGTAACGACATACTGTGGCAATACCTATGGTAACAACAGTGTAGGTACACATTGCAATTTAATTCAGTGGTACGTAATAGCGGCACGGGTTATAACACAAGTGTAAGAAGACTCGGTATGGGGGAGGGGAAGAAGAGAATGTTGAAAAGGGGAAGTCCGACGCAGTTGGGTTCAGCTGTGTTCAACAAGATCCATGTTAACATAAACTTACCCCAAAACAAGATAAATGTTAACACGTACTTAGTCAATAAAGTGCAACTACATTGCAAGTCCTCTTAGAGGTCTGATAACTTTTCCTTTCAGGGGATTGATATGTAGTTACATGTTAGTTAAAGTATCCTTAATTTAAAGTGTTTATTCCCAAGTAGTTTATTTGTTACCTCGAGTTGTCTACAGTACTATAAAAGCAAGAGCTGTGTTGTGTATTAGACACCTGTTAATAAATTGAGTTTTACAGAGATCACAGATGCTGTTTAAAGTCTTAAATGTCACCTAGACAATATTAGCCTTATTGCTCCATATGTTCCAGTTATTAAGGAGGAAGATAAGCAACCAAAATCTATTTAGATATTCTAAGAACGTTGAAATAAGAGATTTTAACATTCCACTGGGAATATATCTTCATGCAATGTTTCCACAGAGAGTTATGTTTCCCACTCAATCCAACCTGAACACAGATGGTAGGAAGTTGTATAATTATTTGATTTAGTTTGACAGGATGGAATCGTGTTTGATTTTAACACCTTAAGTGACAGGTTTTTTTTTCTACCTCGGGAAGTGTCCACATATCCTTCTCAAACAAAGACAGTCTTTGAATGAACAAATATCAGTGCATTGAGACGATCCCTGAGTAATGGGTCGAGAGTAATAGCGATCGTGCTGAGGAGGGCTTGAGGAGTGTGTGTGGAGTGTGTGTGCAGGGTGTGTGTGGCGTGTGTGTGGAGTGTGTGTGCAGGGTGTGTGTGGAGTGTTTGTGGAGTGTGTGTGCAGGGTGTGTGTGGCGTGTGTGTGGCGTGTGTGTGCAGGGTGTCACCTGGGTACACTGTCACCCAGCTCTGCTATATAAGGCTGCCAGACCAGGCAGGGAGCATTCTGAAGCTCCAGGGAGCCCGAGGGAAGACGACACCAGAGAAGATCCAAGCTTAAACATCCACATCCAGCCTTCTCACAGAAGCTCTCCAGGAAGTAACACAGGTGAGTGCCTCCTCCTTTCTCATTTCCAACCCTTAACGTCTCAAACCCCCACCATCCCACAGCCCCAGCGAGTGGCATTTTATTTCTAGAAGTTTCATTTGAACAGTCTGTACGGTTCCACTTGAGTTGGGATTCAGTCCTCATGAAGTGTTTGGGGGAAGCTCACCGCCGTCTTCACGCTGTTCTCCACAGGAGTTCAAAAGATGAAAGGTGCCCACTCCTTGGCTGGTCTCCTGCTGCTGGTGCTGGTCCAGAGCAGCTGCCAGGTGTCTGATGGGGACACACAGGAGGACTCCAGGTAAGACGTGTTCCTCAGCTGATTACGGAACAGCTTCTCATGTTTTCATTCAACTCAACGTCTGTCTGCTGTGTTTCCAGCCTGACAGAAGACTTGATGTTCAATGACCCAAACGAGCTCACAGCCATGAAGAGACACTCAGAGGGAACTTTCTCCAACGACTACAGTAAATACCTGGAGACGAGGAGAGCACAAGATTTCGTCCAGTGGTTGAAGAACTCAAAGCGAAGTGGGTGAGTGACTGTCTGGTTCTCTGAGCCGACTGGCATGGGATCATGAGAAAGATGATTTTTGGCACTTAGTGAATTGGATACTGTGATTATAGTGTTTCTTGTTCATGCATGACTCTGCACAGCACAGCTTTTACAGTGTTGAAGCACCATACTGTGACAGAAAGGCATTAAGATTCGCAGGAAATTAACAACTCATGGCAATGCCATAAAAAAAGACAACATTGTACAGTGAAGTCAAAGTTGTCAATTAAGGATTTTTTTTACTCATGAATATACAGTTCAGTGTGTACTATGCACATGGGAGCCAGTAACTCTTGTCCATAGATATAATATATAAAAAAGAAATGACAAGATATTTTTGAAAAGAAAGTTTGGGATCTGCGTTCATCAACCCAAACTGACCGGTCCATCCCCTGCTGCAGGAATCCCAGTAGACGGCATGCGGACGGCACCTACACCAGCGACGTCAGCTCCTACCTCCAGGACCAAGCGGCCAAGGAGTTTGTCTCCTGGCTGAAAACTGGCCGAGGCAGACGAGAGTAGAGCCTTGAGACGTTACCCCCTGACCCCTGACCCTCTGACCCCTGACCCCTGACCCTCTGACCCCTGACCCCTGACCCCTGACCCCTGCAAGCACGCAAACAGGTCGTCTGTTGCAGCTCATGCACCTCCACCCTCTCCACCCTCGGCCTGTTTTATAACCTGTGTCCTACTTTATCTGGTCATGCTAATAAATTTCACTGATAAATGCTGTT
The DNA here is from genome assembly GCF_054491055.1 of Hypomesus nipponensis. Lineage (NCBI taxonomy): Eukaryota > Metazoa > Chordata > Actinopteri > Osmeriformes > Osmeridae > Hypomesus > Hypomesus nipponensis. Next base: position 24,508,266 of record NC_140383.1, read on the forward strand.
TTGGTCTTTAATGGGAAGATGATGTTCAGTAAAAATCCTTTGTACTGGTAAATTGAACAGTACTATTTATGATTTCCATAGATTGTTTAAGGAGAATTGCATTCAACACATTTTGTCTGTAGGTGGGTTTTAACACTCTCTTTCTGGAACTCCAGTTTGAATGTAATAAGACAGAGAATAATGACAGAACCAACAGAGGAACATCCTCATGTATGTACTGAACCAACAGAGGAACATCCTCATGTATGTAAAGAATCAACAGAGGAACATCCTCATGTATGTACTGATCCTCATGTGGGTCTGAATTTGTTGGCACATTCAAAGAATGCACTGGATTTCTTCACGAAACGTAATTTTTAAAGACTTGTGTTTGAACAAACTTTTGCCCGAGTTAAAGACAACATTTCAGAATCTGAATATTAAACATGGTATCCAGTCGGACATTTTAAAGTAAGCTGTGTCTTATTCACAGTCAACATGGACTGGGCCAAACAGGGACTGACATACTGAAGTCAACTGTCTCATAAAACATCTGTGGTCGGCTCATAGTGTTTACATTTACGATAAGCAGAGCTGGGAAGTAGATTTTACTGGTATCAGTAATTCACTATTTATTAACTTTTTACTTTCACTCCTTACATTTTTTACCCAAATATCTGTACTTTCTACTTCTTACATTTTCAAATAGAGACTTGATCCCCCATGTTCTGGATGAGACAGAGGGAGTTAGCGATGTGGACATGACTGAGAATAGAGACATTAATGATCATAAGAATCCACTGTGTGTCTCTACTGTGTCTTTTTGTATTCATGTATTAATATGATGTGAGGTCCAGTTACCAGCGTGACACTAAAACAGGTAGAAGTAATGGCTACTTTTTACTTAAGTACATGTCAGAGCCCATACTTCTTTACTTTAACTTGAGTGAAAAAGCACTTCAACCTTTACCAGTCTTTTTAAACGTGAATATCTGTACTTTTACTTGGGTGAATGATGTGTGTACTTTTGCCATTTCTGCACTGTTGTCACACTGTTGTTACACTGTTGTTACACTGCCATTACACTGTTATCACACTGTTATTTGTTATTACACTATGACTACACTGTTATACCACTGTTTTAATACTGTTATAACACTAGTATACTGTTATTACACTGTTTGTAAATTGTTATTACACTGCTGTTTCACAGTTCTTACACTGTTGTTACATTATTGTTACACTGTTATGTTGTTATTACACTCTGCTGCTTTTAACTGTTATTACATGTTTATTATGTTGTTTTATACACTGTTGTTATTCATTACGTTATAATTACACTGTTATTGTGCTGTTGTTACACTGTTGCAGAGATGGGAAGTAACAAAGTACAAATACTTTGTTACTGTACTTATGTAATTTGGTATCACTACTTCACTATTTTTCTGATAATCTTTTACAAAAAAACAAAAACAGCTAGTAGTGATGGCTACTTTTTAAAGTATATGTCAGAGCCCATACTTATTTCCTTAACTTGAGTGAAAAAGTATGGTTAATACTTCAACTTTGACTGTTTTTAAACGTGCGCATCTGTAATTGTACTTGAGTGAAGGATGTGTGTACTGCTGCCATCTCTGATGATTAGGAATATTAATGTGGAATTCCTTTTTCAGTCGTGTAAGGCCTGAATGTGTCATACATCAATAAGCATATTCTCCAGGGGAACTCAGAGGAATCCAAACAATCACCTGAAGGACTTGTCACAATCCTTTGACAAGTCCTGGTTATTCTACATGATGAGAGGTCCCAGTGTACAGTACTGCCACAGAAAGGGTAGATGAGGGAACACGCGTCAATCAACATGCTCATGTAGGGATCACTGCTTGGGTCACTGCTCAGGTTTCAGTGGCATGGATGAAACTACACGAGTATTCACAGGAGCCAACTCCATGCCATGCTTTGGGACACTGTCCATCTCCAAGCTGTCAGAACAAGCGTCAAACCATCTGTTGAATTAAACCCTTCAGCCCACTCAAATCCTTTTATATCCCACATCTCAGACAGTCGTATGCTGGCCAGATATCCTGAGCAAGAGGACTATTTTTCTGTCTACTAAGTCCATATCAATAATCTAAAATTCCTTGTTTCTTTGTTCAAAGAGGAACAATAACCAGTAGTGAAATTGAACAGCAATGATGGTCAGGTGATGAGTGAAAGCTCAGGACTCCTAACCACTAGACAAGTCAATAAAAACGAAGTGAACATGCAATCATATACATTTATTCAGTTTGACGTTTACAGTTTTCAGGTACAATACATAAATTAGATACGTAATAAGAATAATTCAGGACATTTAATTAAGGGGGTAATTCAGTCAAACTTCAAACCCAAAGATCAAAAACAATACTTTTCCCCTTATCATATTACATTATTTCTGAAACATATAAATACAATTGGATACGAGACAAATCTGATAATTGGAGAATACTTTGCTAATACAAGTACATTAACATGAAGCAATACATTTATTTGATAGCATAGCAAATTACATGTGAAGAAAATCTTTGTGTCTATTATACAAAGAAAATATATATTTGAAATGATCTTTGATATAAATATACTATACATTTTGCCCTTCTAGAAAAAAAGTGCTTTTGCTTTTGTTTCTGAAGCCATAAATCTACCTTACTGAAGACACTTTCAAGTATTATTTTGTATTGAATTTCCAAAAACCACATTAATTTCTATGGATGCAATTGCATCATAGCCCCGTCACCAAAACAATGACTTCTTAGTTTCAGACACTGGAGTGTGAGTATTGAGTAGCACTGAAACACAGAGACAATGTCTGCATCATCAGTGTAGTATGAAGGAGGGGGCACCCGTCAGATTCACCTCCTCCCTACTCCGTGCTCCACCCATGTATCACTGCTCATTTCATAGTGGGCATACAAGAGCCATTCTCATGGGTACAGAGCGCATGCCTGGCGTTACACACAGCACACTACACCACTGACCTACAACTACATTAAATAAAAACCTACACTTTGGCATGATTGTCATGACAACAAATACTGTAGTGATGTAAACACAAAGCCAGGACTGTCATTTATTGCGCTTATTGTTTCAGAATCTCCCTTAAGTTGTAAAGCGTGAAGATGCTATTCAAAATCAGAATTTAAAGTTGAACATTGAACATATTATCTCACTAGCAGAGTTCACATATCGCAAATAATTATGAATAACACTGAGGGCCTAATTCATATCCGTGTTTTACTCACATCTACAATGAAGCAACTAAGAATCATGTTTAATTCTGCATACATGAAATACATATCTCAATAAATATGTGTATTTGCTTTGTTGCTTTCATACTATTGAACACCAATATTGTACAAACCATTTCAACTGTTAAAGGATACATTGAAGACTCCTATTATAATATTCCAAAATATAAAACATACAAAATACATACAGATAAGTTAAAAACAAACACAACTTGAAAATAGAGTCTTGATGTAATTCTTGATGCAGAAAATCCTCAAAACACTCCACATCCACATCTGATTCCCCCCTCCATGATTCCACATCTTTTAAAACACCATCATTCCTACATCTTGCTGGTATAACTTGACTTTTAAAAACACAAAATACATATTTAGCCTGCCCCTGTGGCAGCTGACAGGTGCAGGGACCAAGCACTGCTTTATACCTCTGGACACGCTTACAAATACAAGACTAAACCCTGAAGGAATGGGAAAATGGCCGCACACACAGTATTGGTGGGTTTTAAACACAGTAAAGGTAATGTCAAGTCTCCCTGTCAAAGCCCTTGTCTACCTCTCCTCCTCCTCCTCCTCTCCTCCTCTCCTCCTCCTCCTCTCCTCCTCCTCTCCTCCTCCTCTCCTTCTCCTCTCCTCCTCCTCTCCTCCTCCCCTCCTCCCCAGGCTGTGGGCCAGACTGCGGGTGTGAGGTGTGAGAGAAGTTGATATCATGTTGCAGGACACTTTGTACTGTAAAGCCCTCAGCTTGGTGGGCTTTTCCATTGGCGGTACCTTCACGTTAGTCAAATCCCTCGGAGCCATGGGCATCAATCACACACATGCTCTAGACCGCTGAAGGAACAGAGGGTTATGTGAGACGGTTCAAATGAAGAGACGGTTCTTAAACACATGATAGCAAGCCCTTCCTGAGCAGCTGTGTTATCTGGAATATTCAGTCTTGAGGGGGAACTGTCTTTTACTGACATTGCTACTATACTTTGTTTATTTGATCAAGAGTGAAAGCCTTACATGGACTCTCTGCTTGTGCTGCACAACATGATAGCAGCCATTACCAGCAGGGACGATTTCTAATTCAGAGTTTTAGTCCATCCGTTCTAATTCTTCACTACTGCATGTATTGCTTGTAAATGTAACTACACTGATAGGAAAATGCTTGTGTTTAGCAAATACAGACTTCATAAATGCAGACCATGCTTTGGCCACAGAAATACTGTGCAAAAACAATGCACTTCTGCTGCTTTCTACACACACTTTGTGTTTGTCTCTTTGGATGCAAGCCGCTGCTAAATGAATAAAATGTAAATGTTTATATTAATCTAAAATCCTTGGCAGTCCTTAGACAGTTTGGGAAAGCAGTGGTCTCATCGTGATATAAACTGTGTTTAGAGGAACATAATAATGTGTGAGACACATAGGTCGGCTGTTTGGAGGCAAAGTAAAGCTGTGATGTTGAATTGAACTGTGCAAATCCAGTCTCAACCCATTAGGAAACAGAAATTCAAAGCTTTTCAATCCTGCCAAATAAAATGCAAAAAGGAACACAAATATTTAAATTATATATATTTTTTTAAATTCACCAACCAATGGATGATCAAGCAAGGGCACATAGATACACGTCTTACCTCGAAGGGATCAGCATGAGAGAGGTTAGGAGAGGAAGCTTATGACAGATGGAACAGAGAAACACTGGTAAGATATGGGGCTATTTTATCTCTCATAAAAAGGCCCAAGGCTAAAAAATAAAAAGTGTTTTGGACAGAAACCACTCTACCAAACAATGACAAACCTACAGAATTTGGTAAAAAGAGACTTTCCTTTAAGTACATAAAAATTACAACATAATATTCCATAATTTGTTTCCAGTCAGTTTTGGAGTTGGTAAACATTCCAGGTGTTTCCAAAGGAAGCTTTTGACAGCTCATCTGTCAGGTTGATTTCAGACGACTCCCCCCTAAACACAGACACAGAAGCATGAGTACAGGCACACTAGTTCGTCACAGCCTCGTGCTGGGTGGTCAAATGCATGGTTACAGAGGAACTTGTGTAAATACTTTAAATGAAGTAGTGTAGAAGATGACCTTGGCTTGGCGGGTGCCGAGCCAGACAAACAACCACAACTCTACAACCACAAGGGCTCCAACACATCTGTACGCAACACAGCAGACAGATGTGCAGACACAACACAGCAGACAGATGTGCAGACACAACACAGCAGACAGATGTGCAGACACAACACAGCAGACAGATGTGCAGACACAACACAGCAGACAGATGTGCAGACACAACACAGCAGACAGATGTGCAGACACAACACAGCAGACAGATGTGCAGACACAACACAGCAGACAGATGTGCAGACACAACACAGCAGACAGATGTGCAGACACAACACAGCAGACAGATGTGCAGACACAACACAGCAGACAGATGTGCAGACACAACACAGCAGACAGATGTGCAGACACAACACAGCAGACAGATGTGCAGACACAACACAGCAGACAGATGTGCAGACACAACACAGCAGACAGATGTGCAGACACAACACAGCAGACAGATGTGCAGACACAACACAGCAGACAGATGTGCAGACACAACACAGCAGACAGATGTGCAGACACAACACAGCGGAGGGCGATGACTCACTTGGGAGGATAGCCTTCCAGTGGCACCTGCACGACTCCCTCATCCTCCCCCAGGATGCTTTGCTCCTCGTCCTAAACATCACAGTTGCATGACACTGAGCATTGGGCAACTTCTCGGTGTCACATGAGACAGAGCTTACTGCTCGACCCTCCCACCCACCCACCCTACACACACACACACACACGCGCGCCCAGCACCCTCCCCACCCCCCCTACACACACACACACACGCCCAGCGCCCTCCCCACCCCCAGCGGTACCTCCTCCTCCGCATCCTCCAGCTTCTTCTTCCTGCTCTCAGGCATGAGATCATCCAGCCAGCTCATCTCTCTCTTGGTGAAGAACAGGTCCATCAGCTTTCTGATGAACACCAGCGCCAGCACCTGCAGGGTCACATATACACTTCTTACTCATGCAGAGTCACACTGTTCCTTATGCTGTAATTAGACTGTTAAAACACACTGCTGTCGACAACAGCACTTCCTCTTGGTGACAGTAGTGTGTCATTACACTTTAATAACTGAGGACAACCGACCGCAACCTGTGAGCATATTGTGTCGTGGAGGGGTCGAGGAGGGGTGGTGGAGGGGTGGTGGAGGGGTCGTGTAGGGGTGGCGGAGGGGTCGTGGAGGGGTGGTGGAGGGGTCGTGTAGGGGTGGTGGAGGGGTCGTGGAGGGGTGGTGGAGGGGTCGTGGAGGGGTGGTGGAGGGGTCGTGTAGGGGTGGTGGAGGGGTCGTGGAGGGGTGGTGGAGGGGTGGTGGAGGGGTGGTGGAGGGGTCGTGGAGGGGTGGTGGAGGGGTGGTGGAGGGGTCGTGGAGGGGTGGTGGAGGGGTGGTGGAGGGGTGGTGGAGGGGTCGTGGAGGGGTGGTGGAGGGGTGGTGGAGGGGTGGTGGAGGGGTCAGAGTCGTACCATCATGGGGAAGACGATGGCAGCCTTGGAGGTCTTGATGATCCAGAGCAGAGCCAGACAGGTGAGCTGGATGATGGTGAACAGGTGCACCTTCCTCAGGGGAACGTGCCGCAGGTAGATGAAGTCTGGCTGGTGTTTGGCCGGCATGCCGAACAGCTTCAGACGGTCAAAGAACTGGACCAGGGTGCACAGGGGGTCAGGTTGGTAGAAACATGGGAAATTGGATAAAGAAACAAGGAATTAGGGTGTGCAGTACACCTCGTTACACCTCACTACTGGAACACTAGCGTGCTGACACTTCAGCCAACACTACTGGAACACTAGCGTGTTGAAAGGTATCAGTGTGTTTCACCTGAATGCCTTTAAGCGATGACGCTCCCATGTAGAGGAAAACTCCGTACAGCACCGGCATGGGAATGAACTGAGGACACATTAGTGAAACAACAGTTAACACACAACACACACTCCACGTCAATTAGATTTACACCCTTTGCTGTACAACATGGGTTCACCGCACACTGCTTGCATCTCCGGTCAGTATTCCCACTCTGAAACCGGAGCTCAAACTGCCAAATGATTTAACAATGTTTTAGGTTAGTATAGGTCTATAAGGTTAGTATAGGTCATTATGTGTATTAGTGTATAATGTGTATTATTGTATATTGCATACTTATTTTTGTATATTAGGATGTTTATTACTATTATTTTATTTTTATTTTATTCTATTTTATTTGATCTTATCATATATGTAATCTATGTTCTTAGTACTTATATGTTATGTTATGCTAGGTTGCCTGCGTTGTCTTGTCCCAAGAATTTCAGTGCCCAGTCTGACCTTGTGTTGTTCTGTGCACCTGACAGTCTAGCTTCTGAAAGGCGTGAGAGGAGCCTGACCTTGAGCACGGAGGTCATGAACACGGAGCAGCCCATGAGCAGGAAGATCATGAGGCCGGTGAAGCGCTGCTCCAGGATGCCCAGGAAGCGGGGCTGCTCCCCGGGAGCGGAGCACTCCGACTCCAGCTTCAGGCTGTTGACGTGGGAGATGGAGAGGACAGTGGCTGCCACGAACCAGGGCAGGCCCATGAGAGAGCACACGCCCAGCATCACCCCCACCACAAACAGGTCCAGGTGGTAGCCACAGCCTTTCTGTAGGGAGCGTGTGTGTGTGTGTGTGGGGGGGGGGGGGGGGGGGTAGCGTGAGTGGGTGTAAAACATCACATTCTCAAGTTCTACAATCTGCAAAGACGACATGTACACAGCCATAGAAGCCCTCCCACGTATAAAACATTCTAAATGACCAACGCACCGTATGTCTTCATGATGAGCGGACAAACACAAACCTATATTCTTCATAAGGCCAACTGTACAAAACCCAATTCCAAAAACAGCTAAAGCAGGTTGATGAAAGCTGAGCAAGCAGCCAGGCCGTCGGTACCTTGAGCTTGTGCTCCTTCCTGTTGATGATGACGGCCGTGATCTGCTGGTCCATGAAGATGAGGATGGTGCAGAGCAGCGCGGGGATGACCGTCACGATGGCGGTCCACCAGGGGTTAGGCCCCAGCGGGCTGATGAACCAGCCCCGGTCGTCTCTGGTCGGCTACACGGGTGTGTTTGTTGGTCATTAGAATAACACATTCATTCATTCTGTGCTTTTATCCCAAGTGAGGTACAAGGGAGATTTGAACCACCGGGTAAATGCTCTACCACTGAGCATAGTTGGTTACCTGGTAGTCAGTTAAGCTTGCCCACTCACCTTAAACACACTGGGGACCTGCAGTTTAGGAGAAGGTATCCCTAAGGCGTAGTCCCCCACAACCATGGTGAGGATGGTGATGAAGACAGCAAAGTCACTGATGATGGATCTCACCTAAGCAAGGGAAAATATGTCCGAAAATATGATGCAAGGACATGATGTAGAGGCAAAGAACACTCTCTGAACACCATCTTTGTACATTCATCGCTATTCCAGTCGTCATGTTTCATTTTCAGTCAGTGTTACTCCTGTTCAGATCCAGAGCAGGAGAACCCTGCAGTAGCAACACATGGCCACTAGAGGGCCCCCCTGCACCACATTTACACTGGTTTGTCAGACGGGTTTGTCAGCTCAAGCGGCTGAAACGATGGCAGGTCAGATGAGCGGTGCTCCTCACCTTTGTGGGGAAGTAGCGGCTGAACTTGAAGTCCTTGAGGAACGCCGACATGGCGACGGTGGAGAAGAAGAGGATCACAGACCAGAAGCAAACATCTGGGACGTACGGTCCATGAGGGCCACAGGCACTGCCCACAAACTCCCCTTTATTCTTGATGCAGTCCTGGTGAAACCAGACGGGCATAAACAGGTGGAGGACAACAATATTGGGATTATTTTAGGATGACAACAAGTGTCAACAGACTTTTGGTAAGCGGGTCTGAGGGGTCATACGCTAAAGGTTGAACGAAAACCTAAAATGTGCTTTTACGATGATTTGGCATGGGTAATCCAGCATAATCCAGCCCACATACCCTTAATCCCCTGCGCTTGTCGTTCTCCATCTGGGAGAGCATGCCACTTAATGGGCTCCATAGCTAAACCCATCTCTCCGTTCACTCTGCACCACCATTCATTCAAATCCATCCAAATCAAAAGGCACTTCCTGTTTCCTTTGTTCCTCCTCTATTGGCCAGTGAGCGTCCAGTACCTTGACCTCCATGGCCTCCCAGTAGATCTCCGAGGCCGTGATGTTGTTGTCGTCCCAGTACTGCAGGGTGGCGTTGCTGGGGTCCGGAGGCTCCACACAGGAACACCTGGAAGCACAGGACGAGCGGCTTCACACCGGGCGCACCACACACATCCCAAACCCTCCAAACCCTGTCTTATCTACTACTGTCTACTTTCTACACAATACTTCTCTTGTCGTGGGCTGTAGGGCGGTTAGCAGGTACACAGAAGCACTGGGTTGAATATATCTGACAGTGAGTGGAATACATTCAGTGCCCTCAGGAAATGATGTCATCATGTTCTAAGACAACATGGAGCTACAGGACTGGGTGTGGGACTCCTGCTGGACGTACGAGTACAGGGTGAGCTTCTGCAGGTTGTTGTTCATGTTGACGGGGTAGTGCTCCCCCAGGTGGATGAGCTTCTCCAGCGCCTCGTAGATGAAGATGAGGCAGATGAGCGAGGCGAAGGCCTCCTCCGTGAAGCGGGTGATGTAGCACACCAGAGAGCTGGCGTCCGTAGCGACCAGGAGCAGACACAGGAAGGCCGTCCACAGGCCGATGCAGGTCCTCAGAGACAGGTAGGACAAGCCGTTCTCCCTGTGGAGGGAGAAGACACCCAACATCCCCATGACGATCACCATGACGATCCCACGCTCCGTATTATATCACCGTTGGGGTATTTGGATCACATCTCTAGAGAGCATTTTAATCAGAGTATTTGAATCATATCCCCAGAGATGTAGGTCTCATCTCCACCATTATCACAATGGCATTGGTAATGTGCCTGCATATCAATATAGATAATGAAAGGGTCAATGCAGCTGGATCAGAGAGGAGACAGGAGATCATCTGGCGGTCACTACGGGATCACTCTGCTGCTCTCGTGGAAACATGTCATCTGAGCAGAGCCCATCAGGGGCTGGCGGCCCTGGACTATACAATGAGATGATGGAACACCTGGTTTGGTTTCTACATGTTACCCACGCACACAAAAACCCAAACCCACTTGCAGAATTTGAAGAGGATCTTCTCAAACACCAGCACAGGCCCTGTGCTTCCCAGGATGGTGAGGGGCTGTCCAGCAAAGAGGGAGTAGGCCATGCCTGTCATAGAAGCTCCAAACAGGGACTCGATTGCACTCTGGAAGGAAAACAAAACAAACAGACTACACTTAAAGAACAGCAAGCATCTGAGAAAATGCACATAAGGTATTAAGAGTCTGTTAGGGGTTGTAATATTTGACATGCAACATTAAGACGACATTAAAGTGATTTGCTCTTAATTTATGCGTCTGGACAAATGTTTATTGTTTATTCTTTGACGTTGTTTACTCCAGTATCCGTAGTAGCTGTTTCCCGTAGCAACGGATAATCTTGTCGCGACCCTCCAGCGTTCAGGAGCGACACACAGACGAAGACAGGAGTGTTGCACTGTGCTGTATTAAACCACGGTCAGAACACACACGTCTCTTTATGAGGGGGTTTGGATGAGGGGGGTTGGATGAGGGCAGTACCGGTCCTCGCACATTTGGCACCCTAGGCAAGATGTATCACCAGCATCGCCCCCCCCCCCCCGGAAGCGCAAATCCCTGGATGAGGGGGTGTGGATGAGGGGTGTGGATGAGGGGTGTGGATGAGGGGTGTGGATGAGGGGTGTGGATGAGGGGGTGTGGATGAGGGGTGTGGATGAGGGGGTGTGGATGAGGGGTGTGGATGAGGGGGTGTGGATGAGGGGGTGTGGATGAGGGGTGTGGATGAGGGGGTGTGGATGAGGGGGTGTGGATGAGGGGGTTTGGATGAGGGGTGTGGATGAGGGGGTTTGGATGAGGGGTGTGGATGAGGGGTGTGTATGAGGGGGTGTGGATGAGGGTGTGTGGATGAGGGGGTTTGGATGAGGGGTGTGGATGAGGGGTGTGGATTAGGGGGTGTGGATGAGGGGTGTGGATGAGGGGTGTGGATTAGGGGGGTTTGGATGAGGGGTGTGGATGAGGGGTGTGGATGAGGGGTGTGGATGAGGGGGTGTGGATGAGGGGTGTGTATGAGGGGGTGTGGATGAGGGTGTGTGGATGAGGGGGTTTGGATGAGGGGTGTGGATGAGGGGTGTGGATTAGGGGGTGTGGATGAGGGGTGTGGATGAGGGGTGTGGATTAGGGGGGTTTGGATGAGGGGTGTGGATGAGGGGTGTGGATGAGGGGTGTGGATGAGGGGGTGTGGATGAGGGGTGTGGATGAGGGGTGTGGATGAGGGGGTTTGGATGAGGGGTGTGGATGAGGGGGTTTGGATGAGGGGTGTGGATGAGGGGGTGTGGATGAGGGGTGTGGATGAGGGTGTGTGGATGAGGGGTGTGGATGAGGGGGTTTGGATGAGGGGTGTGGATGAGGGGGTTTGGATGAGGGGTGTGGATGTGGGGTGTGGATGAGGGGTGTGGATGAGGGGTGTGGATGAGGGGTGTGGATGTGGGGTGTGGATGAGGGGTGTGGATGAGGGTGTTCTTACTATGCGTCCCTCCGTGGCCTCCCCCAGGAGCCCCCCGAAGGTGATGACGGGGGACATGCAGGCGCAGTAGAGGAACAGGAAGGAGGCCAGACACTGCAGGCTCACTGCATCTGTGTAGTCAGACAGGTAGTGGGGGGCCTTGCGCTTGATGTCCATGAGAAGACCTCCAAAGACCCTGCAGACAAAGAGATGGGAGGAGTCTGTCTCCTGACTGCAGACAGAGAGATGGGAGGAGTCTGTCTCCTGACTGCAGACAGAGAGATGGGAGGGGCCTGTCTCCTGACTGCAGACAAAGAGATGGGAGGAGTCTGTCTCCTGACTGCAGACAGAGAGATGGGAGGAGTCTGTCTCCTGACTGCAGACAGAGAGATGGGAGGGGCCTGTCTCCTGACTGCAGACAGAGAGATGGGAGGAGTCTGTCTCCTGACTGCAGACAGAGAGATGGGAGGGGCCTGTCTCCTGACTGCAGACAGAGAGATGGGAGGGGCCTGTCTCCTGACTGTAGACAGAGAGATGGGAGGGGCCTGTCTCCTGACTGCAGACAGAGAGATGGGAGGGGCCTGTCTCCTGACTGCAGACAGAGAGATGGGAGGGGCCTGTCTCCTGACTCTAAACAGAGAGATGGGAGGGGCCTGTCTCCTGACTGCAGACAGAGAGATGGGAGGGGCCTGTCTCCTGACTCTAGACAGAGAGATGGGAGGAGTCTGTCTCCTGACTGCAGAAACTGCTGACTATTAAAAAGGGCAGCATGTTACCGTGGTGTCTTACTTTACTTACTCCCCTCCCCCCTCCCCTCCCCTCCCCTCGCTACCGCCGTGGGGTTGCCATGGTTACCAGCGCATGACTTGGATCCTGGATCCCTGAGGCTGCAGCGATAATGAGCTGGAGAGCAAACTGTCGGAGGCAGATAAGGCTGGCGAACCTGATGGCTCTTTCTCTTGTGTCTGTTCCAGCCAGCCTCGCTGGAAATTAACAGGTAGAATTTGTCACAACAGAGACACGAGGAAAAGTTGGAGTGCCTTTTGAAACAAGCTTATCAATCTCTTTGTTCTTCTCCATGTTTGGACTGGATATCTTCTGGTCTTTATCTACAGTGGAACAACTGAGCTAGCCCAATATCTACACTTCTCTGTCAGGTCCTCTTTAGCTTTTCTCTCTTTTTACATCTTCCCCTCTTCCTCCTTCTCCTCCTCCTCCTCCCCCATCTTCCCCTCTTCCTCCTCCTCTACTTTGAGCTCTTCTTCCTTACCCTCCTTCTCCTCCGCCTCCTCCTCCTCCTCTTCCACCGCCTCCTCTTCCCCCTCCTCCACCCCTTCCTCCTCTTCCCCCTCCTCCTCCCCTTCCTCCTCCTTCTCCTCCTCCTCCTCCTCCCCCTCCTTCTCCTCTTCCTCCTCCCCCTCGTCCTCCTCCTCCTCTTCCTTCTCCCCCTCCTCCTCTTCCACCGCCTCTTCTTCCCCCTTCTCCTCCTCCCCCTCCTCCTATTCCTCCTCCTCCTCCACCTCCTCCTCCTCTTCCTCTTTCCCCTCCCCCTCGTCCTACGCCTCCTCTTCCCCCTCCTCCTCCTCCCCCTCCTCCTCCTTCTCCTCCCCCTCATCCTCCTCCTCTTCCTCTTCCTCCTCCCCCTCATCCTCCTCCCCCTCCCCTTCCTCCTCTTCCTCCTCCTCCCCCTCCTTCTCCTCCTCCTCCCCCTCCTCCTCCTCCCCCTCCTCCCCTCCTCCTCCTCCTCCTCCTCCTCCTCCTCCTCCTCCTCCTCACCCACCTCCAGGTGCGCTGTAGCTCTGGCCCCCCGTGGCCTCCATGCTCCTCCTCCCCCTTCTCCTCCCCCTCTTTCTCCTTCTCCTCCTCCTCCCCCTCCTCCTCCTCCTCCTTCTCCTCACCCACCTCCCGGTGCGCTGTAGCTCTGGCCCCCCATGGCCTCCGTGCTCCTCCTCTCCTGCCTCGGTGGAGCCGTTTGGTAGGGGCGCTGTCCTCCTCTTCTCCTGTGAAACACACATCAACCCCTCCATCAACTCCATCAGCTCCAGTAGCACCAACATACACACATCAACCCCTCCATCAGCTCCTGTAGCACCAACATCACTTCCGCAGACACCCCCAGACCAGCACCCTACCAGGCTGGGACACCCCCAGACCAGCCCCCTACCAGGCTGGGACACCCCCAGACCAGCACCCTACCAGGCTGGGACACCCCCAGACCAGCCCCCTACCAGGCTGGGACACCCCCAGACCAGCTCCCTACCAGGCTGGGACACCCCCAGACCAGCACCCTACCAGGCTGGGACACCCCCAGACCAGCTCCCTACCAGGCTGGGACACCCCCAGACCAGCTCCCTACCAGGCTGGGACACCCCCAGACCAGCCCCCTACCAGGCTGGGACACCCCCAGACCAGCTCCCTACCAGGCTGGGACACCCCCAGACCAGCACCCTACCAGGCTGGGACACCCCCACAGACCAGCCCCCTACCAGGCTAACACACCCCCAGACCAGCACCCTACCAGGCTGGGACACCCCCAGACCAGCCCCCTACCAGGCTGGGACACCCCCAGACCAGCTCCCTACCAGGCTGGGACACCCCCAGACCAGCTCCCTACCAGGCTGGGACACCCCCAGACCAGCTCCCTACCAGGCTGGGGCACCCAGCTTTGGTCTGGTGGTCAGACCTAAGGAAGAGCTAACTGTGAGTCAGGTCTGTTCATGGACAGCTACTGTCTTTACGGTTATCGCTCCGGTGCAAATTTAGAGGCTAATGTCTACGTTGAATCTAATAATGAGCTGAATCGGGTTTGTTCTACAGGAGGGATGTTCTCCAGGAACAAGGCTGGAAAGTTCTGCTGCAGTGTGAGAAAGCGACACCCCGAACAGGAAGTGCTGTTCTCTGCACTCACCTGAGACGGGACACTTTTGGGAGGCTCTATCCGTATGGAGGGGTCCCACTCCCCTGGGGGCAGCACCGTTACCTGGTCCAGGAACTCATCGATGCCGGCGATCAGATCATTACGGTCCTTTGCTTTGTAGGCAACATCATGGAACACCTGGGAAGACCGGAACATGTATTCAGTCCCTGGAAGACACGTCGCTCATTCGGTTTGTGCAGACGACCAGAAGAAGGCTGTGCAGACAGGATTATTGGTAATTTACGGAAAATAGCGGGATAAAGGCTTTTTAAATGTAATCTCCCTTAAGCCCTGACCTGAGTGCATCATCCTTTTAGGACTCTTAGAAAGCTGTGTCACCTCCCCTCCCCCGCACTTTGAAGGCAGATCAAGTGTTCACAGGTTCAAACTACCAAATGAATATCATACATTACATATTTGACTCATGAAGGGAAGAATTAGATTGTGAGGCTCTACACAGTTTCACAACTTGTGTGTTCTTCTTTGAGACTGCCTCGTTCTAGGACGTTGTAGACGGGGATGAGAGACAGGACCAGTGACTAAGCACTCACAGTTCCATGCATGTCATTAAAGAGCCGCATTAACACTAACAAAACATTTCACCACTTCTAGAAAGTGAGGAGATCTGCTGCTGGGCTGTGAAATGAACCAGGCTGGGCCCCAGTGAAGAGACTCGACATCTGAACCAGGCTGGGCCCCAGTGAAGAGACTGGACATCTGAACCAGGCTGGGCCCAGTGAAGAGACTAGACATCTGAACATCACAGCACCCTAACATGATCTTGTCAATAACAATCAACGCTTCCACAGATAAACACAACTCTAATTTGCGTGGCAAGTGTCAAGGACCAGGACAGCTCTCCCGTCCATTTCGCGGTTAGGCCTACCTCGTCTGTCATGAGCGTTGCGATGGATCTGCCAATCTCATGATACTGTGGCCCTTTACCCAGAGGGCCGAGCAGGATGAACAGGAACCTGGGGGCACGACCAAATAAGGAGTCAACAACCACCACATAACAAGCTCATCCCAAGAACCCACGCTTGACCATGATGACCTTTTCCTGATTAAAGCGTTTTTGATTACACATGTTTGATTTGTTGGCACAGAGTCAGGCAGTTGTGACATGTCTCTTCCAATGTCAAGAGACCATCAAAACACCCCCATATCTTCAAGGCCAATACATCCACTATGACTCATTTATGAGATCAATATACATTTTAGTGGTATCTAGATAGGTATCTAAAGAAGGCATTTTGGTACAAGAATAAATATGAATGACCAACACATCAGACAGTGGTTGTGCTGTAGTTTGCAGGTGTTAGCAGTTAGGCTGCTCCACATAGGTTGGTCCCTGCCAACATTCCACCCGGATGTTGTCAGGCAGCAGGGAAGTGTGGGTGCACGTGCACCCAACAGCCCACACAGTAGCTGTGAGCTGCTGTGGTGTTACCTGACTTGCAGGCTGTAAGGTGTCTTCCACTGACACTGACCAGCTGTGGAAGTCCAGTGCAGCGTGCCGCTCACCTGGTGGCGATGGGGACCTCCGCCAGGCCGTTCAGCAGCACTGCCGGGGACAGACGGACAAACGCCACCACCGGCTTCTCCAGAAACTCCAGCTCTCCCACCAGCACGTTGGACGCCTCCGCACCGGGGGGAATCTTCTTCATGAAATGGAGGTCGATCTGTAACAGGACACGGGTAAGGAGGAAGCACTGTGTTCAGCTGTGTTGCAGTATGACACGGGTAAGGACGTAACACTTGCACAGAATGCACATTATTATGAAATATTACCCGATATTACAAACTAAATCCAAACATAGGAGTTTCATGGAATCTCTAAGGTTAATCTACTCATTTTGCAATGTGTCCGCCCCCACAGTTGTCAGAGCTAAGTGACCCTGACCCTGACCCTGACCCTGACCCCTGACCCTGACCCCTGACCCCTGACCCCTGACCCCTGACCCCTGACCCCTGACCCCTGACCCCTGATCCTGTGTTCTTCTGCTTTTGGGCTGCAGTGCGTCAAACACTGTAAGAGAAGGTGCAATATCCTGAGGAGCCTGTAGGGGCACCAGAGTCCTGGTTATGTGTCTGGCGGTAGGAGGTGCTGGGAGACAGAGTGAACTACTACACGACACAGAGAGTGGGAATAGTGACAGAAAAAAGCCAGCTTCTCAAGGCCGACATATCCACCATAACTTAGATATGAGACGGATTTGAATCTTAATAGTATCTAGCCTATAGATAATTTATCAAAAAACGTATAAAAAGTATTTTAAAGTATTTGTACAAGAATAAATATGTAATTAACATATGTTATTATATGGCAACTACGGTAGGAGCGTTCTGATTGGCTAATGGGTAGTCATGCCAAACGCGTATTGCCCTCCTCAGCGGTCAATACGGCTCCGTATTGCCCTCTGACGTCATCTTCAAATAGATCGACGAGTCAGCTGCTGAGTTTTACCATCCAGATGATGCTGAAAAGATTTGTCATCGAAAGTGAGGATGAAGACTAGACTTTTTTTAATCACTTGTGTCAATATTTTGTGTTGAAATTAAAGCCATTTTAGCAGAACCATGTTGTCTGCTTTCTATCAAAAGTAATGAGTTGCTAGGCAACACATGAAACATAGCGTGAGAAGACTTGAGAGCTAGCTACAATTAGCCTAGAGGTACCAAATTTTCGTTTACAAAATGAAAAGAAGCTAAAAATGCCATATGATGAACTACTTACTAACCTCGACCGTTCGGTCATGCCGGGAAATATCAAACCTCGGTTTTGCCGTATCCAGCCTCAGTTTGATATTTCCCGGCATGACCTCGTGAACTGGTTAGTAAGTAGTTATTAATAATTAACTATTTAATTAAGCTTGGTGAAAAATCCAGAAAAATAGCCTAAACTAGTTGTCACAAGAGTGAATCAGTCAGACCAGTTCTGTTGAGGGACCATCTGTAAGAGTCACAGTCCACACGCTGTCAACATGGAGATAATGGCACACCTGCTATGTTACCTACTTACAACATTACACTTGCCACACAATTCAAATGAACTCTAAGTACTCGTTTAAAATACCCCCGGAACAGAACGATCTGTTCTTGTACTAATCTGGTCCATTTATTGATTCTATTTGTGGTCTATTTATGGTCTACTCATCTAAGTATGTTGTGCGTTGTGTCTGTAGTATCCAGTTACAGTCCATATTATAGAGGTCTAATCCCCATGGGTCGAGAGGAAGGGTGTCCACCTGTGGCCCAGGAGGCTGTCTGTCCACACTGGGACATGGTAGTCCAGCTGGGTGTAGACCTGTGGCCCAGGAGGCTGTCTGTCCACACTGGGACATGGTAGTCCAGCTGGGTGTAGACCTGTGGCCCAGGAGGCTGTCTGTCCACACTGGGACATGGTAGTCCAGCTGGGTGCGTTAAATCTGTCATGGCTGACGGCACTGTGCTTCCACCCTCAGAAGGGTCTAAACACTAATCCACTAATAGAGGATTTTTTCATGAAACATAAAAACAAATCCAAATGAGTACTTATTGTACGCAACGTAAAAGAATAAAATAAATCTATCTGTTTCCACTTCCTGCAGTCAGATGCTGAAATATAGCCCAAAGCACCCATTAGAGGGAATTATACTTGAACTGTGTCAGTTGTGTCTATTTGAAGCACATGAATGCCATCGTCCTATCAGATTTAGTCTTTAACAACAGAACATGAGAGGAAGTGCCTGGAGCAGATGTGAGCCTCCGTGGTGGGCTGGTGGTTGCTGTCGCTGTGCCGTGTTTCTGGCTGCATGCTGGGGTGTTCAGGTCACACTGTACCTTACTGAAGTCCACAGCGCTGTTCTCCCTGCTGACGTCTCCCTTTCCCTCGGAGGGCACAGGCAGCAGGGTCTGGGGAGAGACCAGCTGACCTGGATCAGAGAGAGAGACAGAGACAGAGAGGGAGAGGGATGGGAGAGGGATGGGAGAGGAAAGGAAAGGAGAAAGAAGAGATGAGATGCGAGGAGATGAGAGGAGAGAGATGAGAAAGGAGGATGAGAGGAGAGAGAGAGGGCAGAGAGAGAGAGGAGATGAGAGGAGAGAGGACATGTCAATCCGCATGCCTCCATTGGAGGACATCTTACCAAGCTAAAGTGCATTAGCGCAGCAGACCAGTGGTGATAGATCACTGCCCTGCTGCCACATCATAGATCAGTGGTGATAGATCACTGCCCTGCTGCCACATCATAGATCAGTGGTGATAGATCACTGCCCTGCTGCCACATCATAGATCAGTGGTGATAGATCACTGCCCTGCTGCCACATCATAGATCAGTGGTGATAGATCACTGCCCTGCTGCCACATCATAGATCAGTGGTGATAGATCACTGCCCTGCTGCCACATCATAGATCAGTGGTGATAGATCACTGCCCTGCTGCCACATCATAGATCAGTGGTGATAGATCACTGCCCTGCTGCCACATCATAGATCAGTGGTGATAGATCACTGCCCTGCTGCCACATCATAGATCAGTGGTGATAGATCACTGCCCTGCTGCCACATCATAGATCAGTGGTGATAGATCACTGCCCTGCTGCCACATCATAGATCAGTGGTGATAGATCACTGCCCTGCTGCCACATCATAGATCAGTGGTGATAGATCACTGCCCTGCTGCCACATCATAGATCAGTGGTGATAGATCACTGCCCTGCTGCCACATCATAGATCAGTGGTGATAGATCACTGCCCTGCTGCCACATCATAGATCAGTGGTGATAGATCACTGCCCTGCTGCCACATCATAGATCAGTGGTGATAGATCACTGCCCTGCTGCCACATCATAGATCAGTGGTGATAGATCACTGCCCTGCTGCCACATCATAGATCAGTGGTGATAGATCACTGCCCTGCTGCCACATCATAGATCAGTGGTGATAGATCACTGCCCTGCTGCCACATCATAGATCAGTGGTGATAGATCACTGCCCTGCTGCCACATCATAGATCAGTGGTGATAGATCACTGCCCTGCTGCCACATCATAGATCAGTGGTGATAGATCACTGCCCTGCTGCCACATCATAGATCAGTGGTGATAGATCACTGCCCTGCTGCCACATCATAGATCAGTGGTGATAGATCACTGCCCTGCTGCCACATCATAGATCAGTGGTGATAGATCACTGCCCTGCTGCCACATCATAGATCAGTGGTGATAGATCACTGCCCTGCTGCCACATCATAGATCAGTGGTGATAGATCACTGCCCTGCTGCCACATCATAGATCAGTGGTGATAGATCACTGCCCTGCTGCCACATCATAGATCAGTGGTGATAGATCACTGCCCTGCTGCCACATCATAGATCAGTGGTGATAGATCACTGCCCTGCTGCCACATCATAGATCAGTGGTGATAGATCACTGCCCTGCTGCCACATCATAGATCAGTGGTGATAGATCACTGCCCTGCTGCCACATCATAGATCAGTGGTGATAGATCACTGCCCTGCTGCCACATCATAGATCAGTGGTGATAGATCACTGCCCTGCTGCCACATCATAGATCAGTGGTGATAGATCACTGCCCTGCTGCCACATCATAGATCAGTGGTGATAGATCACTGCCCTGCTGCCACATCATAGATCAGTGGTGATAGATCACTGCCCTGCTGCCACATCATAGATCAGTGGTCTTAAACCCTGGTCCCCAGGGCCCAATGTCCTGCATGTCCTAGATAGTTCCCTGTTCAACACACCTGATTCAGATGAATGGTTGTTATCAGGTTTCTGCAGGGCTTGATAATGACCTGTTCATGTGAGTCAGGTGTGTTGGTGAACTCCCTACAGGGAGGAAGAGGACTGAGGGGAGCAGGAGAGGGCAGAGGTTTGACCTCCCTGAGTAGGGTGGTCATCTATCTCACACTGGTCCTGAGGCAGGGGGGTCGGGGGCAACCTTCCCCCCTCTCGAGGAAGCAGGGGCGGAGCCTGAAGACGGAGGTGGGGGGTGGCTGGTGGAGGATGAGGAAGGAGAGGGCTGGATGGGGATAAGGAGGTAGAGGGCTGGTGGAGGATGAGGAAGGAGAGGGCTGGTGGAGGATGAGGAGGGAGAGGGCTGGTGGAGGATGAGGAGGGAGAGGGCTGGTGGAGGATGAGGAGGGAGAGGGCTGGTGGAGGATGAGGAGGGAGAGGGCTGGTGGAGGATGAGGAGGGAGAGGGCTGGTGGAGGATGAGGAGGGAGAGGGCTGGTGGAGGATGAGGAGGGAGAGGGCTGGTGGAGGATGAGGAGGGAGAGGGCTGGGAGGATGAGGAGGGAGAGGGCTGGGAGGATGAGGAGGGAGAGAGCTGGTGGAGGATGAGGAGGGAGAGGGCTGGTGGAGGATGAGGAGGGAGAGGGCTGGTGGAGGATGAGGAGGGAGAGGGCTGGTGGAGGATGAGGAGGGAGAGGGCTGGGAGGATGAGGAGGGAGAGGGCTGGTGGAGGATGAGGAGGGAGAGGGCTGGGAGGATGAGGAGGGAGAGGGCTGGTGGAGGATGAGGAGGGAGAGGGCTGGGAGGATGAGGAGGGAGAGGGCTGGGAGGATGAGGAGGGAGAGAGCTGGTGGAGGATGAGGAGGGAGAGGGCTGGTGGATGGGGATGAAGGTGAACAAAGCCTCTCCTTAGGGTTCCAGCCTGGCTTGTTGTCCTCAGAACACTGACTGATGCAAACCCAAGAACTGTTTTCTGTTACTTGGCTAAATATCAATTTTCAGTGTTTGATCCGTTGAATGAATAGCAGGTGGAAGTTCTAAGTGACATAAAGCTGGGGAAATAAGGAGAGCCAGAAACTCTACATTCAGTATCAAACCAATGTAGAGGGGCTCTAATCTAGAAGCAAGCTGCAGAGGTAGCAGCTGTCCATGAAGAACCACCCAGACAACACCTGTCCATGCAGCAGTGTCTACACTGACTGGGTGTCTGCCTACACACACTCAGTGTAGGTGATACTTCAGTTATTGTATTTTTGTTTCTGCAATTCAATCTGGTGCTTGTAGATTCAGCAGCATGATAGAACCACAGTTTGTTTCCACCACTAGAGTGGTCTGTTAAAACACTGTGCTTCTGTTAAAACACTGTGCTTCTGTTAAAACACTGCTTCTGTTAAAACACTGTGCTTCTGTTAAAACACTGTGCTTCTGTTAAAACACTGTGCTTCTGTTAAAACACTGTGCTTCTGTTAAAACACTGTGCTTCTGTTAAAACACTGTGCTTCTGTTAAAACACTGTGCTTCTGTTAAAACACTGTCTGGTGTTCTTCATGTCTTAATAAACTTTAGCTTCGGAAACATAATTCCTGTAAAAGGTGTGGGAGACCTCTGTTTCTACACTTGAATGAACATGCCATTCTCTGTCCTGTTCATTTGCTGCTGATAGGCAGATATTAGCTTTCCTTTGTAACCCTCCCTGGTGATGGTGTAACTCTTTGTATCAAAGGCTGTGTATATGATTCCTCTTGGTTCCAGAAACACACTTAATTTGACTGACTGACTGGCTGCATTCAGCACTGTATTTTCTTATCAAATCTGATCAAAAAACACCTCCTCCATTCACTATCTATCATTGACATATTGATTGGATTACCACCTTCTTAAATTATGTTTTAGGAAGTACTAGCAGAGAAAGGCTGTCAAGGGTTAAGTTGCCTGGATCTGGCTCCTCCTCCTCCTTCTGCTGGGGTCTGGGAGGTGGAGGGGCGGGAGGGGGGTGGGTGGAGGATGGTGGGAGTGGAGAGGAGATGGAGGTCCGCTGGGGGCAGCACAGCCATGGGGAGCAGGAGGCCACCTGGATGTCATTAGCCATGAACCTGCCCCACACGGAGGTCCTTACAGGACACACAGATGGACCGCCTGCTAGACACACACACACACACACACACACATACACAGATACACATTACACACAGAGATACACATATACACGTACACAGAGATACACGCAGAGATATACACACATGCACACCCTCTCATACACACACATGCACGAACACACACACACACACATACACATTACAACAAACACTCACACACACTCACACACACTCACACACACACGAGGAGACAAGAGGAACAGACTGAGACAGTGTAAAGGAAGTGACACGTGGATGATGTCATGCACTGGCTGTGACGTCCACTCCGAGGCAGCTGGGTCAGCTCTGTAGGTAAGCCTGAGACGCCACAGACAGTACACGCCACAC
Organism: Hypomesus nipponensis; assembly: GCF_054491055.1. Lineage (NCBI taxonomy): Eukaryota > Metazoa > Chordata > Actinopteri > Osmeriformes > Osmeridae > Hypomesus > Hypomesus nipponensis. The sequence continues at coordinate 24,531,395 of NC_140383.1, forward strand.
ACTGACACGACACTAACACCTGACACAGGTTCTCTACATGTTGAACGCTCAGCTCTGTAGGTAAGCCTGAGACACCACAGACAGTACACGCCACACACTGACACGACACTAACACCTGACACTGGTTCTCTACATGTTGAACGCTCAGCTCATTTCACATCCCCAGCCCTCTCTTCCTTGGTAGACCTCCAGCTGCAGCATGCTGCAGGGAGCTGTTTATGTTGAAGTAGATCTATGTTGCTGTAGGTCTATGTTGAGGTAGATCTATGTTGCTGAAGGTCTATGTTGCTGTAGGTCTGTGACTAACCATTCTTATCGGTGCTGTGGGGCTCCTCCGGCTGCTTGCGGCCCATGTCAGCGAAGGATCGCACGATGGGGATGCGGTTAGCCAGCTTCTTCTGGTTCTGGTGGTGGTGTTGCAGGAGCAGAGCCTCCCTCACCCTCCTCCTCAACACCTCCCCCAGGGGATTCACCGTCTCCTGCTGGTCCAGCACCATGTCTGCACACAGGTAAGGTAAGGTATCAGGAGAGTGCCAGTGTGTTCCAGTGTGTCTCTTCTGTGTCTCCACTGTACAGCTGGTCAGTACCTATGACCTCCTCCAGGGAGCCGGCCCTCATGTCCAGCAGCACGGTGCCGTTCAGGATGCAGCTGCGCAGCTCAAACAGGCTGTGGAGGGAGAGCGTGGCCACGTAGGGCTTGCTCCACCTCTCTCCTCCGTCCTCCACGTCCTCCTCAAACTTCAGCCACCTGCAGCAGCAGAGACAGGGCCAGGCTGGCTGTCAGACAGGGGCCAGGGGATTCATGCACAAACACACAAACAGGGACTCTGCAATGGGGGTGTATCAGCTCGTTATCTCTGAGACATGGTCCTGTCTGTCAGCGTGTGTTCTGGGCAGTGTGGCAGCAGGCTGCCTCAGGTCCACACATCGATGGGTCAAGGCTCCAGAGCTAACGGCTCCAATCTGTCTGCTGTTGTCTGGTTTCCTTGCTGGTTCAAGCTGGCTGGTTCTGCCGTCCTGCAGTGCTTAGTAGTTATGCTTTATTTAGCCAGACCGGATGGTTACATAACAAGCCCTCTTTATGTAATTGTAACCCTTTCAGTTAACACACGCTTCTCATTATGAATCATCGTCACGCTCATACTTCACACAGTAGCGTAACACAAAGGAAGGGCTGGATGTTAGTTTAACTGTCATAACAAAACTGGGCCAACCTCTGAGGTTTGTTTGTGCCTTCGTAATAATTAGTTAGCTGTGTGAATGATAATGATGTTGTCTCTGTCTGTTTATGAACCTCACATGGTGGGTTCTCTATTCTCTGTGAATATCAAAAAAATCAAAAGGCGTTGTTCCCTCATGCAAAGTTAGACTAGAAACAGGAAGTGTTGCCACTGGAGCAAGGGCATGACATGAGGAGCCCTGATTGGCTGTTGGCGAGAGGTCCGACCTGGCGGTTTCCCTCCACTCCGCCTCCTCTCCCTCTCGCAGACAGATCTCGTCCAGCTCGGTGAACAGGTCGTGGGGGAGGTGCTCCTCGTCGTCGTCCTCCATGCCCAGGAGGAACTGCACCCGCTGGGACGGCGTGTCTGGGGCACAGAGACACATGGCACATGGGTCACATCCAGCCTCGTCGCACATTGATGAGGTCATAAGGACATGGCACACTTCTGGCAGTATGTGAGCTGCTATTGGCTAAACACTCAATGACCAAAATCCATAAAATCCTAGATATACAGAACCACGCAAAAGTCTTAGGCACACGTTTTTTAAGTAGAACAAAAATGCTTTGAGAATTGATTAAATAAAAATACTTTTATACTTCCGCACAAATATAGAAGACAAAAATTATAATATTTGAGACAACATTTACATGTCTTCGGCACCTTTTGCACAGTACCTCATCATAACACTAATATCATAAAGAATCATCTCTCCTCACAAGAGGGCGATGGTGACTCTTCGATGTTCTTACTCGATTCCAAACAAACATTCTACAGTTTAGCTGCCGCTTAACGTAGCCAGGTGATCTCCTATTGGCCAAGGGCAGGGCTGGGCTCGCTCACCATTGGCCGGGGACTCCCTCCCCTCCGCCAGGGTGGGGTCCCTCTCCTTGCTTCTCTTCCTGTGCCGGTGGCCGTGGTGTCGGTGGCCGTGCCTGCGGTGACTCCGTCGGCCTGTGGGCACGTGCACCCCGATGTAGAGCGTCCGGTGGTCTGGGGACAGAATGACCATGACGACAGGTCACGAGTTAGTCAGTGCCTGAGGCCTTCATGCCTGGTCTGTTGAAGGGTTATAGCTACTGTACTCCACACCTACTTCTCTTCTATACTGAAGCGATGACGTGTTCAACACTTTTACCCATAACGTTGTTCTTCATGGGCTCTGAGCAGAAGCCCAGAGACACATCTGTCACGGACGTCCAAGCAAGCCGGCTCTCTAACTTAATCCCTGCTAACGCATCTGAGAGGCTGGGAACACAGAGCCCCAAAACACAGACCAACTTCCAAATGAGCTTCTGAGGACTCAACTGTTTTGGCTTGCCTGCCATCGGCCTACAGATGGATCATTCCTTTATGACATGTATACTGTACAGTAAGAGCAATATTTTTCTGTGAATATTCTGGATCTTTATTGAGACATTTTTGAAGCATGTTGTGAATCCATCTGTATCAGTGATCTTCAATCCTGGTCCTCAGGGCCTACTGTCCTGTATGTTCTAGATATTTCCCTGCTCCAGCACACCTGATGCAAATGAATGGCTGTTATCAGGCTCACTCATTTGCATCAAGTGTGTTGGAGACAGACATGCAGATAGACAGACAGACAGACAGACAGACATGCACAGACAGACAGACAGACAGACAGACAGACAGACATGCACAGACAGACAGACAGATAGACAGACAGACATACAGACAGACAGACATGCACAGACAGGCAGACAGACAGACAGACATGCACAGACAGACAGACAGACATACACAGACAGGCAGACAGTCAGACAGACATGCACAGACAGACAGACATGCACAGACAGACAGACAGACAGACAGACAGACAGACAGACAGACAGACATGCACAGACAGACAGACATGCACAGACAGACAGACAGACAGACATGCACAGACAGACATGCACAGACAGACAGACATGCACAGACAGACAGACAGACAGACAGACATGCACAGACAGACAGACAGACAGACAGACAGGCAGGCTAGCTGAATCCCAAGCTTCACCATCAGCTGCTTTCAGGGCTAATGACTTCATGAACTATAATAGTGACTTTTCTGCTGTACAAACATGGGCATTTGTGTCTTACAAATAGACATTAAATTAGTTGAGAATAAAGACCTTAAAAGCAGAGCATTAATGATCAATAACGACTATTTAACATTATATATTTCATGTGTCAGGCTGTCCATGATTCTGAGTGTGCATGCGTGTGTGTAAACAAAAGTGTGTGTGTATGTGTGTGTGTGAGTGAGAGAGCACTCAGCCCTTATTATACAGGAGCTCTGATCTGTTCCTGTCACGGTTCACTGTCCAGGAGGATTAAGATGAACCACGTCACACTAAACACACCTGAACACCCTGTCACCCTG